>NW_017729000.1:32558568-32561192 GCF_001723915.1 Gavialis gangeticus
TTTTTTTTTTTTTTTATACAGTTTCTAAATAAGGTCCAAAGAGGATTTTGCTTTTTAAAGCATGTTTTATGGATAAAAAAATAAAAACCCACTAAGCATTATAAATTATACTTGGTGTACTGATTGTTCATTCAGTCAGATCTTTCCAGATCTTCATAATTACATAGCCATTCCTGTGTGCAAACCCATTTCTAATACAGTATGTACAAGAAACCTTTTGTTACATGTACCAGAGAAAAGCACTTGTATCATAATGTTTTTTGTGCATACTTTTACATTTTGAACAGCTCTGCCCAGCAAGGAGTCAGTAGTGATTTTGTTGCAAAATTATTCCTGCCAATGCAAGACACAAATGCTGAGCTCTCTAAAAGACTGAGTTTTTTCTAAATCATCCAAGGCAATGGAGAGGCATTGCATTTGTGAGCTTTGCATTTCTGACATTAAAGTTCTCAGGCCAAATGCATTTTTTAATGTTTTTTCTGAATAGTTCATATATCTTTATTTCTTCTTTTGTCACACAAAATGGTGGCCAACATAACTATATTGCATAAAGCAACATAGATCAGAGAAGAAAGGTAAATATTCGTATGCCTTAACTTCAAAAAAGAATGCCAAGATCAAAAGAAAGCACAGCCATTAATGAACATTAGCAATATAAATTTTTTTTGGTGTTTGTTTTGCACAACAGGTTAAGGTTCTTGTAGCAGCCTCACATTCAAATGTCTTTGGTTTTTGATTTTGCCGCATTTTTTTTTTTACTGTAATTAGGAAGGCCATGATTAGTGTGAAGGGGAGATTCAGCACCCCTCCTGAAGTGGTGGTCATATCAGAGCCCTCCCTCCAATGCCAACGCCCACAGAATGACAACATGAGTGAGTGTCAAAACCCCCTGGATAGCCAAGGACACCTCCCACACTGCCTTTCCCACCCTAGACTTGCCCATGTGAACCAGAGACTGTGTGGCCAAGCTCTTTGTCATGTGCATATGGTTGTCTGTAGTGCTGTGCACCAGTCTTCCTAGGAGCTGAGAAAGCTCTCTGAAGAAGTAGTGGCAGCCTTGACTCTGTGCTGGTAGGAGTACAGCATGCACTGGATGTGCTGCTGGACCAGGAGCTGCAGAGTATGTGAGTGGCAGGGATCCTTTGTGGGTTGGAAGGGAAGTTGAAAAATCTTTGGCAGTGGAAATTAAACAGGTCTACTTCTACTGAGTGAAAATATTTCAGGAATTCTTAGCACTTCAAATGAATGTTTGTCCATACCCTAAGGGATTTATCCCTACAGCACATACTAATTTTAGTGGGAGTTCTATGGCTAAACCCTGGGCTTTGGGAACACCTTCCTGCCCTCAAAATACAAAGACTGGCTTCATTTAGATAAAAAGTAATGAGTAATTCTTAACAAAGTGCCCATTTGCATCAGAGATGTGTGGGGGGGAACAGTCCTTCTAACTAAGTTTTGTCTTTCCCCTATGTACTGCTGGATTCCTGAAATAGTCTTCTTCAAGCTCCTTGCTGCATATCCTTAATTTGATGCAGAATAAGATAACTTAGTTCAAAATTATCCCCACCATAATTCTTATTGGCCTCTTTCTCCAAGATCTGTATAACTGAGATTACACGTTACAGTTAAATCATGTTAAGAGCACTTAAAGCTTGAATGATCACACATTAAGGCATGTTAACAAATGCTTAGTGTCCTTTAGAAATCTAAAGTTATGCCTCTCCAGGCCAAGGTTGTCTTTGATTTGGGCTACATAACCTGACAGATGGGAATAACCAGGTAACAGGTGCGTGGAGATAGGATGAGTGGGGAAGGAGGGGAAAAGGGTAAAGTGAGGTACAGGAGACAGGGGAATAGGGGCATGGGGAAGGCTTTAGGGAATCAGGATTGGAGAGGGAAAGATGGAAAGGGTAGGGGAAAGGGGGAAGTGAGTTGGTGGGGAGATGCCAGGTAGCTGCCCCCTCTGGCCCCCAACTGTCCCCCCAACCCTCAAATTACCTAATCCACTCCCAGATCACTCCCTTGCCAGCCCAAATGCTCTCTTTGCCCCCCCTCCATTAGTCCCTGTACCCTTGGATCACTGCCCTCCCACCCCAATCAGCCCAAGAATGGTGGAGGTACTGGTGTGGGGGAGGGGAGTTCCCCTTCCCTGCCTGCTCCTGGGGTCTGCATATCATGCTGCATCACTGCACCCATTCCCTGCTCTGCTGCTTCCACTGCTATTTCTGGCCTGATTGGGACAGCAAGGCAGTGATCCAGGGGCAGAGGGCCAATTGTGGCATGGAGGGGAGATCTGGGGGCTGATGGGGGTATAGTAAGATGATTTGGGAGCAGAAGGGATGATCCAAGAAGTAAGGGGTGGTCCTCTCCCCACCTCCTCCCTAGCCTATACTGTGACTATACAGCTGGCAAGCAGGGCAGATACGGAACATGCCCCTGCTTGCCCCTAGCTATGCCCCTGTTCACCAGCCCTCTAACAGCACATTAGAGTGGGTTTTAACCCCAAACATGTGACTGTTCACTACTAGCACTATTTAATGTTAACTCCAACTAACATGCATTAGAGTTAGCACCTTCCAACTCTAATGTGTATTCTCACTCTGTATTAGGAGCTTGGAGCGGTT
>NW_017729000.1:32566192-32570296 GCF_001723915.1 Gavialis gangeticus
GCAGATACAGAACATGCCCCTGCTTGCCCCTAGCTATGCCCCTGTTCACCAGCCCTCTAACAGCACATTAGAGTGGGTTTTAACCCCAAACATGTGACTGTTCACTACTAGCACTATTTAATGTTAACTCCAACTAACATGCATTAGAGTTAGCACCTTCCAACTCTAATGTGTATTCTCACTCTGTATTAGGAGCTTGGAGCGGTTATGCTTTGTCTGCTCGAAGTAGAATATTAATACATTTCCTGACAACAGATAAATGAAGTCTATATTTGGATAATATTTTAAGTTTTTCTTTGTAATTTGCAGTTTCACCAAGTTAAGAACTGAGTGTGTTCCACAGAAAGTGTTAAAAACTTGCCAAGTCATCTACACTTAGGATTTCTAGCAGTCTCAGTCTTGCATACTGGAGAGGTTAAGATGTCTTATGAATCAAACGATTCATATGATTTATCTGAAATCAGCCAAACACATATTCAAACTTAGGCTCACTTAGTGTTGGTAGTGCCATCACTATTCATATGGTATGTGTTATATGATACTTGATAAATAAACAATTTAAAGATCCTGGAAATTGACTTCTCATTGCTAATCCCATTATTTGCTACTACTTTTATTTCCCACAATATAAAGAGCATTAAAGAAATAGTTCTACTTATTAAAAAATAACATCTTCCACAGAGTCTTTACAAACATTCTATGCTATAAAGTTTTGTGAAGTATGAGATCATTACCAGACTTTTCATGTGGCAGCAGGCAAGAAACTATATAATATTTTTAAATGGAAAGTAAAGAAGAGTTTAAAGAAGAAATAAGTCACATGTAATATGCCTGTAAAAAGCATGGAAAAATCAAGGGCAATATAGACTACAGTTCTCCTAACAAATATGATCAAATTAAAAAAAAAAAAGTTTAAAATAATATTAGGAGTCAAGGAAAAATAAAAAAGCAAAGACATTTAAGCTAGAGGCTGCTACACAAACCTTAACCTATTGTGCAAAACCTAGACACCAAATAATTTTTATATTGCTAATGTTCATTAATAACTGTGTTTCCTTTTGATCTTGGCATTCTTTTTTAAAGTTAAGGCATACAAATACTTACCTTTCTTTTCTGATCTATGTTGCTTTATGCAGAACAATATAGCTCTGTGGGCCATCATTTTTGTGTCGCAAAAGAAGAAATAAAGATATATGAACGATTCAGAAAAACATTTAAAAATGCATTTGGCCTGAGAACTTTAATGTCAGGTTTCAACCTCACATAAATGAAAAGTACTGAATTTATAAACCCCTCAAAAATCATAATTTCAATGGAAATGTCAAGAGATTTCTGAAAGCCAATATAATAATCCCTTTTATGTAGCACTAGCAAAGAGCATATGAACCTAAAGGAACTAACCAGTTGCCCTACACAATGCATTTTTTTCTATTCTTATGCTTGGCTTTCTTATCTAAAAGACTGAGGAACTCCTTTAGTCTACAGCTAAATGATGCCATGATATTATTATCATCATATGTCTACATCATCACATTGGAAACATTTTTTTAAAAGTTGGCCATTCAGATTGACTTTTATTAGTAGATGTTTAGGATTGGGAATCCAGAAAAAAGATGACAAAGCTGATATGGAAATACAGAGCACCCGAGCGAGGGACTAACAAGAGAGGGATGGGGGTAAGGAGCGAATACTACTAGGTTACAGGTGAGACAATGTTAGCCAACTAAGTCCTAAATATCTATCTAGAGCCACATGATTGCAACTACAAGTGCATTTAACTGTAGTAGACTAATTAGCTCCACAGTCTGGGGGTAAAACAAAATTCAAAAAAACCGCAGGCACAGGGCACACTCGGGCAGCATGCACTGCTGAAAAGTGGAGCCAGGCTGCCCGGAGCTGTACGCCACTGCCAGCCAGGCTCCATGCAACAGAATTGCCGCAGCTGCAGCCCTGGAGGGCCCCCAGGATCCCAGGTAAGGCAAGTAGCTGCAAAGCAAGGTGTGCCACTGCTAGTTGTCCCCAGGGAACCAAACATCCATGTACATCTGGATGCGCCCTATGTATTTCCCCTGAGTTAATTATGTATCTTCTATTTAATGTTGAAAGATTTTTCACACAGTTGTTTCCATGTACTTGTACAAGATTTTATTATTCTACCACTTTTCTAGAATTTCCTCAAAATCTTCTCTCACACACAAAAATTGCATTGTAATAATGTTATCAACAAAAACACATACAAGTACATGTGGCTGATTCTTTGAGACTGTTTCATGAACAAAAGGTGAATTTCACACGCTGGTATAGTTTTAATTACCTAGTGGGGCGAATAATGCCACTTAAAATGGTGCACAGGTCTAGTGTTTGCCACATGCAAAGATGTAAATTTCTTTCATAATGATGAAGGAAAGAATGAGAGAAATCCCCTTGTTTCAAAACTCTTCAGTTGTGGGAACATTTATAGGGCTTGTTAAAAGGATGGGTACAGAATCTGAATCTGGATCTTGGTTTGAATTTTGAGTATACAAATTATTAGCTGCTGTTATATTTTAAGCTACTATATCTTTCTCAACCTTTGTTTTCTTCAGTACGTAACATAGATCTACACTGTTGGGAATCTGATTTTTTTTCTGTTTATACTCCTAAAATTACATTAGTTATCCAAAATTACCACCCAGAACAAAGCAAAATAAAAATAGCATCAAAATCCAAGCTCTCCATAGTTATAAGGGAGTGTAACATGTCTTACAAAATTACAAAAGGAAAATTATCATACTGAAAGAATTGTGGTCTTTTGAAATGTAGGATCTAATCTTGCACTCAATCAGGTGTTTTGCCTGTTGTATTCACTGGGCATTTTGCCTGAGTAAGGATTGCAAAAGCCGGCCCACATGTAATGCCCTGGAAAGTACAGAGGCCTTAGCAATTTGATATTATTTAGCATAAGTCCAGAAATACTCCATAATTACTAACAGGTGGTCTAGAATCAGACATGGAAATAGCCGTTGTAATTGTAGATTGATGATATTTTATGCCTATCTGTTTTGATTTTAATATCAATTCACAAAAATGTGTGTGTCTAGTAATTGCATAATTATGTATAAAGCAACTCTATAAGATGCCTGTTATTTCCCGAGGATACATTACAGTCCATCAGGCAAAATATGTATCTGGAGGTTTTTAAACTGTATATTTTATAAAGAAATAAGAGATCTTTACCAACTGGACTGTAAAGACTTCTTTGGAATCGTTGTAAATATGTACTCAGCTTCTGTTTAGTGTAGTATTGAGCTAGGAGTACTTGTGCTGAGATTTAAGCTTATGAATATGTCTTATCAATATCAAAGTCTATATGTAGATTGTTTCACAAATTCTCTTCACTTTCAAAATAGCAAGTTTTTAAAGTAAAACACTTCCAATTGAAAACATTGGCCACATCCTATAATTATTGCTAATTGTGGAATAATTATTTGAAGAATTCTTTCTTAAAGACAAAGCCATTTTAAAATGTTTAATTTTAATGGTTAACTGCTTAGGTTCTGTTATTGTGAGTTTTATTTTTTTTCTTTTAACATGAGTTTTTTGTGATACTTGTGGGATAAGGCACAGGAGGGCGTTTTACAGTCACTTCTCCTAGAATTTGTGATTTATATAAGAATTTTAGCTTTTCATTTTAGGTATGTTTCAAGGCCTGAAAATTGTGGAGTAAAACTTTAAAATATCATCAAAATATATCACAATGTCTCAAAAAACCAATACTCCCCCAACCCACCCCTAAGGTCATGAGATTTACATTAATCCATTTACAATGATCTGTTTAAATGTCATGGCGTTGGGTTCTTGACTTTTGTTTTCTGAATTCTTTAGTCTCCAATGCAGTTAGTGCCTAAATCACATAAATTGCCCTTTTGAAATCCCAGCCAAAAGCTATTTTCATAGTTTCATAGTTTCTAGGGTCGGAAGGGACCTGAGCAGATCATCTAGTCCGACCCCCTGCCATGGCAGGAAGAGCACTGGGGTCAAATGACCCCAATAAGGTGGTCATCCAACCTCCTCTTAAAAACCCCCAGGGTGGGAGCCTGCACCACCTCACATGGAAGCTGGTTC
>NW_017729000.1:32570647-32576680 GCF_001723915.1 Gavialis gangeticus
TCAAGGAAGCCGAAGCCCGCCTCGAAACACCATTCCCGTAGTCGCCAGTTGGTCTCCGCGATGCATGATTCGTGCCGTCTGCCCCGTCCACTCACTGGAAGGATGGAAGAGAAGACCACCTGTGCACCCGTCTCCCTCAGCACGCCCCCCAGAGCTCGGTAATCTTCCATCAGGCGATCAGGGCTCCTCCTAGCCGCATCATTTGTGCCCACATGGACTAGGACCATGGGGTAATAATCGGTGGGCTGGATGACGGTTTGGAGCATGCCTTTCACGTCCTGAATCTTCGCACCAGGTAGACAGTATACTTCGCGTGCCGAGGGGTCCTGGCGACAGATGGGGCCCTCTGTACCTCTCAGGATGGAGTCACCAATGACGATCATGCGACGCTTCCTCCTCCTGGTCAGCTTGACTCCGTCAGCTGGCACGGGACTCGGTGAGCGTAGAAAACACTTTTTAGAAAAGTGTTTACAACAAAATTCCTAGTCTGGATTTTAATCACAGTTAGACAAGTCCTAGATTGATGAAACTGCATATTACACCATTTGAACTTATGTTGGAATCACGCTGTGTATGTCAACAATTTGCAGGCATCCTGCTATCTTTAACTAAAAGTACTGGTTAAATGAAAATGTTGTATAAAAAGAACTTAAGAAGCATTTCACTGGAATGAATGAATACACAAAGCTCAAGGACACAGTGCTCAATCTGATTATTTAAGTCTTGCCTGCTTGAAAATCTATGCAATACTCCCTGACTTCGGAGAGTTGGGGGCATGTCTCAGAACAGAAATAGAGCCCAACATCTCATTATTATAGTGGTCTTAAGTGCATCAAAATAAAATTCTCCCCTCATGTACAATGCCTATGACTTCAACGGATTGCCCTCCTGTACAATGCTTATAACTTCAATAGACTGCCTGAGCATTATTGTTTATTATTTACACTATGAAACTGCCCTAAAATCCCAATAATTCTGAATATTCTACAAACACTTGGGCCTCGACCATAGTATTTAAAGCAGAGATGATTAGGAGAGCATTCAAAGGTATACTGTATCTGAGGATCCCTAAGGAGTTTGTGCCTCAGATGGGTACAGACACTTCCAGTGCTATGCCATCTGTTACAATCATTAGATTGAACCAAATCCCTCCTAGCTCCAAGATGTCCCAAGTGGGGAACAGTGGCTGTTATTTGGAATAAGTCCTTCTATAGCTGTGAGAAGGAGGCTTCTTGCATAACCCACTGCTCCACAGCCATGCCTCCTACAATCTAGTCCAGTGCAAGTATCCCTATTTTGAAGTAATTCAGTCTGAAAGCAGATTTTCTCCCAACTGCATTCAGTAACATAGGGACTGAGGATAGCAGAAATTAGAGCCAATTGCAAGAATTATTGTAAGGTGTAAGAAACATTGTCAAAAGAATAGTGCTAAAGGTTCCTGGAATATGACACTGCCTGACATAACATCCTCATTTATATGTGGTAATTTTGTACCATTGATGCAGAGTGATCAGGGAAAAAAGGCTGTGCTGTAACTTACTCAGATGAGCCAATATCAAGCTGATATAACGGTTGCCAACATATTCATGTGTTCCAGTTGTTTTTAAACTGCATTTTACATGAGGGGAAATAGCAAATAGTAAATGTCAAGGATTCACTAGGGGCATTACAATTTCTGAGGCATGAAACTAATACATATTTGTCTCATTACTGTCAGCAGATCAAAGTTATTCCATGGATGGCAAGGGCTCATAACTCATAGGAGACATAGTTACAAATGACCTGTGGGAGGTCACAGACACCACAACTTCCTGAATTCGTAGTACAAGCTTGTCATTAACAAGAAACAAGGGAAAAGATGTTCATAGTTTTTTGAAAAGCTGATTTTCATAGAGAAAGAGGTGAAAGACTTGATATTTTCAAGTCTGGATTGGTCAAATTCTGTGTTGATTGCAATGTGTGTGGGCAGGAAGTATAGTCTAATTCTTTCCTACACTTGCCAAATGTGTAGTATCTTGCTGTGTTAATATTCCTAATCCATTCCGTAATATTGTTTGCTTATTGTTATTTTTTGATTAATATCAGTAAACTACTGGTGGGGAAATAAGTATAATGTTTCAAAAAGGTTACTGTGTCCATGTATTATACACAGATACTCTTCTGTTATCTCTCTTATTGATCTCTCGATGTTATAGTAATGAATACATTGGTTTTGGCTTGATAAGTATTTCAAGTGTGTTAACTCAATCACATTAGTGCAACTTGATTAAAAACCCATGCTGAGTTGCATTATGTTATCTATCTTGTAGCAAAAGCCTGCACCAGGCTACAATACAGCCAACTAACATATTCATTTTAAAAGAATGGGTAGCCTAGTTAAGATGAAGACAAACACAATTTACCTAACATAGTTAAGAAGAACATCCTTTTGACCATCTACACATGGCTATTGATGGCTTCTGGATTATACTTCTGTGGTCTGATATATGAAGGGCTATCTTAGAAGGTCGCTACAAGAAGCAGCTACTTTTATTAAGAACACTTCATGCCTGTTGAGTAGTATGCACAGAGAAGAGAACACATTAAATTATTAAGTGCATTGTCTTTCTAAGTGCAATTTAAGGCATCAGCTTTAATTCATAAAGCTCAGTGTGAATTGATTCATAAAGGCATAGAGGGCAAAAGGACTGATTGGTCTTTCTGTTTGTCACACAGGTGTGACATAAGTTATGGGTCTAGTCACCTGGCTTCAACCATGATTGTGAAAGATTATATACCTTTTGTACTGAGACAAGGCATGTCCACTGAATCCAGTGTCTAATATTACACCAGCCATTCTAAGACCAACTAAAGTCAACTGGCATTCTTGGGCTCATTGACCCCAAGTTAACTTGTTACAAGGTAGTACTTGGAGGGCACGCCTACATGAGGTACTATGTCACTGTAGCAATGAGCTATGGTGATGTACCTCATTGCTATGGTGATTTAGTGGCAGCAGGTACAAACCATAACACTGCCACTATAGCACAGTAGCAACAAGCTACTGTGCAGTAGGATTGGAAATGACCCATGTGGCAAGGGGATTGTGCAGTACTGGTGGGTACTGCACAGTCATTTAGCACTTGCTAAAGCAAGTGGTAAATTACCACACTATAAACACTGTGCAGCTGGGCACATGTGCAGTTGGGCCTGGTGTGTCCTCAAAGAGCAAACCCAACTTTAGTGAAAGTGAGGTTACTGAATGAGGAGAAGTTCTAAGTACACCTTAAAGGAGAGAATAATAATACAAGAGGAGTTGAGAAAAAATAATATTTAAAAAATGAATATTTACATGTGAAAATATCAAATAGTTTCAATCTGGGTGTGGCAGGGGGCAAAACAAATTGTTCAGTGGGAGGGAAAAAAATGGAAAGCAGCAGAATTGCAAAAAGAGACTGAGACTTATGAGTGCAATTCAAGGTCAAGTTAAATATACCTACAATATGATATGTTATATTTTCTCATAGTGCATGCTCCAAAACAAAACGCATGCTTTGTTTTTGGGAAGGCGGAACAATGGCTGTATACAGCAGGGATAGAGCCTAATTTTTGGCTCACTCACCATCCCATTCCTACTTACCAAAAGCTGAAACCCTAGCTGCTGCTGAATACTGGTGTCCGTGGGTAGATCTGTGCATTTTAAAAGAGCTAAGTCATCTGCAGATCTGGGAAACAGGAGGAGACCAGGAGCTGCTAGCTGACAGCAAAACTGCTCAAAGAAACATTAGGATTAGGATAATTTGAACATGATTTTTTTGCAATATTAAAAAATTGAGGTAACATAGAGGAAAAATTCTTCAGACTTAAAGCAATTGCAGTCACCTACCTTTTTCCAAGGAGAGTCTGAAAATCCTGTTACTGGGTATATTTAAAATTGCATGCTAAATACTTTGTATAAGGTAGGTATTTCCTATGTGCACTAAATTTAGCAGAAGTAAATGTTCAATGTTCTCCAATGTAATTACAATACATATCCCTATAGGTCTTTTTCATCTCCAATAAAGTGACTACCTCTGAAACATTTCAGGGCAACAGCCTAATCTGGGGGCTCTTTCAAAATGTCCCTAAATAGTCACTTCATGGGGATTTTTGTCCTGAATTTAGGAAAAAAAATGAATGGCACTGCATGGATTGCTTCTAGTTTTGGAGGAAGCTATATGATACTTTCTGAACTGGAAGCATTATAGCTGCATGTGTATGGTTCTGGGCCCATGCTCTGCGCTCTGACTTTCAGCAGCAGCACTTCACTAAAACAGCTATGCTAACCAAAATCAGAAGCGTTACAGGTGGTCTCTGACACTGGAAGCATCCTAGACTTTATCCCAGATTTTGATACATGATATTTTGTCATTTTAATCTCCAATATTTCTGATTCTCCCAATATAAAATCATAGAAAATATTTTTGTTCAAAGAATGATGACACATTTTGCAGGCCTTCTGATCTTTTCTTTATTTATGAAGTGTTTGTTTCAGGTAGTTCTATAAATCATACACTGGAAAGGCTATGATATTCAGTACACATAAAAACATTCTCCTATCAATGCAAAGCAACTTATGAATACCAAATTAAGTAGAAGTGGTACTTATGAACTATTCTCTATGTTAGAATTTCAGAAGATTTTACAAAATGTCTTTTATTTTGTGTCTCATTAATTTTATTTTGTACAGGGGTTAACTAATTACATCTAAAAAAAGAATTAATTTAAATATGTTTTGAAGAGGTTTGGAATGGAAGAACAATTAAGGTGTTTAGCTATGGATCCAGAGACATGAAGTTAAGCTTCTTTGGATTTGAAAGGGAGCAGCCTTTGGCTCAACCTGATCACAAGAGCTGGGGAGTCACAGACAGTTAGATGTAATGCTAACCACATATCTGCTACTGGCTATAGAAATTGAGGTGAAATAACCCATTTGTCCAATGGGCCTTTAAGCTTGGGGTGGACCTTTTGGTCTTCCAACTATAGTGCTAGGCCTGTCTAATGCAAGGCTGCCTAACTTCAGTGTGGTTAGGAGCTGTATATGACACCAGTGTACAGCCCCCAGACCACAAACCACGTGGTCCACACACTGCAGGAGTGGCCCCCTTCTGAGATCCTCCCCATTGTGCAAGCTGTATTGGTGGCATCCAGCAACATCCCCACTATGTAGGCTGTGCCAGAGGCATACGCTCCATCCTGCTCCCTGTCCTACCCTTTGAGCTATGCTGGTGACATGTAGCCTCCCACCCTGGGGCTGTTCTATAAGGTTGAATGTAGAACAACACCATCCCAACTTAAGTTTTGCTAATGCTGGGTTTTATCCGTACCCATATCCATATCCATAGTTGAGTGGGTCTAAGTGTTTTAAAGGTGGTGCTTATTGCTTTAAGGTATGGCTATCCTAGCACATTTATAAATATATTTAGTCCATTTCAAAGATGGAACAACTCTTCTAATTTCTTCACTTTAAGCTTAGGCCTAGATTCAACAAAATACCTGCTGAAAAAGTTAGGCTTTTACACTTCTACTGTGTGTGTGTGTGTGTGTGTGTAACAGAACTGGATCTCTTGAAACTACGAACTTAAAAACCTACAGAACAAATTCTTCTATTTACCTTCAGGCAGTGTGGGTGGAGCTGTCTTCTTTACATTAACCTGCCAATATGTTTCAACCCATTGTAGTCTTGATATTTAGCTCATATCTTTATCTCCAGAGCTGGCAGTATGTGTGCCAGTTATTGCCAGTTGTGAAGATGGTTTTCACAACCTTGTCCACTGAAGAAGAAGCATGGTCTGAGAATATAGTTTCATAGTTTCATAGTTTCTAGGGTCAGAAGGGACCTGAGCAGATCAACTAGTCCGACCCCCTGCCATGGCAGGAAGAGCACTGGGGTCAAACGACCCCAGTAAGGTGGTCATCCAACCTCCTCTTAAAAACCC
The DNA here is from genome assembly GCF_001723915.1 of Gavialis gangeticus. NCBI lineage: Eukaryota > Metazoa > Chordata > Crocodylia > Gavialidae > Gavialis > Gavialis gangeticus. The sequence continues at coordinate 32,576,605 of NW_017729000.1, forward strand.
CCAGGGTGGGAGCCTGCACCACCTCACTTGGAAGCTGGTTCCAGACCCTAGCCGCCCTGACCGTGAAGTAGCGCCT
>NW_017729000.1:32576732-32593454 GCF_001723915.1 Gavialis gangeticus
GTCCAGCCCCTCCAGAAGCTCCCTAACTAAATCCTCACTCACTCTAGGCCCAGGTGAGCCTCCCCCGGGGCCCAAAGGGGGCCCAGCAGGGAGGTGGCAGTTCTGGTCCTTACTGAGGAAGACAGAGGCAAAGAAGTTATTAAATATGTTGGCTTTGTCGTCTGGCGTGACAACCAGATTCCCCGTCTTGTCCTGCAAGGGCCCCACATTTCCTGGGGCCTTCTTTCTACTCCCTATGTATTTAAAAAAGGACTTCTTGTTGTCCTTAATCCGGGAAGCCAGCCCCTGTTCCATCTCAGTCTTGGCCTTCCTAACCATCCCCCTATGTCCCCGAGCAACTGCAGAATAGTTCTCCTTAGTGATGACCCCTCCTTTCCATTGGGAGTAAGCCTCCTTTTTGGCAATGCACTACAAAGGGAGCCCTGGTGCTACTGGCTAGGGACAGAAGTTAGACATAAAACAGTTTAAGTCATCAGAAACTGGATTAAACCTGTAACAGAACAGAAGTTCAGTGCACATAAACCAGTTTGAAAATGGCTGAAACTGGTTTAAGAGATACCTGGTTGAATGCAGTATCAGACTTAACTGATTTGGGTCAAACTGGTTTATGAAACTTCTGTCCCAGATCCCTCCCTAGTTCAAGTTAAATTACAGTCCTCTAGCATCCCAGCATGTTTTCCAGCCCTGGTCTGGGCTGTCTGCTCTAGAGAGCAGGGCTGGCCCCGTCCCTCTGCTCCCTAGCTGGAGCAGTGGGGAAGACAAGGGGCAGGCACTGCTAGGGATACAGCCCAGTCTATTGTGGGGGAACGGCCCCCCAGGCAAACCCTGACTGGAGTCTGGGGCCAGGGAGGGGGGTCAAACACTCCTTCCCCTGCTCAAACTTACTGCTGGCTACAAATCCCGGAGGCACCTGGAAGCAGGAAGAGGACATGATGAGCAACCCTGCAAATCCCAGAAACCTTGGGGACAGCAGGAAAAGGAAGTGAACACACAGCCAGAGAGCTGTGCTCTAGCGCCCCCCGGCTTCTGGCCTGCATCACTGTAGGCATGTGGCTACATTTCATGAATCAGAGGTAAATGTTTGTTCACTTCTGTTTCAGTTTAATCTGTTCAGTTTAGATTAACCTGCGAAGACTGAATCGATTCAGCCTCAGGCTTGTTGACTGTACCTAACCGTTGAATCTAGTTTCCCACATTTACAGGCAAATGCTTATCCAGTGGGTCCTAAAAATCATTCATTCCAAACCTCCACTTACCACAATCACAAAACCAAAAATTCCACAATGTGAAGCAAATAAAAGTACGGGGAGGCAAAAGTATGGTCAATGCATCACTGCTGCAATGACCAAGTAGATTCTTGGTTAAATGTACTTTTAGGAGGGACATGCATGACTTCTTACTCAAGTGATAATAGATTTTTTTCTTATACTTGTTTCACATGTTAATAACATGGGTTATTAACATGTTTCACATGCTGATATGGGTACACATCCAAAAATTATCAATTGTGGCATACATTGTGTAGCTCTTAATCAGACAAGATTATCATTGCAAACAGCTATGAAAAACATATCCACATCTTATAGCCAAATCTCTACACCCTCACAACCTTAAGCTATTGAACTACAGAGATTTGAGAAGGAATTAATCTTCCTGAACCAAGTTAGACATCATCACCAATGTTAAAATTACAAGGCTGTAATTGTTATTCAGTAGATCTAATGGTTTCTCATGCTCATCCCATAAACTCCATGTGTATGAGTGAAGAAGGAGGCTCCAGATGTGTCCATGGGCATGGCAAGTATGACATTCTCTTCAGTCTTCCCATATACTTCCCTTCTCTGTTGTATCATTTTGATATGCCTGAGATAGCACTTTCCACATGCTAGAGGGATTATTGCTGATATTTGTCTCCTCAAAAGATGCACTGTATTCCCCTTCACCTTGACCTGATTCCCCTACAAGCAACAGAATCACACCAACATTGGCTTGAAAGTGCAAAGTTGTTGATTGTCAAGTTATTTTATTTTAAAATTTACCAGAATGTTTAGTTTAAAAAAGATGAGCATGATAAGCCAAAGGTGTTTTCTGCAAAGAGGATGGAAGAAGATGTTCTTTACAACAGTTTATGACTCTGATAATATCTCTTATCAGAGTCATAAACTGATACTTATGAGAACAGCTGATTCCACATGGAATAGTAAGCACAAGGCAAGCAAGTAATGCTGTTATCATTTTGATCTATGGGAATGCTGAATGGATAGTATTATTTGCTTGATTCAAATGGCCATTTTTTATGAAGATTATATTACCTTCTTCTGGGATCACAGTATCTTAATCCCCAAACTAGTAATTAATCCCATTTTAGTATAGCACAGAAGAGCAACTATGTGTGTGTGTATGTGTAATATTAATAGTTGGGAAACTTTATTCATGATTCAAACAGATTATAAATGGGCTTGAGTAATTTTAACAAAGTTTTAGGAAACTGGAGAAACTGTTTAAGTTGATTATGGGAAATAAGCAAGTCAAGGAGTAGTCTTAAACATGAGCATATTAATGAACACTAGGAACCTTAAATGTAAATTAAATCTCACTTTTTTCCTTGATTTGCTCAGGTTAGCTTATGGTTCTTCTTCAAAAAGAAAACATTTGTGATTAGGGTGACCGTCACAGAGGACAATCCAGTTGTCCTATGTCCTCTATTGATACAAAACTGCCCCCACTTTCTTTTTCAAAAGAAAAAGAGAGGACATAAAGGCATTGGGTTTTGTATTAATAGAGGACAGAGGACAGAGTAGCAGAAAAAAGGAATGTCCTATATGATGGCTATCCTATCTATGATGTATAACAGGAGAAACTTTTAATGTCTTAAATTACTGTAGCATTTCAGTAGCCCATTAAAACAGCAAAAGAAATGTAAGTCTAATTACTTAGCACTGCTTTGGTAAACTTCATCACGCTCATTGTGCAGTTATCTTGATAACAACATCATTTTGCTCTACGGTGTTGAACTGTAGGCTTACTACCACTTTCTGCTGAGTTATAGTTGGTTTTTTTAATCTCTGTTCTTAACTGGTTGCTGTTTGCTCACAAGATGAGCTATGATCATTGTTGTAAGATTGAGGATGGGAGCAGAGTGTGCTGCTTATTCAGTCTGGAGAGCTTTTGTAACATCTTCTATCCATAACTTCACAAAAGTAAGGAAAAGCACCTCTTTCAGGTTTTATTGGTTCAGGATCTTCACAGATTGTGTTGTTGGCAATATGCTATTACATGCATGCTAGAGTTGTCATTTCTTTTTAGCTTGATAGTTATATTAGCCTTGTCTTTGTAGATTATTCTTAAATTCTTAGACCACCTTAAATTGGAATTTTAAGTCTTTTTTTTCAGTGAGTTCATTTTCTGAGACAGCACCTAAAAAAATTTTGAGTTTGTTTCAAATCAGTCCAGAGCCCCCTCACTTTCCTAATATAAAAATTGTTCAATTTTAAAAATTGGCTTATTAAACTTAATTCTTGAAGGCTGTCCTTGAAACAGACACGCAAAAAGGCAATTTTTATTCTCTGCTTTGATGAGATGGTTCGTCTTTGTGTTTGTTAAGGCGGTTGCTTACACATTTCCAGATACTAATTAAATAGCCAAATGGTATCAATAATTTTAGATGACATCTTATATAGGTGATCAGTGCAATATAACAGTAACTTCCTCTGTTTTATATATCCCATTATACTATTCAGATAGCAAGTGTAGTAGGAAGTTGTGTGAAAGTTTGTGTCAAGGTACAAAATATTTGTAAATATACATCTCAAAAAAAGTGAGTCATCTTCAACATTACAAAAACAACCAAGACTTCAGCACTAAGAGGAAATGAGTCAGAAATAACCAGTAACTTCAGAAAAACACTGATAGTTGAGAAATGTTTTTACAGAACATTTGAAGAATGAGTGCTTATAAAAGAAAACACTTTCATGAGAGAGACTTTAGCACCTTTTGAGTAGGTTTAAAATAGAGGTGTTTTCTGCAAAGAGGATGGAAGATGTTCTTTACAACAGTTTATGACTCTGATAATATCTCTTATGCTGCGTCACTCTTTTTCATCCTTACATTCTTGAAGTCATAGCTTTTCTCCTAGAACATAAATATCTTGCAAAATCTTTTTTTCTCCCTTAAAATGTTGTGTCAAAACCAATAGATATCTCATAATCTCATGCCAGACTGGTGCATCGTGCTTGTTTATGAGACATTTCTGTTGATTGTTTACTTTTTGATTAAAATGATCCGTGTATTATGAATCTGCCTCTTTAACTGAATTTACAACTCAGAACAATAGACTCCAATCAATATTGAACACAAATTACAATTAAAAATAATGCTTACATACCTCTTTCAAAGTGTAGCATAATGTAGGAAAATAGTATATAGAGCTAAAGCAAGGAGAAGCCAAGAAACGTAAATTTCAAAACCTATATAACTGAGGGTATTAGCTCCTTTGGCACTTGAGATTAGTTCCAAGGTATCAGAAATCAGAAACTTTTCAAAAAATCTTTAATTATTTGTGGCATCTCAGTTAATAAACTAAGCATAACATATAAAAAAGGTATATATTCTCTGCAATTCAATAAAGTGTTGGTAATAAAATAGTCAAACAAAATAAGAATAATTATCATAATTCAATTGATAACCATTTTTTGCATTGGTCCTGAGGTTTACACCTGTGCCAGTATCAGAAAACCCTGTGCTAAGAATATGGGGTGTTAGCTATAGGAGTTTCAAATTCATGAGAGTACATGCAGAAAGGATGTAAGAGTAAGTAGATAAACCCAATATAGATATAACAGACAACAGATAAAGAGAAAGTAGTCTCTTTATTCATTCACAGAGCTTTAGGCCACTAAATTCAAAAGCCAAAAAATCACAGACGACCCTCTTTGAGAGAGGAAAAAGGGAAAAGAAAAACAAACAAGCAAGCTCTCTAGTCAAGCCATGGCCACCTAAAAACTGCGCAAAGCTGGAACTAGAGAAGCCCTAAAATATAAGGGATCCAGAAAGAAGCACTGTAGTGAATCCAAGCAGTAATAAAAAACACTCTTGTTAAATTTAGGTCTGCAACACTCCCCAGGTTGCTTCTTTAAAAGTCCATACTACTGTACTCCAAAACAAAAAAAACAAAGAAAAAGAGGAGATTACAAAGGTGGAAAAACAGAGAGAGGAGCTATATATGGTAAAGCCTTTTCTCGAATAATTTCTGCAGTTGAACTTGATTTCCAGCACTCCAAAGAATGGTCGTTGTGGCTAAGCATATTCCAGAGGTTCACTAAGTTTTACTAGATCAGCAACCAAGGGATAAACAACTTAATACCCTGCAAAAGTAACATCTCTAAAATTGGATACCTAGCTTGATTTCTGTCAGACACCACTTCTGCAAAATCTGTAATACTAATCACTTTATCACACATTCTATAGGTTTTATGGGAGTCTGACTACCTTTTGACACATCTGCTACTAAACTCTTACAGAGAAAAAAATAACAACTCCTGGATAGTCTGGAAGTGGTTTTCTGCTAAATGGGTAGAATGATTAATCCAACCATGACCAGTATCAATTTGCAGTCTGGAAAGACATGAGAACATAGGCATAGCAGTTAAAGATGAGAACAGATTCTCAAAAGACAAAATCAAGTTTATAGTCCAGATCATTGATAGAAGTGTGATCAGACCAAAACCAGAGACAGTACGAAGAGAAACCTGAATGCAGAAGCCTCAGAGTGTCAGTGGAGTATTTTGCTTGAGTATTGGGGTGTCTACACATGTGCATGTATGGAATCTAACTACTGGAGGATCACTTTAACTTCCCCTGCTGCACACTACTACAGGTAGTCAGAGAAACGTGATGAGGGGGGCAGGTGACAGGGGACAGACAATGGGGGAGGCAGTTGGTGGGGCATGTGGTAGGGCAGTAATAGGGAAGGCGGTAAGGAGCAGGCAGTGTGGAGGCACTAGGGTAGGCAGTGAAAGAGGCAAGCAGCCTTCCCACTGCTGCCTGTCCCCACCAAGTTACCCTTATTGTGCTTGTCCCCACCTGCAGCCCCAATCCTCCCCCACCCGCTTGTCTGTCCCCACATCCTCCCCTCTCCATGCTGTCACCCATAGCTACAGGTTCTTGCCCTGCTTTGTCTCCTCTCCCCCCCAGAGTCTTTCCCCTGGTGCCTACCCCTCGACACGCACCCTTGCCTTTGTTCTGCACCATCAGGTGCTGCAGCCTGGGGCAAACAGCATGGTTCCAGCCCACCAGTGTTGCTAAGTCTGCTTATAATAAGTAGAATTGGGCTTATGTTTTTTTTTTAAAGTCACATTAATTTTTTGAGAGTCACAGGTTGATAAGCACCCCCACTCCCCTCTCTTTGAGATGGGTTGAGCTTGCTTAGGCCTATTTTTAAAGACACCACCACTTTTTTTCTCTGGCAAGACTTGGCAACACTTCAGCCCATCCTGTAGCAGCAGCATGGAGCTGTTCCAGCCCAACCCGTAGCAGCAGTACTGGCTCCCCTGCTCCGAGGTGGGCTGGAGCCATGCTCCTTTCCCCAGACTGCAGCATGGACAGAGCCTGCTGACACAGCAAAGGTAAGAAGTGTGATGGGCGGGGGGGACTGGGAGGCTGCAGGGAGGGTGGAAGGCATATAGATGAAGCAGGGGGGAGGGGCAGGCAGGAGCTGTGGCCCCGGCTCTGGCTCCAGCTCCAACTCTGGGTTGGGGCCAGAGCCACAGTAGCTTCCTGCCCTGCATCCCCACTGCCTCATGCTTGATTGTAAGGCAAAGGGCTTTCCCCGCCCCCATGTTAAATGAGGCAGGGGAGGAATACCACATCTTCTAATCAAATAAATATGGTAAATCTATAAAACCATCCTTCTTTCATAGAAGCTCTGTTATGTTCTCCATATTTTCTTATTGTATGAAATATTGAGGAAGATACCTTTCTGCAATCTTGAAACATTACATCAACTTTCCTTAATTCACAAAAGTGAAATGACTAGTAACCAAAAGTCTTTTTAAAGGCAAAAGAACCTGAAATGGTGTTTACCCCATACTCCATAGGGTTGTTTTTCCTTGTCTTTTGCTGCTTATTTTTTCCTGTTAATGTATTGTTATTTAAAGAACATTTTAGACAAGTGTTTTCCCTTTTCAGAAAGTAGGATCTATGTTGGTTTTGAGCAGTGATGCTTAGCGTATTCAGCCCTGTGGGTTGGATCAGTGGCATGGAGTCTGTTACAGGCCTGGCCCACATGTCAGCCTGACCCCACACACTGGATCCAACTGTGTGAAGCATGATCCAGCTCACGAAGCTATGTCACCCAGGCTCCACAGGCCAGATCTGGCCCAAAGGCCTAAGTTGAGCACCATGAGGTTTTCTTTGTTTCACCTCTTCTCAGTGTGACCACTAGGAGGTCATATGCTAAGTAACAATCTGTCTTGTGTGCTGGGTTTCTGTAATCTCTACAATATTGAGCAAGTAGCACTCATACTGGAAATCATATGGTTCAAATAAGTCTCTGAATAGTTTCCGGGGGTTGAAAAAGCTGTTAGCAACTCTTCATTATGGGAAATCCTGTTTTTGCGTATTGATTATATACAAGCATTGGCCAATCAACCTGCCATAAAAGTAGCCTCAGACTGAGAAGTTGCCATTCATATTTCAGTTATAGCTCTTCATGTATATATTTTCCTTTTGTTGTGTTATCCATCAACCAAAAATAACAGCCACTGTAAAAATGACAGGACAAGTTTTATGAAGAAATAATATAACCCACCGCTGTGAACATGTCACTTCAGGCAAAAACAGTTACTTATGCTGCTTGCAATGCTCCTCTGATGTCTTTCTTAAATAACTTCATTATTCAATGAGATGCAGTTTAATTATTTAAATGACAAAAAAGACATGCTTTTGGTATTTACACTGAACTGCTGTTTACTCTTTTTAAGTATTTCTTTATATTTATATTAGAGCTCCAAGCACTTGCACAACCCCATCTGGCAGGCAAGCTATCTTTCTGTTTACAAAAAACAAAGCTCTTTGCACTCAGTAAGCTCCTGGATGTCCCCTGCTGGTATCCTGTGCTAACAGTTTTTTCTGGCAGTCACCCCATTTGGCTCATGTGGGCTTCCCATCACCGAAAGAGATTTACCCTCAAATGCCCTTCCTGTGCTTCACAGCAGCAGAGACAACTGTTTGATCCTTAGGAGGACTCCGCTTTCTTGCCTTTCTGCTCTAGTTTGGTATGTACACTTTTTGCTTACATACCCTTCTCATCCCCCATATCTTTGATTTCTCTCCTTTCTTCCAGCCAGCACCTGCTCTTCTATCTCCAGTGAAATTTCCCGTTTAATATTGGCTCATTGAATCTAGCCAAAGAGGATGAGATGAACAGAATTTTTTCTTTTGTGTCCCAGCCCATGACACCAGCACAAGGTTCTTAATGGCTGGATGGCAGTCTGAGCTCAACTGATTTATAAATGCCATGGACAGAGGGCAGAGAAGTGTGGCAAGGTCTTGTTTGCAGGAATTATGATCTTCGCATTTTTAACCAAGTGAGCCAGTTGAGCCACTACATAATGATGCTTACACTTCCCTGTTGAGCAAAAAGTTGAGTTGATTTGAGATGGTAGACAATTTGGAGGAGAGAGGAAGTGCCATAGCAAATTGACTGTGAAGAAAACAAATTTATTAGTTTCTCCTGGGTTTTTGATTATCCTAAAATCTGCCAGGAAATTGAATTGCTTGTTTGCTACCCAAATTATTTTACTCTCTACTGTTGGGAGGTTTGCCAGAATTTGGGTTGTGGTTCTTTTTTTTTTTTAAATCTTTTAAAGAAAAAGAGTAAATGAGATGGAGATGAGTGATAACATTTGAAAAATGACAGCCTATGCCTCTTCTATCATGAGTGCATAAGGAAGAAATGAAAAGAGGGTTTGATTCCATGTTGTTGCTGCTCTCTCTATCTTATATTACATACTTCAGTCAATGAGGGGTTCATGATTTTTTTTTTCAACAAAGAATATGGTCTCAATGGAAATGAGGAAGACACTTGACAAAACACTTAAAATTATATGGAAAAGCTTGGGCAATGACCTAATAAAAACTATGGCTGCAATTTTCCAAGGTTTTGGTGTGGGCCTAACTCTGTTCCCTTTTGAAGTCCATTTATTACTAACTTAAATGTGAACAAAGTTAAGTCAGTGTTAAGCCCTTTGAAATATCCTACCATTTCTCTCCCTGTATTTCCAGTGTTTTTGTGATCATCCTACCCTTACCACCTATAGTTCTCTTCCAAACAGCAGGATGTGAACATTTTCCCAATAGTTGTTCCACAATAGTCCCCAAACTCTGAAGATATATACTATGTTCCTCGATAGTCTTGAATCTTGAGTTGCTTTTGTTACTGTACTGAAAGCTTGTAAACACTATCAGCATTAGCTGAGTTAGGATAGTGAGATGTATCTCTCTAGAATGTGCCAGTTAATGTAGAATACCAGAAAATACTGCAGAATTTTGAACTCTTATCACGAAGTGTGAACAACATTCTCCCAGGGGGGATGTACGTTGCTATTATTTTGCAGTACAATCCACACTTTTGTTTTGCTTGTGTGGGAGTACCCTTCCGCCTTTGTTACTCTTCTGGCATCTCAAGTGAGGAACAGCAAGTTTTTGTTCATGTCAGCTACAGTCTTATCTTATTTCTCATTTCCCCAGGAGTAGAAGATGGTTTCTCCTCTCACCTTTAGTTCTCTAACAATACAGGTATTCTGTAATCTATAATAGAGACACTTTAACTCTGAGGATAACGTACTGTAATCTTGAACTTGGATATAAATAGTCCTGTACTGTACAGATGATAAAAAATGTTTTAATGCATAACATGTTCTTTCTCTTACTAATATTTGTTCTTGAATATGTTACTGCAAGTGTGTAACCACCATAATTTTCTACTTGGCCTCACCTTGGAACACTTACCCAAGCCTCTTAATGATAGATAATGACAACAGTAATGAACTTATATAATGTTCGTTTCCCAGAAAGACCCCGAAGTACTCTGTAAAAAACTTAACTTAAAGATAAAAATTGCTTTATCAGCACTGCAATGCAGGCAGCTTCAGAGTGAAGATGGCAGCTTTTAAAGAGAACAGTAAGGAAGAAAGGCAGGAAATGAAGAACAATTGTCAAAGGCACTAGGAGATGTAAAATTGGTTGTCAATCAGATTGACGGTGATTCTATAGGATATTTGCCAGCCCCATGTAAGTTACTAGAGACTTGTTACCAAGAGGTATATGAAATCTCATTTCACCCTAATGACCTGAAAAGGTAGTGTTCCTGCTTCCCAGTTCTCAGATCTCCAGGGCTGGCCTTGCTGTCCAGTTCTCAGAGTAGTTATCTGATCTAGTGATGGCCCTATGAAAACATGACAGTCAAGCTAGAAACAGAACTAAGGCTTATTCCAAATACCTTTCTGGAATCCAGGATGAAGATCTACCTCCAAACAATTATCTGTGAAGTAAACCTGTTCTCCTTTTGGGTGGTGAACAAGACAGGGTTCCCTGTTAAGTAAACTCATAAATGAATCCCTACCACTTTCCCTACAAAATGCAATAGCCCGGGCAGTCCTGAAATTCCTGTTCTTGATTCAGAAAAATCTCATAAAGCAGTAGTATCAAAGTACTGGGGAAGGTAACAGGATCCATATTCCACTAGCACCATACATTTTCATTCTTCTGGAACCCTTACAGGATTCAGGCTAGGGCTGGGCACTACAAATCATTTATCTAAGTCAGGTGAGCCATCCATCACAAAATACTGCTCGCTCAAAGAACCTGGCAGAAACAGATTGAACAGTAAAGTTCTGAGAATTTGTCTATGGCCCCATAACCACTCTGCAAGCTCTTTCATTGTTAAGAAGACCCAGTGCCTGGAGGAAATGTCACGGAAAAGATCAAGTGGTTCAAACTTAAAATAAAATATTTGCAGATGAAACAGAACAACACACAACTTGCTAGCACACTGAACACACTTTCAAAGAGGTGCATCCAACCACTGAATTTCCAGATAAAGTGAAGCATTGGAGTCTCCAGTGCAGCATTGTAAACACCATACTTCTTCAGTACTGTGGAATGCCAACTTCAATTGGTTTTTATCATTTTGAGAAACTGCACCTTTTCCTGTCATAGAAAGTTCTTTTCATTTTGTTCAAGCTGTTAATCTCCTACTGATAAAACTACTTGAAAGCTACACATTATCCAGCATGCAGCAGTATTTTTTTTAAATATTCAATATTTTAAACATTCAATATTCAATATTTTAAATATTGAATATTTTTTAAATATTAAATGCAGCATCTATTATTTTTCTTAAATATTGAACTAAATAGAAGTGAAACACCTAAATATTAGGGCTGTGTGAAGCTTCAGTCTCTGATTCAATTTGGCAGAGATTTGGCCCAATTCAGTGGCCGAATCTCTGAATCCGAATCAAATCAGAGGACCCTTTAATCTCTCTGAATTGAATTGGAACCCTCCAAATCGATTAGGAGAGATTTAGAAAGATTTGGAGATTTGGACATAGACACATTTTTAAATGTTTTTTCTACATACCTCAAGGTAGCAGGCAGCTCATGAACGCTGTGATGCTGGGGCACATGGAGCGTCCCACAGGAGTGTGGGGGGCTCCTCAGCATGCTTGCCAGCAGACCCAGAAGTGGATCAAAATCACTTCCGGTCCACTTCTGGGTCCACTGGAGAGCACACTGGGGGCCCCCCTACACTCGCCCAGCTTGGCTACTGGTACCTCCTGAGTCTGGGGGGGCACTCAGGGTCCCCCTGAAGCTGATCGCCGAGCTGGATGGGCATGGGGGGCCCCCATCAAGCACTCCCCAGCAGACCTAGAAATGGACCGGAAGTACTTCTGGTCCACTTCCAGGTTTGCCGCTGAGCACATGGTGGGGCCCCCTTGCACAGCTGTGGGATGTTCCATCTGCCCCAGCATTGTAGCATTCACAAGCCACACTGGTGCCTCAAGGTATGTAGAAAAAACATTTAAAGCTGTGTCTTTCTCAGCATCACTGATTCTCCGAATCAGCATCGAATCTGCAGATTCGGATTTGGCCGAATTGAATCAGAGACAGTAATCTGAATCAACAAAATGAATCACTGTCCACAATTTGGGCCAAATCCAAATCTGAATCAAATAGGGCCTGCTTCACATACCCCTACTAAATATCTGTACACTTTTGGCTCTTACTAACCAACCAGGTGGACCTGGTCCTAAATCTGGCACTGACAAATGTGGAGAACGCCCCTCCCCCCCACACTTTACAGGAAACAACAGCACATTACTTCGACCCAGCTCTGCAATGTCTGTATAGATCAGGTGCTTCAGTGGGGCATTTTGCACTTTTATCTAATAGCTGATTCAATCAGCTATTAGATAAAAGCACGAAAAAAAGCCCCACCAAAGTTCCCAATCTATACAGATGTTGGGGAAGACAGGTCCAACTAATGCAATGCCAGGCCTCTTCTATGCATGCCCTGAGCTCAGCACAAGAGTGCACCAAATTTAAAATAAAGCAGTGTTTTTTAGGGGTTTTTTTTGCATGTTTGCAATCAGTAGAGTACTAATGGTTTTCATCCTCATAAGTTTTATTTAGAGACTTAGCTTTCCACATAATACCTGGACATCTATTTACCATGAATAAATATATACTCCCATCACTGCTATGAGCCAGGGAAGCATTATAACTGAGCATTTCTTTTGCATTCAAATCTGAAGAGCTAGTTATATCTCTTGGAAGTTCTCTAGAATTTTTTTAAATAGCTACAGCAAGTGGAATTTCTGAATCGTGGCTTGACCTCCTGATTATCATTGGTCATCCCTGTAAGATTAAAAGTACATTACATAATAAAGTAACTGCAATCAATCCCTTTCTTTTCTCCATACTTTTTTCTTTTACTTCATGTAGGCTGATACTTCAAAGGATGCCTGGTTTGCCTCATTTCAGAGATCTCTGCTTCAAAGCCAGCCATGTTTCTCAAAGAGACAAATACTAAAGACCCTTTAACACCTCTGGATATCTTTATAGTTTTAAAAGAAAAAAAGAAAACCCAACAACCCCTAATTGATTAGCCAGATTCTAGACCTTCTTTAGAAGCATGAAGTATGTGGTACAGTGATAATTTCAGTATATCAGAAGAAAGAGGTATGCAGTTTTGTTTCATCTCCTTGTCCAACAGATAGTTCCTTTGATCAGTTTCTCTGGGCAAATTCTTTGTCTGAAAACAGAACATTTTTCAAGAGGGAGGTGTGCCTTTGTTCTCCTAAAGAAGGCTTCTTAATGTATTTATTTAACTTAAATATGTCCTACCTGATCCTAGAGCCTGCAGTAGATGCAACTCTGTTGGTATTGTGCTTAATTTTACACTTGGGAGCCAGTAGACACAGGTTGTTTTTAATCTGCCACTGATATGATTTATTTTTGCAGCACTGGCATTGGTTATGGTGCACTACCATGAGATTTTAGCTTTCTTCCTGCAGGACCTTGGGTAAATTAGAAAAGTCTTTTGTACCTCAGTTTTCTAGACAGGGTTAATGATTGGCTAGCTTACAGGTCTTCTGTGAAACAAAATCAATACATTCCTGTAAAGTATTCTGAACCCTTGAGATAGAAGATGAAATGAACTGCAGTAAAGGTAAAGTATTATTGTGTAGGTGTTAGCACTAGATATCTGGTTAAGGTTCATTCTAGAGTTCCATTCTAAGCCTACATTTCAATCATACTGTTGCTTCACTTAACTTTTGCCTGGTTTAATGGACTTGTTTGAACACTGAGTAGTGTTAAAAGGTCCAGAACCTTTTCTGGTGAGTTAGGAGGAACTGCTTTAAAGAAAAGTAAAGGATGCTTAAGGTACAAATTGCATACACATCCCTCCCCCCCACACCGTGACTCCTTGAAAGACCATATTTTTCAGAGGTGGCCAGTTTGCAGAGCTCCATGTTGATCAGAGATTGCTTCTCATGCACACAGCACAGATTGTTTATTATACAGGCATTTCCAAGGAAAGAACCATTGGAAAATATTTCTTTTATTGCAAACTGGAGAACAGGATCAAACTAACTTATTTATTCCAAAATGTAGCACGCTGGTAAGCCATCGTTATCTGTTGGCAAGCATCAGTCATCCTGGATCATGGTATTGATCCAGGATGGCCACCCAGACTTTTGATTCATATATCTGGGCACGAATTTTTGGAGAAGTGGAGGCTGCCCAGACCTTCCATCCTCTCTTTAGTCCACTGAGACAAAATCCGAAGACCGGGCTGAGTCCAGGTGCTTGGTGATTCCATGGCTGTAGTTGTATAAGTGCCTGGGAATCTAACCCAGGTCTCCTGTGTGGTAGACAAGGATTCTACTGAACCTCAGGAGACTCCTAGCCATCATTATCTATGATTCAGGAATAATGTGGAAATTTATCAGGCTAAGAAGAAGAGAGGATTCTAGAAAGGAGAGGAAAGAAAGTCCAGAGAAGACACTTAAGGAGGGGGAGTGACACAGTGAGGAACTGAGTGGGGAATCTGGGATGGGGTACTTAAAGGATAATTTGGGCATTCAACAGTTATTAGTTTGTTTATTTATTATATTTATATGCCAATCTTCCCCAAAGAAACTCAGAACAGCGTAAAATAAAACCAGATACATTATACAACAGATAAAAATAGTAAAATAAAATAATTAATATAACAAACTCCCCAAACAGTGCCAAAAAACTAAACTCTGCCGCCTCAAGGCTCACGCAGATAAAGTCTTACAATCAGAGATGACCGTAGCAGGGCCCTAGGCAAATCAGACTGTGCAGGGTCCAGATGCGGCGGTGGTGGGGTAGAGGAGCGGTGGTGAGCAGCCTGATGCAAAGCCAGCCCAGTTCTGTGGGACCCCACGAAGTGCTTGCTTACAATACTTCTCTAAAAGGTCCAGACTCAGACAGGAGAGAGAGTTCCAGTGGTGAGGAGTGATTACCAAGTACAACCTCATATCTGTTTTTGCTAAATGAACTTGGCCCACAGAGGGTATTTGCAACAGGTTTCTGTTCCTCACCTTAAGGATCACTATGGAACATAAGGATGTGTAAGAGGAATCCCTTTGTAGTTTAAAATCACTTGGGGTGTGCGAAGTGGGCAGTATTTGATTTGGATTTGGATTTGGATTTGAATTTCAATTTGAATTCAGCCCTATTCAGGGGACAGTGATTCAATTCACTGATTCATATCACTGACCCAATTCGATTCGGCCAAATCTGAATCTGAAGATTCAATTCTGATTCAGAGAATCAGCAATTTGGCCATAGACACAGCTTTATGTGTTTTTTCTACATGCCTCAAGGTACCAGATGAGGCTTGTGAACACTGAGATGGTGAGGCAGACACGGAGCATGGGGAGTCCCCTGTGTGTTTGGCATTGGACAAACTTCCAGTCCACTTCTGGGTCTGCTGCGGAGTGCGCAGAGGACCAACCTGCTTGCTGCCCCAGCTCAGAGATCAGCCATGGGAGGACCCTGGGTGCCCACCCCCCAGACTCAGGAGGCACCAGTTGTCAAGCTGGGTAGCAGGGAGGGTTCCCCTGCACACTCTGTGGCAGACCCAGAAGTGGAGAGACATATTGGAATGCACATAGCAACTATTCTGCCTGTTTGGGAGCTAGCATATGTTGAGTACACTTGATCTTAGCCCACAAGGGGTATGTCTAAACACAGTACTGCTTGATATGGTATAGACATACTATTTGGCACCTTAAGTAGGACATAAGTGGAATTTTGTGTCTAAAATTGAAATTATATGTCAGCTGCTGTCTCACTTTGGTGGCACCTTAGTTTGTGATACTAAAGCTCCTCATTCTCCTAACATTCTTTCTACTTTATATGGCAATTAAGTGATTGGAGCCACCCACCCAGGATTCAGTGGTTGGACCAATTCAATTTCCTTTTCTGTGAGCATTCAAACCTACATGTCCTACCATTCAGGTAGGTGCTCTAACCACTAGACAAGAACTGCTTTCTACCCTTTCTGTGGTCCAATAAATCTTGAAGGAGTGAAAATGCCTATAGCTTAGTTGGCTAGATGTTTTGTGACTCATTCTGAGAAATCCTCTCTACATGTATAGTATGGGGAGCCAGAGTGCCAAACTTAGGATTTCACTAAAGGGACCAGCCTCCTATAAATTAGGTTAATGCAGTTTTCTCTATTGCAGCACCTGAATTTCATTTTGTATCTGGGCCCAGGGGTGAATCCAAGATTTTCCAAAGTGGAGTGCAGAAGAGACAACCTGCACTTCATGGGGGGTTGCACTAAAGCTCTCAGCCTCCTCCACCCCCACTGCTGCAGGCAGACCACCCTCAGCTGCCTGCAGGGACTTTTTAAAATCCCTAAAGCAGGTGAAAACCTCCCATCTCCTTCTCTTCCCCTTCCTCCTCCCCAACCTGCTGTTCTTGTTTTCTCTGCAGTTCTAGAGACAGAGGAAGCTGAGCTGTGCCAGGGCTGGGCTCATTTGGGGATGGGGACTACATACAGAATGTAGTATCCCCTACCCTTCCTTCCCAATCCACAGCTGAACTTAGCCCACATGCAGCCTCACTAGGGTGGACAGAAACAGCTCTGGTGCTTCTTCCATCCCAGCACAGAGGTGAAAGC
>NW_017729000.1:32598454-32612859 GCF_001723915.1 Gavialis gangeticus
TAAGGTGGACAGAAACAGCTCTGGTGCTTCTTCCATCCCAGCACAGAGGTGAAAGCAACAGCAGCAGGTGGGAGAGTGGGAGAGAGGAGGAGGGCAGAGGGATTTTCACTTTCTATAAATGCTTAAACAAGTCCCCAGAGGCTCTTGTTATGCAGTCCAATCCAAATTCCAAATTACAGCTGCCCTTGTGATGTAACAAATAGTATAAATAATGAGAAAAAAACCTGTTTTAGATAATATCCCTTTCAGTTTAATTTAAATAATTCACTCTTCCCCTGTTTAATTTAGCTGAAGCCTATTCATTTAGTCAGGTTTTTGTTTTGATAGTAATTTTATTGTCCATGTGTGTTTTAAGGGTTAATATGGCGGCAGACAGATGCAAGGCAGTTTCAGAATTTGTAATTTTATAAAGGAGATTGTATCTCCCAAATATGGGAAGGTGCTTAGATGCTGTTATGATTGGCACCTTAGAAACAGCTCCAGTGTTAATAATGTAATGTTGAAAATTGAGATTTTTTCCAGCAGTCTTGGTAAGCAGTGTTTATGCCTTGGTTCCAGTAGCTTGTTGGCTTTTGTCTGACTGTTTTGTCATTTTTAATTGGTCTTCCCATATTTTTAAGATGTGTTTGGGGGGGGGGGGGGAGAAGGGTGGATTTTCCACTCCCTGGATAGCCCAAATGCTGATATGTGGTAGACATTGTCTTGATTGTCTTATTTGCAATCTTCTCATTAAATGTAATAATTTCATGCTATCTGTCTAGCCCAGAAAAGGCAAGTGTTAGAACCATAATTTATGCAGATTGTATAATTTACTGGAGCTCCCAGGATTATGAATTTTGTTTAAATATCAGGAATAAGGGCACACTCCTAAAAGATACTCAGTCGCTGAAGCAAAATCACCTTTTAGGGTCAGACCTAGGTCAATGAATTTGTTTCCTGAAGCCATTGTATTTACTTGGGACTTGAAATAAACCACATTACTTAATCTAAAGCTTCTGTATTTGGAAATATTCCTTGGAAAGGCAGACAATTATTTGTCACTGTGACTCCTGTGCTTTTAGAACAGGAGTAGTTTTATGCATCCTACTTCTCATCATTGTTCTCTGTGTTCCAAACTCTTTGCTGAAAGAAGTTATCATCAGGTTGCAATTGCACAACAAGGACTTAATGGGGCATTTTGGATTGCTCTATGGTCCCCTATACATGTTAACTGAAATATAAATGGAAAGGCACTATATGTGCACCCAATTTAAGGCACCACAAAATGGCAAATGAGCCATAAAAGTGTTCTACATACAATGTAGAGCATTTTTATGGTTGGTTTGTGTAGCACCTTGAAATTTAACACATGGCCAAGGTCAAAAATCAGCTGATTGTCAATCCCTGGGCTGGGATCATAGTGGGTGTCAGAGCCAGGACTGACAATTAGCCTATTGTTGGCCCGATGGAAGGCTGAAGGGAAGGGGAAGCAGAAGGGCTTGCCAAGCTGGGGACTTTAAACACATATGGCATGGCAAGAGGTGCAATTATGGGGATCATAGCTCAGATTTCATTGCATGTGCACATTCATTAAATGTGTGTGCATACCAGGGACCTGTGATCACTTCAGATTTGCATTAGTCTGAATAAGTAACACTCCAAAAATTGTATTAGCATCTTCCAGAAAAGTAAGCTAGTAGAGGGAATGAACAAGAACAGTTACATAGAGTTTAGAGAACAAGAAAGAATAAGAAGATTGAAAATAGGAGGAGTATATGAGGTAGCTGCACAAGGCATACATCAAAGCTATGTGTAGTGAGTATGCTATGAAAGAAGAAAATCTGTGAAGACCCACAAGTCACTACCTGCTACTGGGCTTGGGTATTTTAGTGCTATAACTTCAGTCTTGTCAACATAGTTATCCAGAGAGATTAGTTTCATAAATGCATTCACAATGCTACAGGTTCCTTAGCACTGAAAGGTGATGTCTGAAAATATGGCTTGTTTGATAACAGTCTTCAAATACCTGATGGGTAGTTGTAAAGAGGATGGTGATGGACTGTTTTATGGCCTTCATGGCAAAGGGCAAAGAATAATGGTCTTAAATTGAGGCAAGGGAAATTTAGGTTAGATATTAGGGAGAAAACTTTCTCACTCTGAGGTTGGTTGTTTTGGAACAGGCTACCCATAGAGGCTGTGGACTTGTTAGAAAGTTTTCAGTCAAGTTTACACAAACGTGGCTGAGAAGTTTAGGTAGACACAATCCTGCCTTGACAAGGGCTTGGATTAAATCACCTTCCAAGGTTTCTTCCAACACTACTTTTCTATTATTGGAAATAATTTTCCCCTCAAAATTGATGCTAAAGCCAGCACAGTAAGCAAATGGAGAGGTACCAGAAGCTCATTGTGGAAAGCACAGCATCTACCCATGCAATACAAAGTATAAACCTAGTATAATTTCTAGATGCTTTGGGTTTTGAGAAAAGTCCTTCTGTTGATGACATTTATGCAAATGTAACCTCTCCCATCAGACTTCTGGTCACTCCAGGCCTCCTTTGGTATATGATGGGTGATCATTCACAAATGAGTAAGATTGTCTTCCAAGATCTTAATACTGAGTCCACAGGTGGCTCCATAGCCCAAATCTAGATCCACATGTCTTGTCACAGTGAGGACAGGTATCTCCAGGAGGGGTGGGCACTGTGTTGCTGCATTAGATGTTCTGAAAAAAACACAACCGCACCATAAAAAACCAGACCCCTCCCCATGTGGTACAAGTAGAGTGGATCCTAAATAGGACTGCTCAGTCGTGGGTGCAGCTGCCGAACTGCTCTTACTGCCTCTGTCCTCAAACAAGACATCACCAAGGACTGAAGGTAACCACTCACTGCCTACGTGCTAGTCCATAACTAGGAATTTCCAGATCTCACAGTCCTGTCTCTGTTGCCACTTGCTGATCACCATAGGACTTTCCTGTTGTGCAGAGGAGATATATGATTCCCATAAGGAAGACGCCTGTGTGTGACTTCTTTTCACGTGAGGATGTTGTTGCATGCCAACAAACACACAGTCCTTGACAGATAGGGATTTAAGTCAAATGCCATGGAATCCAATACAATTGGAAACCCTTGATCTGCTGCAGCCTTCATCCACCTTCACAGTTGCTGTTAAAAGGGGGTTATACTTTTCTTCTGCTTGGTCTGCTGTAGAGGTCTTCTTGGATTGCTCTTAGTCAGGAACCTTCCCCTCGACCTTGCTGCCATGGGTGACCCTACCAGGAGCATGAAGCTCCTGACGGCCTTGCTCTCAGGATTATTGGAATATGCAAGCCTCTCCACCACTACACGGTGATGATCCCCAGAGAGGACTTTGGTATATACACTGTGATGAGCCCAGTTTACTGATCTAAACCTATCTGACTGCAATTTCAGTAGAGTTACAGTAACTATGAAGTCAGTTTCTCATAAAGTAGCATGTGTTTGTTGCATTTAATGTATTAATTACATTGTATAGGACTTGCAATATAAAAGACAACAGGAATACCTTGAAAAATAAGTGTCATAAAGTACCTCCATATAACAGATAATTGCAATGTAACATTGTAATAGAATATTATATTAAATGGAAGTACTTTTATGGCACCCTTATTTTCAAGGTATTCCAGCATACTGAGCCTTGGACACTAAACAAACATTGCCGTATGTTTGTGTAGTGTGTGATGCTTAGAATGCTGCTTCTACAGAGCCACAAAATGTAGCACTGTTTGTATTTGTTGCAATTGTAATACATGGGATTTTCTTAGCTGCTGGCAGTTATGATTATCAGATTCCCTCCACTGCAGATGTTACATTTACATGATGTCCTATAAAACCTATAGAGTAGATGACCCCAAGCTCTCTTGGTATGGTTCTCTTGCCCTTTAACTGAAATTTCATTTACAGCTAAAATAAAGAAACCTGCAACCAGGAGAATAGAAGTCATAGAGGAAGGAGGGTTATAAAGAGTTTAAATGTGACAAAAACCTGAAACAGAAATATCTTATCTCTTGCTTGAAAAAGTTGTAATTACCCAGTAAGATAAAAGCTGCTGAATTTGTAGCAATGGAAATATTAAGACAAATTAAATACCAAGCTTATCTCTGCACTCTGGTATCAATATTTTATACTAAACATCTGTTCCTTGTATCTCATCTCAGAAACATTTCCACACTTTATCAGTGCAAGCACAGCTTTTCAAAGCAAATTAAGCTAAACAGTTTGCACCTAATCACCAATTGATCACAACATGCAGAATGGCATATATTGATTAGTGAGAGCCCCATTTTTCCCAAATCAAGAAAATCTATGGGAGGAAACACTTGATTTGCAACCTCGAAAAACTTGTTAAGCTCAAAGCTCAGACATTTAAAATGGAACATATGTCAGGGATAAAAGAGGGGAGATAAATTAGCAAGGGGAGAAAGTATATTATCCTATCTTGGAAAGGAAAGAGATTAATAAGCAGAAAGCAACTACTGACAGACCTTAAATTCTGTCACCCTTACTCACCATCTGTAGACTCAATGGGATTTTTCATGGAGTAGGGGATTACTCAGTAGGAACAGACGTGGCAGAATCTGGTTTTTAAAACCAGTAGCTAGTGGGGAGAGTGAGCCCTGAATGCTGATTATGAGGGAGTACCAGACTTACCCCTGGCAGTTTTTGCCATGGCAGGGGAGTGAATGACTGAACAGAGTACCATAGGAGCTGGGTAGTACAGCCCCTGCACCCAGCAGATTATCTGGAGGTATGGGAGTGAGTGGACTATTTACCCCCTCCCCCCCACCATGGAATTCTTTGTCACAGAACATGCATCCTGTAGCATATTTGAGGGTAGAAAATGCACCAATGGAGCCTTCATGCCAGGGCTGCTGCTGTCACCCAAGACAACACTGCTATAGCAGCAGCAAGGACAGCAATATCAGCTGCCTTCCATGTGCATAGCATCCAAACAGATTAAACTTCTCTTCCCCACAACCCTACTACAGTCATTGGCATACTCCTACAACAACCCAAGTGCTGAATGAACTTGCTGCTTCTCTGCTTAAAACATGACATGCATAGTGTAGCCGCTGGGCCTCAAACAGTAGCTCCAGGGTGGGTTTCACTCGGGTGGTTGGTGTCAAACGCCTTACAGGTTCGGGTTCTCACCTGAGCCGATGTTTTCTGCCAGAGTCTTCAACCCCACGTTTTCCTGTCACAACTTGTTGGACCTCAGTGTGCTGGGTTCTTCTTCGAGTGCGCTTATTGGCCCGTGGCTCACTCGGCGGTTACTCACGGGGCTCCGCCACCCCTACACCCCGGCCTCACACCTCCTGTAGAGCGGTGTCTGTCTAACAGCCTCCTCCTTTGGGGGGGTGCACCCACGACTGGAGCCTCATGCTTACATCCCTAGACCCGACCAGCTGTCACCCTTCTCTAGAGGGAATACCCTAGGAACGGGACCAAAACCTCTGAGACTGTTTCTCAGCTTCACTACTCAGGGACCCACTCCCCTCCTGTATACCTGTAGGCTGGGGAAATGACCAAAAATGCCTCAACAAAGTCACTGGGCAACCTGCCCCTCAGGCTTCCCCTTCTACCCTTCCTGGGTCTCTAAGGGGAACAAGTTGTCTCCTCCCTCCCTGTTGCCTCAGCATCTGTTCTCTCACCTGCTCAATGACCCATCCAGGTCCGGCAGCGATATCCACCCTGACTGCAACTCCTCTGGGGCTTCCTCCGTGCTCTGTCGTCCCCGCACTCCCACCTGCGGTCTGCTCCATCTCCCCGGGTCGCTCTGGCGATGTCCCCAGACGGCGTTCCGGACGTTTCCTCGCCATCCCGTGCGAGTCAACGTTGAGATGCTCTGCCTCGTTCTGCCTGCGCTCGCCCCAGCTGGCTCTGACCCCTGGGTCCTGTGGGGAGCGACTTCTCTGCTGCCAGTGTCGGCAGCAGTTCTTCTCCCTGACCCTCCATTGTCTCCGCAGCGTGTGCCGCCATTTTTATTCTTGCCGGCCAGCGTTTACCGCTGATGTCACCAGCCGGCCGCAGTTGGATAAACAGGTGGCTGACGAGCCGTGCGGGCTCTTCCTTCCGCCCCTTGTGCGCTGCGCTCCAGGCTGCCAGTGAGTATCCCTTGTTATGTTGTTATAACCCCCCCGCCAGTCTCCTCGTGGCAGTTTCGCGAGACGTGTGCTGGTGTTACCTGTGGTCTGGTGTGAAAGGCGGTGTTGTAGCCAATTGACGTCTTGTCCCATGCCCTCACCGCATCTAGACAAGAAGTCAGCCATTATGTTGTCTTTTCTGGGGCAGTACACAGTACGAAATTTGAAGGGTTGCAAAGCCAATGCCCATCGCATTATTCGCACATTATCGGTCTTGGTGGAACTGAGCCACATCGGGGCACGTGGTCTGTGATGAGCGTAAACTCCTTCCCGAGCAGGTAATAACAAGTGTTCCACCACCCACTGGATAGCTAAGCATTCCCGTTCAATTGTCGCATACCTGGTTTTGGCCGGCAGCAATTTCTGATTTGTGTAGGCTAGAAGCTGGTCCAGGTCTGCGTCTTGATGAGTAAGTACTACCCCAACGGCAGTGTTGGAGGCATCCGTCTATAACGTAAAAGGTTTATTGAAATCAGGGGTGTGTATAATTACATCCTGGCATAGGGTCTTTTTCAAGGTTCAAAAGCTTGGAACATCGCCCCCGTCCACTGGATCCCCTTCCAGGGTAACCTTTTTAGGGCCTCTGATGCTATTTCTGCAAACTGCGGCACAAATCTATGGTAATAATTTACCAAACTCAGGAATGATCATAGCTGCTTGGGTGTTTGTGGAGTCTGGAAGGAGTGAATGACTTTGACCTTATCTTCCAATGGCCGGATAGTACCTTGCCCCTCGAGGAATCCAAGATATTTCATGCACGTGTGGGCAATCGCGCACTTGCAGGGGGTTGCCGTCAGACCCTCCTTTCGCAGTTCGGCCAATACAGCTGTCAGGGCATGTAGGTGTTGACTCCATGATCGAGCAAATATGACAATGTTGTCAACATACGCGGCAGCGTACTCGACGTGTGGTGCTAGAATGTGTTCCATTAGCCGCTGGAAGGTGGCGGCCACCCCATGCAGCCCGAACGGCATCCATACAAATTCGTACAACCCCCCGGGGGTTCCAAAGGCCATCTTGGGGCGGTCGCATGGCTAATCCTTTGGCTAAATCTAACATAGTTATAAACTGCGCTGCCACAATCCATTCCACTAATTCCATTACCTGTGGCATGGGGAAGGCATTGAACATAGCTATTTTGTTCAACTTGTGGTAATCTATACAGAGCTGTAGGGTCCCGTCTGGTTTTCGTACCGGTACCAGGGCGCTCTGCCAAGGGCTTCAGGATGGCTTAATGACACCTAGAGCTTGCATCTTTCTCACTTCTGCCCATACCTCTTCCATTAGGTGATGGGGTAGGGGCTGCCATCAATCCTGTATGACCGTGCCTGGGGTGTATGGATGTGGTGGAATGTGTTTCTCACTCATCCGAGGTCCTCTGAGAAAACCTCCTTAAACTCTACGAGGAGGTTCTACACTTCCTTTTTCTGAGTCATGGTTAGCTCGCCACCTACGCGAATACCTTTCACGGGTTCTGGGGCCGCTGGCTCAGGGCTGGGTTCTTGCGGTCCTAGGTCGTCAATTGCTACTGCCCTAAATGCCGCCCACCCTCCGGGTTGTTGCCATTCCCACAGCAGATTAACGTGGTAAATCTGTTTCGTTCTTTGATGACCCATGCGGTAAACCTCATAGTCAACTGAGATGACTCTCCATGTAATTTCAAACGGGCCTTGCCACTGAGTCAACAATTTGCTGTGCAAAGTGGGCAATAGAACTCGCACCTTTTGTCCGTGTTGAAACTCCCGCTCCTTTGAGTGCGAGTCATACCTTTCTTTTTGGCACTGTTGGGCTTGCCGTAAATTACCGGCAGCTAGCCCTCTTGCACTCTGGACCTGCTGCTGGAATGCCTGTTGGTATTTTGATGGGCTGGAGATAATTGTGGGACCCTGTTCCCATTCTTCCCGGAGGATTTGCAATAAACCCTGGGGCTGATGACCTAGTACTAGTTCAAAGGGGGAATACCCTAGGGATTCCAATGGGGCATCCCTGAGTACGAATAAGGCCAACGGTAGGATCAGGTCCCAGTGTTGTGGATCACCTTGTATGCACCATCTTAACACCTTTTTTAGGGTCCTGTTCAGCCTCTCTACTAATCTGTTGGTCTGAGGGTGATAGACCGACGTCTGCAGTTGCTTAATCCGCAGGGTCTGACACACTCCCTGTAGCACTCCGGACATAAAGTTTCGACCTTGGTCTGTTAGGATCTCATGGGGAATCCCTGTGTGGGCTATCCACTTCACCAACTCCTCCTGTATCCATGGTGCCGTTACAGATCTCAGAGGCACCACGTTGGGGTATCTTGTTGCATAGTCTATGAACACCAAGATGTACTGGTATCCACTACTGCTGGGCAGTAGTGGTCCCACAACATCCATAGCAATCCGAGAAAAAGGTAGATCAATAACAGGCACAGGTCTCATGGGAGCTCGTGGCAGTCGATCCTTCCTAGCCTTTTGGCACACAGGACATCTTGCACAGCGGAGGGCCACATCTTCGCCCATTTTTGGCCAAAAAAACCATCTGGATATCTTGTCCAAGGTCCAAACCCTACCCATATGGCCCCCAATTGGGCTAGCGTGCGCCAACTGCCACACCGTCTTCCGGAAACACGTCGGCACTACTAGCTGAACCTTATCTTCCTTCCCCATCCCACCAGGTGAGACCCAATACAAGAGGTTGTTTCTTACCTCAAAATGGCTCCCAGGATTGGAGACTGACACCAGCTGAGGAGGCTCATCTCTTGCCTGCGCCCATGGCTCCTGCAGGTTAGGATCTTCTTGTGCCTGTTGGAACTGCTGGCTGCTTGCAATATCTTGTAGGGCCGTCACGGACTCCTCCCGCTGCTCAGTGGTTCCCTCTCTTTCTGTTGGATCACCAAGCCAGCTTTCCCACTTTCTTAAGGCTCTCCATGTGGCCTCGACATCCCACACCCTATCTGTGATGCTGTACAATGGGGCCCAGTCCCAGCCTAAGAGCATGTCGCATGCTAAGCAGGGTGCTAGGCCCACCAACAGCTCCCCGTGGTATTCCATAACCCGGAGGCTCATCCTCATTCGACGTATGGTTTGGGTTTCCCCATGGAAGCAGGACACCCTTACTGGCTCTGCTGGGTGGTCGTGGGCCTCTTTTATGAAGCTGGCCTTAACTAGTGACTGGGCACAACCGGAGTCCAGCACTGCCCACACCAGGAGGCCTTCAACCCAGGCTCTCACTACAGGGCATTCCCACACCAGGCTCTCACCTCCTGCCCCCAAAACTGCAGTCCATGGACTCCCCCGACCATGCTCCCTAGAGGACTCAGCCCCCCTCCTTGGGGAACTACTCAGCCGCCACCTCTCGGAGGTTCTTTCCGGACACTCCCGCGTGAAGTGTCCCCCTCGGCTGCAATGATAGCAGAACATGTCCCCTCCTGAGGTCTTATGACTGGGCTTCCATTGCTCCATCTCTTTTGGTGCTGGCACTGGTAATGGGGGCCCACATTTCTCATGGGGGTAGTATACTTCTGCAGCCATGAAGGCCTCTGCCAACCTCAGTGCCTCATCGCAGGACTCTGGGGAGTGCTGATGGACCCACCGCTGGGTCCTCTCTTCCAGGTCATTCACAAACTGCTCCAGTATGACCTTGTCCACAAGCGTCACCACCGTGCAAGTTGCCAAGTTGACCCATTTTCCAAAGAGGTCCCACAGCTGCTGGAGCAACAGCCGTGGCCACCTGTCCTCTGTCCCCTTCTTACCTCAGAAAAGCCGCCGGTAGTACTCCAGGCTGATCTCCAAACGATAGAGAATCACCGCTTTAACAGTCTCATAATTTTGGGCTTCATCGCGGGTCAAGGCCCTTTAGGCTGCCTGAGCCTTGCCCATGACTAGAGCCCCTAGCTGGCTGGCCCAATGTCTTCTATCAAGGCCAGTGTTAACCGCATGCCGCTCAAAGGCCTTGATGTAGAACTCTGGATCATCTTCCAATGTCATTTTGGGCATCTGCAAGGTGAATGGGCCGTACCGCATCCAGTCCTGCTGCCGCTCCAGCATCCATTGCTGTGTACCCGCAATTGGTGTCAGGACCTGCAGATTCTGCCCCCAAAAGGTCCACAGGAGCCATCTCGGCGGGTTGCATGCTGGTCGGGTGACCCCCCACAGACTTCCCAGCCAATTCACCACTCTGTAGCCACCGGTCCTCAAACAGCAGCTCCCAGGCGGCTTTCACTCGGGTGGTTGGTGTCAAATGCCTTATTGGTTTGGGTTCTCACCTGAGCCAATGTTTTCTGCCAGAGTCTTCAGCCTCACACTCACCTGCCATGACTTCTTGGACCTCAGTGTGCAGGGTTGTTCTTTGGGTGCTCTCGTTGGCCCGTGGCTCACCCAGCGGTTACTCACGGGGCTCCGCCACCCCTACACCTCGGCCTCATGCCTCCTGTAGAACGGTGTCTGTCTAACAGCCTCCTTCTTCAGGGGAGGCACACATGACTGGAGCCTCATGCTCATGTCCCTAGGCCCGCCTAGCCGTCACCCTTCTCTAGAGGGAATACCCTAGAAACGGGACCAAAACCTCTGAGACTCTTTCTCGGCTTCACTACTCGGGGACCCACTCCCCTCCTGTATACCTGTAGGCTAGGATAACAACCAAAAATGCCTTAACAAAATCACTGGGCAACCTGCCTCTCAGGCTTGCCCTTCTACCCTTCCCAGGTCTCTAAGGGGAATGGGTTGTATTCTCCCTCCCTGTTGCCTCAGCATCTGTTCTCTCGCCTGCTGCTTAGTGACCCATCTGGGTCTGGTGGCAATATCTGCCCTGACCGCAACCCCTCCAGGGCTCTCCCAGAGTCCTCTTCTCCCTGGCAGGGCTTCCTCGGTGCTCCGTCGTCCCTGCACTCCCCCCTGCGGTCTGCTCCATCTCCCTGGGTCGCTCTGGCGATGTCCCCGGATGGTGTTCTGGACATTCCCTTACCATCCCATGCGAGTCTACATCGAGGTGCTCTGCCTCATTCTGCCTGCGCTCGCCCCAGCTGGCTCCGACCCCTGGGTCCCATGGGGAACGGCTTCCCCCTGTTTTTCTCCCTGACCCTCCACTGTCTCCACACCACATGCCACCATTTTTATTCTTGCCAGCCGGCGTTTACTGCTGATGTCACCAGCCGGCCGCAGTTGTATAAACAGGCAGCTGATGAACCACGTGGGCTCTTCCTTCCACCCCTCATGCGCTGCGCTCTGGGCTGCTGGTGAGTATGCCTCGTTATGTTGATTCCTGGAACACATAGACTTAAATGTACTAGAAACAAACTAAACTTAGTTCTCTCTGAAAATGGAGTCATTTCCAGTGAGGGGGAAAAAAAGCTAGTTAAGTTAATATTGCTTATTAGTCTGGAAGATGATAAAATTTCATAGATCTCACTTAACCAAATTCCTGCTTTTGGCCATGACACAGGAAATAATCTGTTTTCTCTATTATCCACCTTGACTTTGGGATGTTGAAGAGTGAAGTCATGAAATCCTTTCAGATAATTATAGGTAATATTAGGTCCATGGTATCACTTAGTTGCACACATTTTGGTGCCAGCTACCTACTATATTGTAATAGTTTGACTTCAGAGACTTTTGAAAACTCTAGGCTTTTGCTGGCATACAGTAAATATCTATCTGGTTAGTGTCAATGTTGCTTATAAAACTTGAAGTACAAGAAGGCTGATACTTTTTTTTCCCCCAAAAGTTTTGCCTCACCCCTGCCCATTGAGTTTTTCAAGGCAATGTATTCTACCAATAGCAAAGGTGTAGACTCTATGGAATTATGCTGATTTCTTTTGTTTTATAGACAGCATATGTATATTCTGAGCAAAGAAGTTCACATACAGAAAGTAATCTTTTCAACTTCCATGGATTAAAAAACTATACTGCATTGGTTTATTGCAGTCCATCTCAACTAGGGACACATTTTCAGTGGGAAAAGGGCAAACCAGAAAATTTGCTTGTGGAAGCCAATTTATATAAGCACATGAATAGGCTAACTGTTCACATATTCAATCTGGTGTTCATCTCGTGAACTCTTGGAGTTTACCTTTGTTATTTACAGTAAAATGCCTGGCTATCCTACTGCAACAATACAAAGGGAAACGCTATAAGTAGTGAGGTTCCTTTCTAGTATCAGACAGACTCAGTGTGATGCCCTGTGAACTCTTTCAAAATGCTCCCTGCAAAATCATAGTGTGACAAGGTGTCAGTTTTGACAGATCAGTGGTGAAGATTGAACAGGCTTGAATTAATAAAGGTCAAAATCGTCAACAGGAAGAACTGCCTGGTGGCATGTCGGCAAACACTCATATATAGTATCTGAAATGGAAACTGCTGATACAGAGTAGGAGCTCAGTGTAGATCTAGATTTTATGAAACCTTTAATCACATCTAAGAAATGTTAGGTGTTTCCTAAATGCTTTTTAGGGAACAGATTTTATTATACATGCACCAAAATTTCAGCATTCTGACATTTGCAAAATCTACTATTGATTTTATGGATTGAAAAGAACACTGATGCCAGTCTCAGGATTACACATTAGGTATAAATCAGAATTGTAACAAGAAGATTCTGCACCCTGGGCAGGAGTGATGGGAAGGGGAGAGGCAGCAGCCAGGGAAGCAGCAGCTGTAACCCTGTTTTTGGACCCCCTCTAAGTTAGTGCCAAGGGCTCATGCCCCCGTTGCTCACCCATAGTTATGCTACTGGTATAAATTAATCAGAATTTGGGTTTGAGGGGTAAAATAGTGACCCTGAAGTGATTTAATATTTACATTCATTCTGTATGATCACTGAAGAAGTCTGTACATTTATAATAATGAGAGTTTATTAAAGATAAGTAACTGAACAAAAAAGGGATTATGATGGGCCCAAGCTGTGCTTTTGGATACAAGGAGGAAAGTTTTCCCCTGGCATGTTGAACTGAATGTTGTCCCTTGTTGCCTTAAATTTCACCATCCAGCACAAGGTGGCAAAGGCCTGCAGCAAGGCAGCAACCCTAGATTTCAGGCGGGCAAACTTCACTGAGCTAAGGAGAATAGTCAGGGAAGCACTGAGGTCCCAGAGGGGAGGGGAGCCAGGTGTCCAAGGAGAGTGGTCGCTCCACAAGGAGACGATCCTCCAAGCCCAAAGAGAGGTAATCCCAACGAGGATCAAAGGGAGCAGGAGGGCACACAAGCCCCCATGGCTCACCAAAAGCATCCGGGAATGTCTCCTAGCTAAAAGGTAGGCGTACACCCAATGGAAAGGAGGGGACATCACCAGGGATGACTATACTGCAGTTGCTCGGGGATGTTTGGGGGCAGTCGGGAAGGTCAAGGCAGAGATGGAACTGGGACTAGCTTCCCGGATTAAGGACAATAAGAAGTCCTTCTTTAAATACATAGGGGGAAAAAGAAGGTTCCGGGTGATGTGGGGCCCCTGCAGGACACGTTAGGAAATTTGGTCGTCACACCAGATGACAAAGCCAACATATTTAACGATTTCTTTGCCTCCATCTTCCTAAGCAGGGTCCGGAACAGCCGCCCCCCTCAGGCCCCAGGGGAGGCACACCTGGGCCAAGGGTTAGTGAGGAACTAGTTAGGGAGCTTCTGGAGTGACTGGACATATTCAAGTTAGCCAGTCTGGACGATCTCCACTCTAGAGTACTAAAGGAATTGGCTGAGGTCATTGCAGGACCCCTGGCACAGCTTTATGAGCAGTCGTGGTGCTCTGGTGTGGTGCCAGAGGACTGGAAGAGGGCCAACGTGGTTCCCATCTTCAAAAAGGGGAAGAAGGAGGACCCGGGAAACTATAGGCCAGTTAGTTTTACTTCGATCCTAGGCAAGCTGTTCAAGAAAATTATGCTGGCATACATCCACGAGGGGCCAGCAGGGGATTTCATGCTTAGGGGCAGCCAACACAGGTTCATTAGAGGCAGGTCCTGTCAGACCAACCTGGTGGCCTTCTATGATCAGATCACCAAATCATTAGATGCAGGGGTAGCAGTGGACATAGTCTTCCTGGACTTTTAGAAGGCCTTCAACACTGTCTCTCACCCTGTTTTCATTAAGAAACTGGGGGACTGTGGTGTTGACACCCACACAGTCAATTGGGTCGCCAACTGGCTGGAGGGCCGCACCCAGAGAGTGGTGGTGGATGGGTCATTTTCAGCCTGGAGGGATGTGGGCAGTGGGGTTCTGCAGGGCTCCGTCCTCGGGCCTGCACTGTTCAACATCTTCATCAGCGACTTGGACGAGGGGGT
>NW_017729000.1:32617859-32619164 GCF_001723915.1 Gavialis gangeticus
TAAAAAGGAAGCCTAAGAAGAAATTTTTTCAGAAATTATTTAGATTGCAAGAGGGGTCTCTTCTTGTCCTAAAGAAACCAGATAATTTCTTGGATCTTGCAACATGAAAAATAAATGTACTAATGACATGACCACATACTTTTCTTCTAATGTGTTGAGGACTTGCTTGGTTTATGCCTCTTATTTAGGGTGATCATCCATCCCAGTTGAAAAGTCAACAGCACACCTCAGGGTGTGGCACAGGCAGAGTGGCATGCTGCAACAGGTTGTCAGGGCAGCCACAGTGCCTGCCCAGGTGCCTTTCTGGGACACAGTGCTGCTTTGCTTCCCCACCAGACTGTGCCCTGTGCCCAGAACACTCATTTTAATCTTTGCCCTGCACCCGGGACTGGCCTCCAAAATTCAGGACTATGCTGGGTAAAATGGAATAGATGGTCACCCTATTCTTATTCCGTGGTTCTTGGTAAAAGGGCTGAGTGAGAGTTTTTATTCTCATAACTTTCAGGACTTCCATCCACTTTTTTATAATCTCTTTCACTCTTACAAATCACCTTTCTATATTTTTTTCTTTCCTCTTTCAGCTTCCTGATTAAAGGCTCAGAGTATGTACAAGCCTTATTCAGAGGCCTTCTTCTTTGTTTGTACCTTACCAGGTCCTTCCCTTTCTCTCCCCTCTCTTTGACAATAAGACTGACATTCTCTTTTATAATTCTCTCTCTCTGTCTCTGCTTCTGTAACTACATCCATGCTTCCCTGTAAACTCTGGCCCATAGCCATTTATGTTAGACAAAGGACTTCAAGATTCTTCTCTCCCTTGCAGATGCCCCTCTTAGAACTGTGTATCTGTTTAGTAGGGCTGTGCAAAGCTTCAGTTGCTGATTTGGAGGAGATTTGGCCTAATTTGGCAGCCGAATCTCTAAACCTGAATTGAATCCGGAGACCAATAAAAAGGTCAGAATTGATTTGAAGTCTCCAAATTGATTTGGAAAAGATTCAGAGAGCTTCGGAGAGATTCAGAGATTTGGGTAGTCCCCGCTCTGGACCCAGACTACATGCCAGCAAGTACAGGGTGGGGGGTGGGGACTGGAGGAGATGGGTGGGGACCATGGAGGGACCCCACTAGGCCCCATCTCCTGCCTGCTCTCCCAGCCCTGTCAATTCCTGCCCCACCTGACCCCAGCATCCCAATGCTTAAAAAAAAAAAAAAGCCCTATACTCACCAGATGTTGCAGTGGCCATTGAGGCCTCTGGGGCTCGTGGCAGACCCCCCCCCCCATGAAGGGCAGGGCAGGGGGACAGCAGGGA
>NW_017729000.1:32624164-32636571 GCF_001723915.1 Gavialis gangeticus
GCAGTGGGACAGCAGGGATTGCCTCTCCACTGCACCTGGCAGGAGCCAGTCAGTGTGGGGCTTTTTTGTTTTTGTGCCAGGACACTGGGACCAGGTAAGGCAGCCATTGACAGGTCTGGGAGGGTGGGTGTGGGATGGGTGTGTGATGGAATTTCTGTTTGATTCAGAAATTGGGCCAATTTGGCAGTGGCTGAATCTCCAAATCAGATTTGGCCAAATTGATTCAGGACAGTGATTTGAATCACCGAATCGAATCACTATCCCCTGAATTGGCCAAATCCAAATCCAAAGCAAATACTAGCTGCTTTGCAAAGGCCTAATGTTTAGTATCCTAGTTCTCTCTCCACTCACTCAGGTTCAGACAATCTGCCTTCTACCCCAACATACATTACTATTGTACCCAACAGCATAGTTACCAGATTCTGTGCCCTGGATGGTGGTAGCACATGTGATTCTTTCACCACCTCCAAGTGGATGTCCAGTTTCAGTGCCCTGGTCTCCCACTCTTTGTTAAACAACTGACTGTATCATTATCTTAATGTGCTTAGGTAGAGGATTGGTAGAATAATAATTTGCCATTTAAGGTCTCCCCCATCACAGTTTATTCTTGAGGAACAGCATACATGGAACTAAAGGGTGTTTTGACATGTGCTCTGTGGGTGAGGGGGCACCAAAAGCCATCAAGCAAGCTTTAGTTAAAGTGACTTTACTGTCATTTTGAAGTGTGGAGATGCTAATACACATGACATGGAGGCTAATTGGAGCATACTTATTAGCACACTCCAGCAGATTCAATGAATCACATTGGAGTAGTCTTCTGAAACTTCTAAAACCACCCTAAGTGTCTAAATGTTTCATTGTCCTAAGTTAATGCTAAACTTCCCTGCATAAATTGTTATTCCCTGATACTGTAGTAGGCTCTGCAGTAATGACCCACTGAATGCAGGAGTCTGCTTGCATGGAATTTCGTGGAGTAATAGGGTCTTATCTATAATGAATAAGGCATGGACCTTTCCCCACATTGTTTTCTGCTTTCTATGTGTACAATGCTCTCTTTCTGACTTACTGGCTTCTGGATGCATGAACAGAATGTTCTTATTTTGTAACCCCCTTGGGGAAAGAACTTTTAGTGAGTTATTCTTAGCCAAAGGTATATATTTTATTTATTTAATGATATGCTTCTGTTAGGGATTTCTTTTTATTGTTTGTAAAGTATCATTTTTAATGCTATATATATTAGGTGATATTAAAGTTATGGAACAGGCCCATCCATAGAAACAGTAAAGCACTTGATTCTGTTTTAATCCTTTCAGATTATGAATTTTACCATTCTTTGAATGGACTATTACATTTCCACACAGGAATGTTAAAGGAAATGTGAGAAGTTAACAACAGAACACTATTTAATTGTATTTACATAATGTGATTACATTTTTGAATCTTAAAATAGAGCTTAGGAAAAAAATAGACAA
Source organism: Gavialis gangeticus (assembly GCF_001723915.1). Lineage (NCBI taxonomy): Eukaryota > Metazoa > Chordata > Crocodylia > Gavialidae > Gavialis > Gavialis gangeticus. Next base: position 32,625,637 of record NW_017729000.1, read on the forward strand.
GAGTTGCTTTCATAAAAAAAATCCTCACCAAGTCTTTGAATTTCAAAATTCAATACTAATTTTGCAAAATGAAATCATTTTTGAAATTTTTATTTCTAATGTCTTTAACCTATTATTTCTTAAAGCACTTTGTACTTATTGTCTGACAAAATCCCTATATGGGAGATTATTGGTCAGGGATTTTTGAAAAGTTGATTATATGAAATACAAAGAGGTTAAGCTTTCATTTTGCCTTGCATTAGTACTAGTCTCCCATTTCTCAGAAAGCCAGAAACTGCCCTTAATTCAATAAATGGCTACTCTCCTCCATGAAGACAAAGCCAGATGACTCATAGAACAGACTGAAATAATTTGGCTGTTCTTATTTTGTTGCACTAAGAATTAAGAATGAGGTGTGTGTTGGGGGAGGGAGGTGGACAGTGAGAGAGGAACAAAGAATAAAACAGTAGTATTTTTTCTACCTATCTTGCCCTCAAGCTCTTGCTTCAGTGTAATTAAAGAGCACTATTTATCTAACTGTAAGGTGGTTGTGTTGAGTACCCCCATCATGTATTTTAATTTAGCAGTAACTGCAGACTGGATCTTCTTACATTTTTTACACATGGTAGAACTCCATTTGTTAAACACCACAAAAGAGTAACACTTGACATTTAAGACCCTGACATAATATCAGACTCATTATCCTATATAGTATAAAAATTGCTTTGGACCATTATTAGCTGACTATCCAGTATTTTCCATTAGAGAAAGATAATTGAGATTTATTAGTGCAGTGGGACATTTTGCTCAAATAATAAATTGCCAGTTTATATTCATTCTGATTCTTCCTCCTCTCCACTACACTCAGCTCCCTAAATATTTCTTCACCATGTTTACACCAGATATCAAGAACACACTGTTAATACATGGAAAATATTTTAGAATTGTTATATTTTTATTGCAAACAAATCTTATGCTTCCCATAGACATTTTAACTCCCTTACCTATGCTTGTATATTTGTATCAGTGGTTTAATTATATGATCACAGAATGGATATGTATCAATACAAAATGCTACATTTATTAAGAACATTTAAAGTTTTAAAGTAACATGAAGTTCAGTAGGTATTCCTTTACTAGAATCCTACTTTAGAAGCGATATAAAAATGTGCTGTTTCTTTTCACTTGATGGCATAATATAATGATATATTATACTAGGCCCCAATTCTGTGGACAACATGCAGAATCCTATTAACTTCAAGCAGACATGGTATAGAGGAATCCTCTGGTTAGAGCAGTTTAGTGGACTGTGACCTAAGATATCAGTGTCTATTGTGTTACCTGGAGCCAAGCAGTAGAAAACCTAGACTGTGGTACTGATCTTATATCTTTCAAGTCAATGGGAGTCGGAACAGACCTAAGTAGTAGGGTTGTGCAAAGTGTCAGTTGCTGATTCGATTCAGAGGAGATTCGGCCTGATTTGGCAGATGAATCTCCAAATTGAATCAGGAGACCCATTAATTCCTCCAAATCGAATTGAATCAGAACCCTCTGAATAGATTCGGAGAGATTCAATGATTCAGATGTAGACACAACTTTATGTGCTTTTTGTACATACCTGAAGGTACCAGCTGACTTGTGAATGCTGAGATGGTGGGGTGAATGGAGCATCCATGGGAGTGCATGCTTGGCAGTGGACCCAGAAGTGGACTAGAAGCACTTTTGGTCCACTTCCAGGTCTGCCACGGAGCGTGCAGGGGATCCCCCCTTACCTCCAGTCTTGGCGACTGGGTCGGGGGGGGGCATTTGGGGTCCCCCCGCAGCTGATTGCTGAGCTGGAGGGGTCTGGGGTTGTCCACCGCTGAGCATGCAGGGGGTTCCTCCATGCTCCTGTGGGAATCTCCATTAATGCTACCATCTCAGCATTCACGATCCATGCCTGGTACCTCGAGATATGTAGAAAAAACATATAAAGCTGCATCTATGGCTGAATCACTGATTCTCCAAATCAGAATTGAATCTTCAGATTTGGATTCAGCCAAATCAAATCAGGACAGTTATCTGGATCAGCGAATTGACTTACTGTCCTCCAAAGTGGGTTGAATCTGAATCTGAATTGAATATGGTCTGTTTCACACACCCCTACTAAGTAGGTCATTATGGAAGAGTTTTCCATGAAACAAAGAGAAAATACAATCCAAAACATTAACTAATTTTAAAAAAATGTTATGTGAGTGAAAATAGAGGTTAAGAAGGCAAGGTCTATTTCAGTTTTAAGTATAATATAAAGAAGTTGCTGTTAAAAGTCTTGAATAAAACTATTAAATAAACTACATTCCCCAGAAGTATGCAAGCCATGGATAATGTAGTTCTTTTCAACTAGGAGTATATTGCTAGTAATATAAAATTTTACTACATGTTGGTCTATTGACACATGCAGCACTCCAGAAAAAGCAGAAGTTCCTCATATAGCCTGCAACTGCAGTCAAAATGATCACTTGCATAACTATTTCAGTGGTGCACAGAAATTTGCCAGTGTATTCATAAAAAGTGTAATGACAGAAAACCCATAAAAAACTGTCCATCATAAACATTTTTTTTTTGCATCTGGGATGTCAAACATTATAGTTCAAGGGAACATGTCACATGTTTGTTTCTACCTGTGTGCCCAGCTAATAATCCATAGATCTCATAGCAGCTAACATTCTGCCAGTATTTTATTACAGTGTTCTCCCCAAAATTGGCCCATCTGCTTAAAATAAGTCATTTGATTCCAGAGTTACAGAAGCTTGAAGAAAAAAAAAGGCTCTTGGGAATAATTTCTATTGTATGATTTTTTTCTCATTATTCTTAATAAGCAGGAAACAGTGTGGAGTAAAGTGGCAAGGGGAGATGAGAAAAATAAATATGCAATGAGATGATTTGGAATTGTTATACTTCTCCTTGAAAAACTCACTGAAAACATGAAGTATAATTTTGTCATCTGAAAGGATATTGAGAATGATGAAATAATAGAAAATCCAGAGCATCCTGTTTATGATTTGGATTTTTGTTTTTCTTTGATGCTTTGTACAACCTGGCCCCATGCCCAAGAAAGTAAATTCCTTCAGAAGAGAGAGTTCTTATGAATTCATGAAGGAAGTTCTTTGGTACAGGTAATTAACAGTGTCTACAGAGTGAGTGAAATCTTCACAACATCCCATTAAATTTGGTGTAACACTTTTAAGAATTTTTTTTCAAGTCTCTTCCTACATAAAATAATCTCCTGCTCTTTAAAATTAACCTTCTTGTACTAGCAGTTGTTTCTTTTTCACAATACTCCTTTAGCCATTGCTCATCTACTTTTCTAGTTTCTAACCAGTCAACTTTAGGCCAGCCAAACCTAATTTTGCAAATTATTTAATTCATGTCCACACTTATAGACTCAGCAGTGTTATGCTAGCTAGCACCATGTCTGAAAGAGACTTGGGGGTCATAATTGACCACCAGATGAACATGAGACACCAATGCGATGCCGCAGCCAGCAAAACAAACAAAACTCTAGCCTGCATCTTCTGATGCATCTCCAGCAACACCCGGGAAGTCATCCTCCCACTTTACTCAGCCTTGGTGAGACCACAGCTGAAATACTGTGTCCAGTTCTGGGCTCTGCAATTCAAAAAGGATGTGGAAAAGCTTGAGAGAGGAGAGCCACACAAATGATTAGAGGATAAGAGAGCCTTATGAGGAGAGGCTGAGAGACATGGGATTTTTCAGCCCAGAAAAGCATAGGCTCACGGGTGACTTGGTGGCAGCCTATAAGTATATAAGGGATGTGCACAGGGAACTGGGAGAACATCTGTTCACCACCCCAGGGGAAGACTAGGTCCAACAGTCACAAACTCTTGGAAGGCTGTTTTAAGCTAGACATAAGGAAAAACGTCTTTATTATCCGAGTCCCTGGGGCCTGGAATAGATTCCACCCAGAGGTGGTGCAGGCATCTACTCTGGATTCCTTTAAGAAACACTTGGATGCCTATTGTAGCAGGGCACCAAGCTGCCTGCTACTTGGAGAACTGGGATAATCACCCAGGTGCAGGTTGCCAGGGCAACCAAAAGGAGCTAAGGACCCACACCTGCCTAGTCAGCTGACCGGAAGGGGCAGGGGCTGGTTCCTATATAACTCCCAGGCTGAGGTCAGGCAGGTAGTTCCCTGCTGGCAGTCAAAGGAGAAGGAGCTCTGCTGGACTGAGCAAAGAGGAGAGGCCAGACTGTAGGTACGGCCTGCGATGGGGGAAAGATGGAGCAACCCTGGTGTGGCAGGAAGAATGTGGTTATGGCCAGGCAGCAGGAGCTTATGTTATAGCCTAGGGGCTTGAGTTTTGTGTTTGCTGTTTATGGCCAGAGGTTTGGGTGAGGCTATTAGGGGTTGGAGGAGGCCTCATATGGAACCCACGGCTACATGGAGATCCCAGCCCCAGAGAAGGGGGCAGCGAGAAGCACCCCAGAGAAGGGGGCAGTGACTGATGAAAGCCAGAAAGGCAACGGAGGGAGTGTGCCGACCCCAAATGACAAAAGGGCACAGTATTTGAGAGTGTGCCAACCCTGAGTGCCAAAAGGGCACGCAGTATCGGGTGTGTGCCACCTCCAAATGCCAGTATAGAAGTAGTATCAGGCGTGTGCCAACTCTGAGTGCCTAGTAAGGCAGAAAGTGACAAGGTTGCTGAGAGCCCAAGCACCTAGTAGGCACAGTGAGAGAGACAGGGGCTGTGGGGAGCCCGAGCGCCCAGGGGGGCGCCGCGAGAGAGCGCCCAGTGAGAGAGACAGGGCTGCGGAGAGCCCAAGCGCCCAGTAAGGTGCAGCGAGAGACAGGGGCTGCGGACAGCCCCTGTGAAAGTGAGATGCTGAGTAAGACCAAAGAACATCTGGTACATCTGCGAGGCTTGGGGTGTGGTACAGTGGTGGCTGGAGCCACGCATAGCCCATAAGGCCGGGGTGCATGGAAGCACCCTTTACAGAAGTGGGGCCCTTGTACAGGAGGAAAACCATGTCCAGGGAGATGAAAAGGCAGCCTCCCTATAATATAACATCAAAGATGTGGCGGGCGAGAACAGAGGGTGCTTTAGAGATGAACTGGGCATGGTGGGGAGGCATTAGGGTAGAGCATGGCGACCCTAGGTACCCCTCCTGTTACACCTATCTTGCTGAGATCATTTGACCCCTGCTGACTGCCTGCCCGTTGGGCAGGGGCCTGAACCTAATGATCTTGTAAGCTCTTTTCCAGCCCTAATGTCTATGAAATCTATGAACACAGTTAGCCCCATTTTAACTGATTCTTTGGTGAGACTATGTGAATACTCTGTAAAGGCACATAACCATAATCTAACAAACTGGTTCAGGGCAACACTACAAAGAAATACAAAAAATTCACTTAGTCAAAGCTTTAATTTGCTCGGTAGGTGGAGTCTGAAACTCAGGACACTTCCTGAGGTACAAATTGGTGTTTGATTTAGTAGAGCTAATATTCACTTGAGAGTGACAAGTTTCTTGTATAAGAAGAAAAACCAGACACAAATGAGGTCAAAATGGCTTAGTAGGAAAGGATTTGCTCAAAACCTAAAAGGTTTCTTTGGATATAACCCAGTATCCTGAATCATTTTAAAAGGAAATAGCAGCAGATGGTCTCTTGCCATATTGTGTGTGCCAGCACTGAAAAAAAAGTTGGATGGAAAAGTTAATATGCTTAAGAAATCTAAAGCTGTAAAAATATAGCAGTTAAACAATACGCTCATAGTAGAATATGCAGTGCTGAATTGAGTAACATGGGAGTGAAAAATAACTTCTCAAAACTATGTTTGTTCATGTTGCAGATACATCATTTTAAACTGACAAATACTATCCACAACTAAGATATTCTGGCAATTTAAAAATATATGCGTATAATAATAATTACTGCTAATATAACATCTTGGATTTCTAGATGATTATGATTCAGTAACACATTTTCTCCTAATAAATACGTAAGAGCTGTGGAATGACAGTAACTGTAAGTGATAGATTAGCTATATACAATAATCACTTCACACACATGCAGAACCTGTTTAACAGATAGCAATTCCACAAAATATTTTAGAACGGAAGCATTTATGTATCCAGGTGAATTTTCAGGCAACATTTAAGGGTGATTGTAGTTACCCAAGTTTGCTTTCAGTCAAGTAATTGCAACACCCATATTGTTATAAGAAATATCACAGGACACTTCATAGCCACGAGCAGTGAGAAGATAGACCATAGTTTAACATTTTGTCCACAACACATTACTCCATTTGGCACAATTGACAAGGCTGATGAGACATTTGCAGAGGGAAGACTCCTACCTACTGATGGGGTTGGTTTTAAGCAAATCATGATTCGCCCAGTTGTCCTCCTAGTTATTGATTGTTGTTATTGTTGTACTTGATTATTGATTGTTATCATCTAATATAGTTAATACTTGCCCCTCCTCCTCATGTCATTGTTTGATTTATTGATTAGAATGCCAGGTAGAGTCGAGCTGCAGACTTATGCCTGGTGAGAGATCAGCCACCCACCGCCTTCACTGACCAGTGGTTGCAGTGATCAGCATTATTAGCTGATTGGCGATCCCAGCATTTAACACCACAGATTCTGTATTCTTACCTGAACTCTATATACACAGCAAATGAATCTCTGCTAGCTCCAAGTAGCCCCCCACTTTTGGATTATGAAAGAAGAAATTAAAGGTCACCCTCTTTGTGGAGAGGGTCAGCCTAGAATATCAGCTGCCCAGAGGTCATTTCGTCCAATCTGTAAGGAGACGAACAACAAAAGATTTTATTATAAAATGAGAACAAGCATAAGAAACAAATAACCATATGTTGAGATATGGACAGAGGTATAAGAGTAAATAAATGAAAGACAACATCAGAACATTGACCTATTCTTACCTGTGACAAGGGGCCATCTCAAGGCTGACTCAAAAGTTGGCCTGCCCACCTGTCTAGGGCAGTCTGCCCACCTGCCTTTTCTGCCGTGCCTTTGATGTAACTTCGAAAGTTGTTTATAGGTTGTTTATACTCTGTGCCATCCATACACTGTGCCCCATGCCTCACAGATGGCATCATTTTATGACACTGGGCCCCACTATATGCCCTACTGATATTCAGACCTAAGATTGTTCCCTCCTTCTCAGGCAGGATAATCTCTGCCCTCAATTCTGGGTTGCAAAGCTCCCTAAGCCATTTTCCCTTTTGGCAGTGGCCTTGTCTGGGACCTTTGGTCTCGCAGGCCCTAGCTTCAACTCTAGGCCAGTCAGGACTCCAGGCTTATAGTCTCTGGCCATCTCTTATGGTGGGCGCTCTGGCCTTTGACTGGCCTGGTCCTGGCCCCAGCATGGACCAGTTGAGGTTTTTATGGGTAGGTTCTCAAGCCTATTACCTTTACCAAATGACTTCGGTCAGGCTATGTGCAGTCCTTCAGACCTCCCACACAGACCCTACTCTATGTAGCCCATGCACAGTCCTTTAGGGCCCCCCACACAGACCTTACTCTATACAGCTGTGGCTGAGCACCTTTGACGTCTGCCACTTTAAGACGTTTAAGTAGGCTGTGGAGCCTAAAGTGGTGGTCACATGACCATGGAAGGGATCCTGGATTAAAGCACAGAGCTGAGCAGCCTCAATATAAACTCAGGCCCTCAGGGCTGAGCTGGCAGTTGCTGGAGGGAGCCAGAGAGAGAACATTGCTAGTCAGAGCTGCTGCTCCCAGAATACCTGTTGGTTAAGGGAAGCAACTATGGGGAAGGAGGTTTCTGGTCCTGGGGAATAACCTAAAACTACAGCTTGCTAGGGATGCATGGTATGGTAGGGCTGCCTATGGTAGGGCGGTCTCCAGGAAGTGCCACACCAGTTACCTCTCTAGTGAAAGGCAAGCATGGGGCACCTTAGAGCCTCTGTCCCCACAACCTGGTGGGTAAAACTGTAGTAGAGACAAGCAGGGTCCAGGCATGTTGATAAATACCTGAGTCCTGAGTGGGCTGTAGGCCAAGTTGGGGGCCCAGGTAAGTCGACAGACTCCTGAGGCCCAAGAGGCATAAGGCCCAGAAGCCCTAGTGAACGGGTGGTGTAGTGGGGTGGAGGGCATGTGAGGGGACTGCTGAGCAGTAGGCTGCATAGAGTAGGATCCATATTGGGACCTGAAGGACTGCACATAGATGGCACAGAGTAGGGTCCACACAAGTGGGCCCTAAGGCCTGTACAGGGGCTGCATAGAGTAGGGTCTGCGAGAGGGGCCTGAAGGACTGTGCATAGGCTGGCCTCAGTAGTTTGATAGAGCAAGCCCTACTGAGGGAGCATGAGTTGAGGCCCTATGAGGGGGGCATGTGGCCCAGGTAAGTCTCTGGACACCTGAGGCCAAGTTTGGGCCCAAAGTTGAGTGTGGCCCAGAAATGGGTCCAAGGGAGCCAGGAGTAATTTGGATGCCATCTGCAAAGCACGGGACACAGTATAGGGCATGTTGGAAAACATGTATCACACCCTTGGCATCAGGCATTACAAGGACAGCCTCCCACCTTGTTAACATCTATTAATTATGTAGCAAGGCATGGCAAGTGAGTTAGGTAGGCTGACAGCCCTAGACAGGTTGTCAGGCTGACATTTTTAAAGGCCCCTGAAACAATCCCTATCACAGCAGCCTACTGCTTTCTCACATGCCTCCACACTGAGGCCACTACACTGCTGGCTACTAGGCCTTACTCCCCTTGGGCCTCAGCTGTCTGATAACATATCTGGACTCCTTACCTATCCTCTCTGTGGGGTAACCTCCTTGGTCATAGGGGCTGAGACTTTGTGGCATCCCATCCTCTCCTTTCATTGGGGAGGCAAAAGTGTGGCATTTCCTGGATACCACCCTGCCACAGGCAGCTCCACCACACTATGCAACCCCACCAGGGTGTAGTTTTTAGTTATTCCCCAGGACCGGAAACCTCTTCCATCCCCATAGTTCCTCCCCTTAACCTCCAGGCTGTTCTGGGAGCAGCAGATCTCCAGCTGGGCAATGTTGTCTCTCTGGCCCCCTAGATGTTACAGCCAGTTTATACTGGCCGTAGGGCCTAGGCTTATACTGAGGCTACCCAGGTCTTCATCCAGTCCAGGATTCCTCTTGCAGTTATGTAACCACCTCATTAGGCTTCACCACACCTGCCAGCTTCTCTACCGCCTGGTCAAGCCTCTTAAAGTAGCAGGCACCAAAGATGTCCTGCCACATTACCCTACACCTTAATTTAAAGATGAAGTCTTTACAGCAGCTCCAAGGGTCTAAATACAGCCTCTGACTCTGGCATCAGGGCCTCCTGCATTCCCCTTCAACTTGACTAAGCAGCGCAATAGTGAACTTAATCTGGAAGAATATCCTCGTATATCACATGGTACACCTGCACAGTAATTTTGTCTTGAGGTATTTTGTTATACACCCCACAACAAAACCATCAGAATCCATGGATCCTGCATGTCTGTCACAGAAAGTGGTACATCTCATCCAATGCACCAAATGCCCTCCTGGGGATGAAACTAAACAAAGACTATGTACCAGAATAAACTGTTACAGAACAAAGAGAGAGACAGAGACACACAAGCTTCAGTAGGAGAACACATTTCAGAGACCAAACACCCTTTCTGACCTCACAATCTTCATACTCAAGCGAAATCTACAAAACATTTTCAAGAAACAGGTCTGGAAACAAAAATCCATAACCTTACTGGGCACCAAAAACTAAGGACTAAACAGACAAGGAATTTATGGTTTATTACAATGTACCCAATATAACTGCAAACCTCTTTGTACTCCACAGGTAATAGGGACCTTTTCCCCTTTGGAATGGTCTTGCCCTTTCACATAATTGCATTATCTTTTCTATCACATATCCATTTAAAAATACTCCTGGTAGCATCTCTTTGCTCCTAACTTTACAACCCATTCCATTCGTTTAAGTGACTGTTTTTCATTTGCATATGACGTTATACATACACCATTGTCCTATTAGTTATTTACCTCAACCTGTGTCTCTTTTATCCCCGCTTCTTATGCAGGATACTTTGTGCCCAATACCTTGTCTTAATATTTCTGGCAACTATATAGAAGTCCCAATAAAAGATGTCACAAAAAAAAATCCTTGTCACTCATATTCAGTGAAGCTTTATTTCCCTCACAAGGTTACAAAGGAACTTAAAATTAGAGAAAGAGAGAGATATAAAACTCTAACCTGGAAAGGATTTAGGAATAAATGTTTCTAAGGTTTCTCTGACAGCCACCATCAGGATGAGTGAGTGATTTCATCTTTTGAAAATCTGGCTGCTTGCTTAGCAGCTGAACTGTGGATACTAGAACTTAATTTTAGTGTATTTAAAAAAAAAAGTAAAGAAAAATCCTCAGTTACTATTCTTTATAACAAACATTTTATTAGTGTTAAGATTTATATGTGCACAATGTTTTGAATTGTTATAGTAAAAGAAACATTAAAAAAAATGGAACCTATTTTGCTTTGTTCCTAACCTGCAATATGCCTTGTTTCTAGCTTTCATAGAAGGTTGTGAGTAGGCAGTAATAAAGTAGAAACTTACCATTTAATGTGCAGTGTAAGCCAAATTAAATGGGAGATAAAAGAAAGGAATTTAATCTAAATAAAATATCTTTTCAGGTTTACTATACATTTATATCTTTAAAGAGGGTATATTCAAATTGATGATGATTTAGTGGAAGGATTAAGTGGAATAACCAGGACAGGTTTGGCTCTATTTCAGAGCATAAAAATAAAGAAGTGTTTTAATACATGCTTTTAAAAAATGTTGTGAGAGGCCTAAATGCACTGTGATGTCAAAATGAGAACTTAAAAGGAAGCAATGAGGTAGACACAATACATTATTTTCTTTACTGAATAAAATTTGTAGTAGTTTATACTATTTA
>NW_017729000.1:32641571-32641864 GCF_001723915.1 Gavialis gangeticus
CTGCCCAGCAAGGGGAATTCCCACTGCCCATCAATGCCCTGCACCATGTGGGGGGCTCTGCATGAGCCTTTGAAGCCCCAAGGCGGCTGGAGAAGCAGAGAGTCCCAGGGCTTTTCTCTGTTGTTTTTTTTTTTTTCTTAAAGGACTGGAGTTGGCCCGGGCAGGTCACCCATTGGTGGGGGGGCTGGGGAAGCAGGGGGTGTCAGCGGACTCATGGTAGAGGAGTGGGGGGGCTGGCAGAGGTCCCCCCCATGGTTGCCTACCCCCTCCCCCAGTTCCCCCTTTCCCGCCCC
>NW_017729000.1:32646864-32647531 GCF_001723915.1 Gavialis gangeticus
GGTTTGTAAGGGCACAGCTACATTTCAGCAGTTAATATCTAATTTAGGAAAGAACTTACCGTGAGTACATAATGTTAACTTTGCACAGCATAGAACCAATGTTCAGGAACAAGCCATTGAAAAAATACTCTTAATGCAGTTCAGACCCATATAAAAATGGTGGCTAGATTGTAACTCTGCAATATACCCTGAAAAAAGGCACAGAGTATTGCTGCATCACTGCTGAAGCAGATGACAGATTCAGCCATAGGGTATTTACACATATGGGCATTTGCACACTTTTAAAAATGCCCAGTGCTGTGGTGTATGCATTTGTATAAACAGCAAAATGTGTGTCAGCACTGAGAAAATGGCTGTGGCGTGCTTTTGAACTAAAACAGATCAAAGGTGTTTTAGTTCATAAGTGCACCGTCGCCATTTTCTCAGCACTGATGCACATTTCACCATTTATACAAATGCATTCAATGCAGCACTGGGCACGTCAGCTCATGTGTGGAGTAGACTCGATTAATTGAGTCTGTTCCAACACTCTGGATTTCTGGCACATTGGAGCAGACAAATGTATGAATATTAGGCCTGTGTGAAGCGGCTAGTATTCGCTTCAGCTGATTCAGGGGACAGTGATTCGATTCGATGATTCGAATCACTGTCCCGATTTGATTTGGAC
>NW_017729000.1:32648311-32649084 GCF_001723915.1 Gavialis gangeticus
TTTTTTTTTTCTTAAAGGACTGGAGTTGGCCCGGGCAGGTCACCCATTGGTGGGGGGGCTGGGGAAGCAGGGGGTGTCAGCGGACTCATGGTAGAGGAGTGGGGGGGCTGGCAGAGGTCCCCCCCATGGTTGCCTACCCCCTCCCCCAGTTCCCCCTTTCCCGCCCCCTACTTACCAGCTTGGAGTTGGCTGTAGCTCCTTGCTGCAGCCACCGGGGACTGCCCAAATCATGAAAGATCTCCAAATCTTTGCCAAAGATCTGGAGAGCTTTGAATTGATTCGGACCTTTAAATTAGTCCCTTGATTTGATTTTGATTCGGAGATTAGGCCACCGAATCGGGTCAAATCTCCTCTGAATTGAATCGCCACCCAAAGCTTTGCACAGCCCTAATGAATATAAATGCCCATTGTTTCTCTGTTGCCATCCAGTTATAAAGAATGAGCAACTTACTTGACTACTTTTCAAGGAACAGTTCCATGCTGTTCTCTCAGTTAACTACACTGGCAAGTGTGTTGCTGGGAACTCCTTCCATTTCATAACTCTTTCCATCCTTTTTGCATCGACCTGCTAACTAGAGGGAGTATTGGCTGAGAAGACCCAGCTGTCCTTGTCACAAACTAGGCAGGGTTGGACAAATGTGTTAGTAAACCTTAACACTCCTCATTTCTCTGCTCTGTCAGGTAAAGACTTTGACAATCCACACACACTGAAAAATGGAAATCCTCCAACCCCAGGGGTTTTCAACACCCCCCAGATGGGAGAATCACCCCTG
>NW_017729000.1:32659198-32670541 GCF_001723915.1 Gavialis gangeticus
CCCTGCAATAATCCTTCCGGCCCACGGGTTTTACACAAACTTCTGCCCCTGGGGTTTTCTGGGAGGCATGTTGCAGGGACCCAGCCTCCACCCAGCTGCTGGGGTTGAGAGCCCCCATCAGTTGAAGGACTCACAGTCTTGGCTGGGCAAGGTGCATCCCCGTTGCTGGAAGCCCTGTCGGTTGACAGAGTTCCAAACCACAGGGGAGACACTGCTACACTTGATAGTTAAAGCTTGATAGCCACCAGTTATAAAATTAGCACATATTTTGAGGTCTAACTTTATAGCTAGTTGGAGGTTTTTACTGTGTGATAAGTACTTTGCATGCATAGCTGGTCTTAAGATAACTGCACAATTAACTAGTTAATTATGCAGTATCTGTAAAGAATAGATGGGGCCTAAATTTCTCCAAAAAAAAGATGGGGCAGGGGAGGATACTCCATCAGGACAATCAGAATTAGACCAAGGCAGGAACCAGAATTTCACGGTTGGGAATAGTTAATCAAATTCCTTTTGTCCTCAATCAGTATAAAAATCTCTGAGACCCTGGGTTGCTGAAGAACCTAGGCTGGTGGGCAGATTTGGTGAAATCTATGCTATTTGCACAGTTTAGATTTCAACATTTTTTTTTATTTTTAAAATGAACCCCCTGCCCCTTAGAGTTGGTCAACATTTTTCTAATTTATCTGGAAACTTTATTTTTATAGAACAGACTTATACACTTTACTTAGAGTACCTCAAATTTGTTAGCTCCTGAGGACCAACCACTCTAGGCATGCAAGGAACAGTTATTTCTTAAGGAAGAAACGTTGAATGCAGAATTCTCATTTTCTGGTGGAAAATTTCTCTAGTATTTAAGAGAATTTTGCCTCAGCCTGCCCCTATGCCTGGCAGTGCTTCTCCTAATTGACCTCGAGCAGTGCTTCTCCAAATCAACCCCAGGCAGTGGTTCTCCTATTTATATCTCCATTTTCCTTGTTTGTCTCACAGGCTGTCCAAGTTCTCCCTATACTCCTCTTTTCCCTCAAACCATTCCTGGTCTACATCTCACCTCTCTGCTTCTCACCCATCAGCATTCATGCTTCTTCTTTGTCCTCTGTGATGACTAAATAGTCTCAGACACTGACAGCATAAGAATGTTTTCCCAATCTTCAGTTCTAACATCCAGCACAACAGGAGACCTCGGCAGTCAGAAAGTACAATGCAGTTTCAGTTGGATTAAAACAAAATCCAAAATAGTCTCAATTTTTAAGAAATAAAAAAGGCTCTGAAATATTTTTACCTAATTGTATATATTGGCTATCTATAGCTTTGGGGTACTGTCCAACTCTAAATCCAAATGTCAAAATAAACAAAAATGTATTGTTCTTTATCATATTCCTTATCGTGATCAGAAAGAAAGTTAGAGAACCTATTGAAAAAAAGCTAATCTTGTGAAAACTTCCATCCCAATTATGCAGACTTACAGTATTCAGACTGTTCAGATAAGCTTCAAATTCTCATCCAAAGTGAATGCTGTAGCTAATCGTTTGGAAACGTGTCTGTCATTACTTCTGAATTTGGTCTGTTCCTTTACAAGAAACAATCACAAAAACACCTAAATTGCACTAAAATGTTCTGGATACTTTTTTGTTTCTGAAAAGACACTTGACAAAAGCTTGAAAAGAGAGGCACTCAAAATAACCCTATTCATGACATTTCAGAGCTCATAAGTGGACTTCTGCTTTAAGGTTTTAAACAAACCTTAAATAAATGTATGGTATGTGCAGCCAAGTGGACATTCTGCTCCAGAACAGCCATTCAATAGTTTTGTAAAGATATGATTCCAAGAATCACAGTCATCTTAAAAGGCAAAGGTAATTGTATTCTGTTCCTTCCTGTGTGTGGATCTTGGCTAAGCAGACAGAAGTAATTGGGGACCTTGAGAAATCTTACACAGTAAGAAAGTTAAAACTCTTATTTTTGCCACATCAGAAAGACATTGTGCAATGATATTGTCAGTCCCTTGTATTAAGAAGTTTGTTAAAAACCTGGCACTACAATGAATGCACAAGGCTGTGGCAGTTTTAGCAGTAGTACTGTAATTTAGTGGGATTCTTTTCTCATATAGTACAATATTGCCAGCATAGAATGTGAGCAAATATATGGAATTATAAAGTGAATGCTTCATGCTATGGTTCAGCACTGCCTAAAACTGATTACCTTACAGCAAGGGAACTGGAGAATGCAAAGTATAAAATATATCTGCAGCCCCTTTAGCCATTCAGTGAAGGTGAGGGAACCTTCTGACTGCATGGCAACAGGAAAACAATTTGTTCTGATACTAGCTGATGCAGGAAGATTCATAGGAGCTCTGTTCACTAAATGCTAACCTGACTCCTGGAACAAAAGATAGTTGAGCATGACTATAAATATATAGACAAAACAATGTCTTTCCACTTATTTCATTAAAATGTAAGTTGTTTGCCCCTACTTGGCCTATATCTGTTGCCACAAGCTGAAATGCCAGAACTAATTGCTTATCCTTAAGAAGCCAGGTACTGTTAAAAAATGAAACACCAATCTTATAATTAAGTTATAGGTTAGGAGTCTTATCTTCTGGGTTCTATTCCTGATTTTGCCACAGACTTACTGCCTAACTTTGTGTCACTCACCATCTCTGGTACTTCTGTTCTCTTTACTAGTACCTCCTACAAATGAAGATACTAATAAGCCCTTATGTATCTAATCGGAATACTATGAATATCTCTATGGTGCTTGAATACTATGGTGATTTGTAGATATTACCTCCCCGCCCTGCCCGATTCCTTTCCCCAGCCATCAGATTTCTTAATACATAGCAAACATCTGTGCAGTACTGACAGAGAATGAGTGGGAAACAGGCAAGATGAGTCATAATGGTACTCATACTCTTCAGTTTGCACTTCTTTCCCCTTTTTTACTCTGTTTATATTGAGACTGGAGAACACAAGGATACAGCACTGAACCTTTTGAACATTATGTATCTTTTTATTTTTTACGCTAGCACATGAGGTTATTCTTCCCAAACACTCCTGGGGGCGGGGGGAGATGCAGAGGAAGGCTGAGAAAGTAATACAAACACTCGCTCTGGAACATGCAGCACACAAATGAGATTTGTCTCTTCTGGACCCTCACTCAACTTGCGCCCACACTCCAGACTCTCACACAGGGAACACAGATTGGCTGCCCTGGCCTTCACCCACCCTGCAGTCACTCACTTTTTCCTCGGCTCTAACAGCTGCCGATCACCTGTCCACTGCAGTCATGTACTGAGTCATGATGGCCTTTGGCTTTCCAGGCCCTCCAGCCACACTCAGCCATACACCCCTGCAGCATACGTACACACATACCTGGATGGGAGACAGACCAGTCTCTCAGATCTGCCTTTTATACCCAGTATGATTAACACCTGCCAATCGCTCAGACATCCAATCATCTGTCCATGCACATGTCACTCATGCCTGATTCACTCGGCACTCAATAGTGCACATGGCCCTTGGATGTCACTCAAAAAGGAGATGCTTGATTTACCTCAGTGCCATCTCGCCCAAACAGAGGCTCAATCATGCATGCTCACAACTTTAAAACTAGGTCACCTTTTACCAGCCAGCTTCCAACCCACCTAAGTGTCTCACAGTTAAGCCTACAATCCTCCAATTTTCTCATGAGAACATCTTGGGATACCAGATCAAAAGCTTTTTGGAAGTCAAGAAATACAATGTCAAGGTCCTCTCTCTTATCCAGGTGGCGAGTTACCTGATCATAAAAGGAGATGAGGTTGGTAAGACAAGACCTTCCCACAGTGAAGCCATGCTGGCTGTTGTTCAGAATCCTACCTTCTGCAAGCCTATTGCACATAGACTCCTTAATGATTTTTTTCCAGGATTTTCCCTGGGATAGAATTTAGGCTAATTGACCCAGGTCCTCCCTTCTCCCCTTCTTGAAGATGAGCACAACATTGGCCCTATCCAGTCCCCACGGATCACTCTGGAGCACCACCAGTTTTGGAAGAGCTTCACCAGGGGTTCTGCTGTGACTTCAGCCAGCTCCTTCAGCACTCTCAGATGAAGTTCATCCGGTCCTGCTGACTTATATATGTCTATTTTTTGTAATTGATTACACACCAGGTGGTCATAGTAGGAAGGTGGTCATTTCTACCCTGTTTATTCTGTACCCTATCTGGCATGATTTTCCCCTTGGCCTTATAAAAGACCAAAGCAAAGTAGTCATTCAGGAGTTCAGTTTTCTCCTGAGTTCCAGTAACCAGCTGTCCTGAGTTGTTGAGCAGTGGCCCCACACTCCCACTTGTTTTTCTCCTGTTCCATAAGTACCTAAAGAAGCACTTCTTGTTGTCCCTGATTCCTGTTGCTAATTTTTGTTCAGTTGCCACCTTAGCTTTTCTAATCTGATCCCTACAAGTGCAGGTCATTGTTGTATAGGCCTCCTTGGGGCCTTTTCCAAGCTTCCATTGCCTGTACATTTCTTTCTTCCTTCTTAAAAGGACTATGATTTCTCTGTTTACCCAAGAGGGCTTCTCTTCCCTTTTGCTACCTTTCCTCCACCTGGGAAGGAACTTCCTTGGTGCTTCAAGGATTGTGTCCTTAAGGAACAACCACTCTTCATGTACTCCTTTTGCCTGCAATCTCTGGTCCTGCAGTGCTTTCCATACCAGTGACTGGAACTTGTTGAAACTTGAATTTTTGAAGTCCAAAAGTTCAAGCCTACTATCTAATTTGTCTGCCTTGCAATGGACAGTGAATGTAATGGTTTCATGGTCACTATTACCCAGGCTGCCTTCTACGTTTAAGCCAGTTACCAGGTCGTCTCCTTTGGCCAGGACCAAGTCTAGAAGAGCGTTACCTCTGGTTGGCCCAAGCACTTCCTGAGTCAGAAAAAGCTCTTTGATGCAAGTCAGGAAGGAACATGACTGATCCATCTTGGCCGAATGTCTGAGGCTCAGATAGAAGTATCTATTGGGACATGTAAAGATGTTAGGCCTACCCAGATTGCTATAGACTTTCTTGTAGACTTGTAGCTCTTTAAACCCCTTTTTTAAAATTCCTTCTTACTGCACAAATTAACAGCACTGAGATTGTTCTGTCACTGTGCAGTAGTCATCACAGACTGTCACAGGTGTTGGAGATTCCAGGGCTCAGTAAGATCTCATAATGCACTGTAAGCACAGCCACAGTAAAAGTGGGAAATTTGCAGAATTCCATTCTGATATGGTTTATAGAAATGCAACTTAATATGTTACCTGGTGGGATGCACAGAGAAGCCACAAAGGAAAGGGAAGGGACCAGGGCTTTAACCTTGATATTCTTTGACTTTAGTAAGGCTACTAACATTGTTTCCCAAATAATTCACATTAACAAGCTAAGGAGATATAGACTATATGAAATTACTGTAGAGTTGATACATAATTGGTTATATCATCATGCTTATTGGGTGATCATCAATAGCACAATATTTAGTTGGGCGGAGGTATAAAGTTTAATTCCTCAGAGACCTGTCCTAGTTCCACTATTGTTCAACAACTTCTTTAATGATTTGGATCATGGGATCAAGTGCACACTTAGCAAATTTGCAGATGAAACCAAGTTGCATAGAGTTGCAGATACTTTGGAGAGGAGGTTTAGGATCCAGAATTATCTAGACAGACTGGAAAAATTATCCAGAATCAATGAGATGAGATTCAACAAGGACAGGTATAAAGTCCAGCACCTGTGACAGAATAACACAAATACAAACTGGGAAATGGCTGGGTAGGCTGTAGCACTGCAGAGAAAGAATGCTAACAGTGGACCATAAGCTGAATATGAGTCAGTGTGCTCTTGTTGCAAAATGTCAACAGCACAGTGGGTTGCATTTAGAGGAGCATAACTTGCAAACCAGGGAAGTAATTCTTCTTCTCTATTCAGTACTGATAATGTCTCACCTGGAGTAATGTGTCCAGTACTCCCCATGCTTCAAGAAGGATGTGGACAGATTGGAAAGAGTCCAGCAAAAGAGCTACAAAAATTATTTTAGGCCTAGGAAGCATGACTTCTTAGGAAAGGCTGAAGGAGCTAGGGTTATTTAGTCTGGAGAAGAGAAGTATGAATGGGGATTTGATAACAGTCTTTTTAAGTGCATGAAGGGTGATTATAGAAAGGATGGAGACGGGCCATGGGGGACCAGAATAACAGCAACTGCCTCAAGCTGCTTCAAGGAATAGCCTCAAATTGCTGCCAGGGACATTTTAGGCTGGGGATTAGGAGGAACTTTCTGAATATGAGGTGTCAGGTATTAGAACAGAATACCTAGAGAAACTGTGGAGTTCCTTGGAAAATTTCAGTTTAGACAGACACTTGGCTGGAATTGGTTTTAGTCAAGGATGATCCTGCCTTGAGTAGGGGACTGGAGTAGATGACCTTGTGAAGTCTCTTCTAGCCCTACTTCTCTATGATCACTTGCTATTTTCTGACCAATAATTTAGGAAATTATCTTTTTTTTTAAAGAAAGCAAAGAAAAATATTACCTACCTAACTGTTTCCCCTGTCATGTTCAAAAAGGAAACTAGAGGAAAACAAAATCTATGGCCATAGAATTAGATAAATTGTATGAGCCCTAATTAAAGTTATATGTGGCTTTGTTAACAACAAACTACTGAATGATGAGTGGAATATGATGTTGCCTCTAGTGACCTGTTCATTTCTATCTATTATTTTTTGTCACCAATTTATTCGGGCCAATTTATTCAAATCAGTTCTGTTATTATTTGACTAATCTGTGGGATCCACCATTCTTATCATTGTTTCATTCATGAAACATTTTAAAGATGAACGTACATGTTATGCTTAGACCATGCTAAATTAGTTCAATTTTAAGTGGTATTAAAGTTGAAATATGCTATGAACAGTCACACAGTAAGTGTTAATACACATTCTTGCTTGCATAGATCTGACTTGAACCTAGGGGGCTGATGAATGGGTGTATGGCTAGGAGCCAAGACAACCTACTTTGGATAGTGGAGAATGAGGAAGGTGGCCTGAATACAGTATATCCTTGGATTTTGGAGAATTGCAGATTTCTCATTTTATCTCTGTGGAGCAGAATGACATTACTGTAACATAAGCGAGGTACCATGGCCCAGAGTTAACCCTCACTTGAAGTGCTATTAACTGAGAGGTTTAAAGGGCACTTACCATGAGTTAATGAGCTTTAACATGAAGACAGTCACATTTAAGTGCCCTTAGTATGGTCTGAATTTAACATGCAACTTAACCTTTACTCCTGTAAATAATGTAAACATCTAGAGATACCTAAAGTTGGTGTTACACATTCAGCTTAACATGTACAAGATTCACTTAAAATGTAAAAAGCAGACTCATGTTCAAGCAGTTTAGCACGTTACAAGCTCTCCTGTGGTTGCAAAGTTGTTCCCTTTCAAGCGAGGGTTATCTCCTAACACATTTGAATCATAATAGGTCACTACATTGTAATGATTCGCAGCTGTTGCAAATTAACTTGTGACAGCACCCTAACACATACTAACTTTAATACATCAAGACATTCCAATTTGCACCACTTGCAAGTTAAATGTGTGAAAAAGGCCCAATTTTAATTTTTTTTCTTGAGTCATAGGTAATGAGTAGGCTATCATATATTCTTAATATCAATTATAACTGTTTCATCCTCAATAATAGATGCCTCAAACTTAATTTGATAACATGTATTCAGTAATAATTTTAATGTATTAATTATTAATGAATAAAGTAAGTGTAAAGATATATTGTTGTTCATTTATTACACTTATTTGAATGTTGACATTTAAGCATATCACTAGCTAAGCGATGTTTTTCAGACAGCTGTCTTTAATATCTTTTCCAGTAAGTTGGACTGACTTTTGATTCTTGTGTTTCAGCTCATATGTAGTTCTTAAATAAACAGTTAACCTATCCGAATTAAGCATATTTCATACAATGTTTTAACTGTTGCAGTCGTATGTTCCTTTTCCTGACAATTTGACATTGTGTGTTATTGGATTTATGAAGGTCATCCACTTCATAATAAAGTTCAGTGAAATCGGAGGGCTGGGTAAAGAGATACTACTATAACTGTCCACAATGTATTGAAATATATCAGTAACCAAAGATTGTATCATCATGAAATTTTCACACATGGTAGAACTCTATTTGTTAACTACAGCAAAGGGTGATGCTTGACATTTAAATCCTACCATACTATTAAGATTTTATCAGACCATAAGATAATATTTTTGAAATGGATAAAAATGTTTCAGAATATTATTAGGCAAATATAAAATATTTTATTAAGAAAAATGTAATTTGGATACATCTATTTAATGTTATATTTTCATAAGTGTTTAGCTCTATCATCAGTATTTCTTACAAAAAATATTTTGCTTTTGTATAGGCTGTCTAAATTTAGATTCTCCAGCCCATAATTAGGGAACTAAGTGGACCAATTTTTTTAAGCCATGAGCCCATACAGACACTTTTGAAAATGAGTTATAAAAATCTGGTGTTCATATTTTTACATCAGTTAAACAAGACTGGAACATAGCTGCCCAAGACATCAGCCCCACTCCCCTGCATTTGCAAGCACGTATTTGTTCACAAGACAATTCACTGTGTCCTCTGTTGTACACACAGGCCCCAGATTACAATTACAATTAAGTTATAATGTACTGCAGGAAGAGAGCAAGAACACTAGTGCCTGGGGCGCCATAATGGCAGGGAACTAATTATTTAAAACATGCTAGCGTGATTTGAGGAAGCTGTCTGTGCTGCACACTGCAGAAAGGCAAAACCTTCTAATGGTCTTTGCCAGTCTAACCTGGTGGGGAGGGGAAACAAACCCAAAATCTGTTGATTGGTTTGAGCTTGATCTGATCTGTGAGAAACAGCCAACCACCAGATACCTAAGAGGTTTCCATTTTGAAACCCAGCAACCCCAGGCAATCTTCCAATTCTAGTATGGCAAATGTCTAAAAGTCAGAGAAAGACGGAAGGGGGAGTAGGCAGATGTATTCTTTAGGAAATAAATGTTTATTGGCACTCCAATAGAATCTCTGAAGCCTGATATTTCTAGGCATCTCCCACCTACATGTAAGCAGTACCTCTTCCCTCCCCTACATCCTAATACCAAACATTGTCAGCACTCTTATAGATCTATTAAGCACTCAAAACTGCTTACCAGATTTTCTGATTACTACTCCAAGAACATCACTTTCCTAGTCTACTATACTTTCCATATATTTATCAAGTTCTATCTTGAGGCAAATAAGATGCCTTACTGCCATTTCTATTTGGAAGTCCATTCCAGAACTTTACTTTCTCTCCTTTGTCTACTTTCCACTCTAAATATGACCAACATGTACCTATTTTAATCTTGTACCAATTTATTAACTTAAATAGCTCTTTTTCTTCACTGGTATTTCCCTTGAATGTACTCATCCCCATCTCAACTTCATTTTGCTAAACTAAATAAACCAAATTCTTTTCTGATTTCTGTTTCTCTGATTATGTTAATGACCCTTCCCTGCATCTGTTCCAGTTTAATTTGATCTTTCTGCACATACTTTTTTTTTCTCTCTTTATGATAATGGGGTCCTCCTCCATAGTGACAGTACCTCCTAATTTGTAGTAAATTTCACAAACAGAAAGCTAGTTCTTGCACCAAGGCCATTAATAAAAATATTAAACATGATGAGTCACAAGACCATTCTAGGGTCCCATCATCCCATCTTCAGGGTGTAGTGACCTTTCTTCCCTCCTGGCCCTGTTTTCATTTGTGAAGCTGACACAGTTATTGTATTTTCTGTTGCATGGTCTAGCTCAGCTAAGCTCTTAGCTATTATTGCTCTGTTTCTGTGCATTCTGATTTCTCATAGGAAGGGTTTTTTAACTAATCAGTCCCTTTTTCCATTCCTTGTCTATTTTCTATTTACTATTATTATCCTGTTTGATATGCTGCTTTCATGAAGGTTAGTGACTTTTCCCTACCATTAATTTTTCTATTTTGCTTAGGATACAAGCTCCAATAGTATTTGCACCTTTGACTTCAAGTAATGCCATGTTTCTCTTGCATTTAACTTCTTGGGCTCTTGGGTACAGCCAACTTCTCTAATTTTCTTAGTGTCTCAAATTTGCCCTTATAAGCTGCATCCAGATGAGCACAGCTGTGCAGTATATGGTGGTGCAGACACATTTGCAGTACCACGTACCGTACATTCAGCTGTTCTCCTCACTGCAAGGTAGCAGCATGGGGTGGGGATTTTTACCCTAGAAGATTCCAGGCTCAAAATAACTTGTGCAAAAAACCCCAGAGCGGTGCAGATCGGGGCAGTGCACATCACCCAAATCCAGAACCTGGCCAACTGGAGCCATGCTGTGACTGCTGGCCAGGCTCTGAGCAGCAGGATAGCTGCTGCAGCAGCCCAGGGATACCCCCAGGACTCCAGGTAAGGCTGCTGAGACCAGCCCAGTGCTGGCCCCAGCCTCCCCTATCCCACCTGGGGTAACCTGCCATGCACTAGAGGGCATGTGAAACAGGTGTTCCCTGGGGACATGTAGCAGCAGCACAAGGTGTGCCACTACTACTTGTCCCCAGGGAAACAAACATCCATGCTTGTGTGGACACAGCCATACATCTCAAAAACCTAATAATAGTTTTCTCTTTATTATAATTTAGATTGAACCAAATCAGCTCATGGTAAATAGATCCAAGTTTATTTCTCAAAGCAGATCTTCTGTAATATTTTCACTAATTCAGTGACCATTTACTAGTGAAATCTATTCATTATTTTGTCCAAGAATATGTCTCTGTGTTGTTATTGATAGCACTTTTTCTCCAGTTTTGGAAAATAAAGTTTTGCTTAATCGCACAAGTTAAGTTACTGCTAATTTCTCCCATATCATTACACATATCTCAATCTATATTTAAGTTTGAGTCTGAGAGTTTATAGCACACTCATACACATGTGCATGGATCAAGTGTATTACACTTTTATACTCAAACACTCCTAGGGAATAAAATGTCAAATTTTGTAAGGGATAGAAGGATATTTAATTGATAATTTAACAAATTGCTTATGTGATGTTCCAAAGCAAGTTTTCAGACATGAATCTGAAAACTATTAAAAACTGCTGTTATCTGTTATAAAACTGAGATTTCTTCACATTCTCAAAAGGCACTTAAGTATAACAATTTACTTCTGAGCAGTAAAAGGTAACTTGTAATGGTGCCGACTTTACTACTTCTGTCTCTGGCAATAATTTGATATTCCCCAGACCTCCTTTTTTTTTTTTTTTTTTT
>NW_017729000.1:32670605-32679784 GCF_001723915.1 Gavialis gangeticus
TTTTTTTTACATATTCTTTACTAATGTGTAACTTCTGGTAAGTGTAATTTCCATTAGACATGTTGCAAATGACACAACATAATATATATATATAATCATCCTAAGCCTCCACTTATGATTGGCAGCCCTAAGTTTTTTTTTCTGCAGGTTTCTGATCTATATCACCTCATTCTTGTTTTTGATCCTTCTGTATTTCTGTATCAGAATTAATGACACCTACCTTATCTACAGGCTAAGGTAAATCAGAAAGATATACTACTGCATCCTAGAACATGAAAAATCTGTCATTGCAACATATAAACTAAGACTGGTTTAATAAGTTATAATTAATAAGTATTATGTAATTGAAGAAAACTGAACAAGAATAACACACTCAGAAAACAGAACACATATCTGTAGCAAGTTCAGGCTCTGGGGGCAGTTGTGACACCCCACACTACCTTTGACCCATGCCAGCTGTAGAGTACCTTCTCTCACTTGCTTGCCATGCTTTTATGTAAATTAATTGTTCAGGAGGGAGGCTTCCTGATGGGTCTTAGAGCAAGCTGCCATTTTTCTGACAGTCAGCAGGTCTCTCCTGGACTCTACCAGTTTTGATGCTGAAAAGGCCCTGTTGATCCATCCATTCCCCCTGGGCCACCTGGAGCCTTCAGCGCTATTCATGGCTTCCAACCTTCCCTACAACCATGCCCATGCCTCACAGACATTCCTGTACAGTCACTCCCTTGTTGGGACCTTGGTCTTCTTAGCTTCTATCTTTTCTCTTGCTAGGCCTTCTAACCTGGGCCCACTGTGTGGGACTTGGTTCTACGCTTTATCTCTTTTTTTGATTCTTTTAGTCCAGGGCCCTCTGGCCCTGGCCCTGGCCCTGTCTCTGTCTCTGCCCTGCCTTGGGCAATGAGCCTGCTTCAGTTCTTTCTGGGCTGCTGGCTGGGTCTTCAGCCCTGGCCCATATCTTCAGACACTGAGACTACTTTGGCTCTGTCTGCCTAGGTGCTTTGGCTCTGCTTGACCTCTTCCCAAGATAGGCTGCCTTCTCTCTCTTGACTGCTGCCTGATTTTGGGCAAGAGCTCATTCCCTATCCTGGGCCCCTAGCCCTGGTAGGTACAGGACACATGCATGCCCTCAGGCACTACTGGGACCTCTGACAATCCCTTATAGTCCCAAACCACCAGAGTGAGCTGTAACAAAGAAATAAGCACACTGGCTCTAACTCAAACTAAACCTGCACTGCATCCAAACACCAACAGTAGCTTTCTGTTAGAGCAGCCGTACCTCCCCTTGCCCACTGATAGCAAGCATTCAATGCCTTGCTTGCCTCCTTAGGGGATTCTAGGAGTCATCAGCACTCCTTCCCACAGTTTTCAGCCAGGAGCTCTTCACTCTGCAGCTGGCTCAGACCCTAGGCTTAGATGCTGCCTAAGTCCTGCCCTTTCTGGTCAGATAGTACTCCAGCCCTGCAGGGGTTTCTCATTAGGGCCTGAAGGCTAGTTGCCATGGCAGCTTCTGAATGGTGCTTTGGCAGACCTTTGCTGCCTAAACTAATCTCTGTCCTATTGTCTGGCACCTAGTTCTGCAACAGGCAGTCATAGTCTCTTGCCCCAAGCTGTCTATTCCCCTGCTGCCAGCTCACTCTAGGCAGAGCTTTCCTGACTAATTGCAGTTGGGCCCTTTTTCTATAATGGGCAGCTCCTTACCTAGGCAGCACTGTTTCTTTACTGCCTTCCTTCTGATAGCTGGTCTGAGGTCGACTGCCTCTGCTCTATTAGCTGCAATTTCTCTCCCAGACTCCCTGTTACAATATCCAGGAGTAGCTATAAGTAGGGACCCTACCTAATTCACAGGAGCTGCCTCCATATTTTGCAGTCCTGCATGGCGTTGAGTGCCATTTTTGTGGCAGAGCATGGTGCCCCCCACAAACACCTCTGATTGGGTGAGGAGCCCCAGAAGTCCCACCTCTCCCCAGAGATTGACAGATGGCAATCTGTTAATCTCTGGAGAGGGGACAACGACTTCTGGGGCCCCTTTGCTAATTCTCTCCCTCTCCCCATGTTCCAGGCCATCAGGGCTTCCCACCCTTTTCAGTTTCCAGCTACTTCCTTTCCCCCCTTCCACTGGGTCACTGCCATTTTCCTGCTTTTTCACAGTTCCCGCACTTTTGTGCAGGGGCTGGGATTTTTCATAGGGGACCAAGAAAATTCATGGTTTCTGCAAAAAGCACAAAATCATGAATTTGGTAGGTACTTAGCTATAGGCTCTGTTACTATATGGTACCAATACTCATGACTACCAGATTATATTCTGTTCTAAATAACAGATCACATATGCAAAAATGAGCCTGTCTGAATATGCAGGTTTAGTGAAAAAAGAAAGAGAAAGTATATATGGTAAAATTAAGAGGCTCAAAATCAACAACCAATTAAACATATTATGTTCTTCCAATTCTGTTTCGCTGCAAGCTGTGATACTGCCATGTAATTTAGCCTTGGAAAACACGGTGTGAGTGTTCTTCATTCTCTCCACAATAAAAATGAAATAAAGATATGCAAAACCACAAAAACTTTTAATGCCTCTGATTAAAATGCCTTCAAATTATGTGAGGATTTTTCTTGATCAGTTAGAAAGCTAAGTCAAAGAGCCCCTTGTCAGCCTCCACTTACCTCTCTAGAGCTATGGCCTCAGATAATTAATAACAATATACCTTCTCAAATACCTCCCCCTACCCAATAAATCGCCTACTGTCATAATGCTGAAGAATAAATACACAATTTTATTGTCGATTTCATGGTCGATCTGAGGCTGAAATTTCCTGAAAGTGATTATACATTCTCTCACTTGGCAGGTTTGTTTTTTTTTAAAATATCTTCCATTGCCTGGGGTAATTAAAAGTCTCTCTTGCAAGACCTGTTAGCACTAGGTAACACTTTTCTCTCCAACCTATAACAGAGATAGCCAGAAACCAGGAATTTAGGGCATTATTCTAGTATCTTTATCTGACTGGGAATCTAAAGAGTTTTTTTTTAACAGTTAATTAGGCAAAGATGTTGCTACGTTATAGACAAACTAGCATTTTAACTAGAATATTCATTGTCAAGTAGCTGAACAATTCCTTCTTTTTATTCCATCCCATACAGAGGTTGGTAGGCAGTTTTTCTCTGAAATCATGGTCTAGCCAAGAGATGAATTTTAATTAATTAATGTGTACTAATAATTAATGTTTGGAAATAAAAGTGTCATGGAGATTAAAGTTAAAGATAAAAAGCCAGAAACTGAAGTGCTGAAGTGGCTACATAGATATCTGTAGGCTTTACTGCAGACTACCAGAGAGAAACTGGAAGGAAGTATCCTTTGAACCAGTATGAAGCTTCTCTGTTAGCAGTACATATTCATTTAATTCTGTTTCTCACAAAAACAATATTTTGTCTCTGCTACAACAGGGGAGCATGGGGAAGAGTTAAGCGAAACGTCACTTTTGAAGTGGTTTTATGTGTGTTAGGGCTTCTTATCCAGTAGATTGGTGCTAGCAGATGCAACAAAGGGTAAATATTAAGTTGTATATGGCCAATACAATGTGATTCTTCAACATAGAAAGAAGCATGGAGAAGCATATGGTGTATACAGTGCACAAATGCTGGGGGGCTTGTGTGTGCAATTTTAACACCTAGAATAGGGAGGGCAACTCCCACAGATGTCTGAGGTAGAATGACAGAAATCAGGCTGGAAGACAGAGGAGATAACCAGAGAAGGGAAGGTGGGACACTGATGTGGAATGAAGACAGCATGATGGAAGAATTAGAGAGTTAATTGCCAAGAATAAGGTCAATTTTTCTATAAATGGAAAGGAAATCCATGCAGAGGTTCAAGAAGTTAACCTCAGAAAGTTGGGAAAAATAGTGATCTTGGCGTCTCCATTGTGGCTCAAGTGGGAAAAAGGGGAGAAGGGCAGACCAAGGAGAAAGACAGTTACACGGGGACAATTAGCTGGAAGCAGTAGGTGGAGTGTATTAAGTGGTTGGTAGAATGTGGAAAAAGAGGGGATGAATTGTTCCTAAATGTTCTGTTCTATACGGCACATGCCTTACTGAACATTGTGCAGGCTATTTCCCTAAGGACAGTGTTGGTCTCATGGAGATTGTATTCTGTTGTTCTGCAACTAATTGTTGAAAGTGAGGGAGGGAAACTCTTCCCCTTGAATGTCTATTGTGCAAGTTAATTATATTTTGTCTCCTTTAGAAGTCTGAGTGTCAATCATTTGCCCCCAAAGTGGCTGTGCTATGAAGACATATCTATTATGTAGAGATGTTTACTTTGTACTTATGCCAGGTGAAGATAAATATTTGAGAAGACTTCTCAAAACCTGCCATGCTTTGGTAGAGATGTTAAATTGAGGTCCCTTTTTTATAGTCCATGGTTCTGCTAGTGGAAGGTCCCATAGCAAATTATAAAGAGTAGAAAATACATCAGTAACTTCTTTCAGTAGGAACTAGTGTAATACTTTACGTAATATTTTCCTAAATATTTGCTGGACACAAAAATGTATTGAAAGTACATATTTGGGGAGAAATTTTTCATGGAAGTCTAACAGTAAAGCAGTCTTAAATGTGATTAATATATACATAATACATTTTCCATAGGATTATGCCTTATTTATTTAGCACTTCACTATTACCTGCTTGTTATCATAAGCAGCAGGATGGACAAGACTCATCACTTTCTCCTTGTCAGCTCTCTAATACAAAAACTCACGATTCCTTGAAAAATTACAGGGAGCTCAATAGTTTATTACAATTGAATAAGACAGAATCATACAGAAAGATATAACTATCACCATTTTTTGTTTTAAAACTAGAAAGTTCTTCAGCTTTAAAGAAAACATGGTTCTATATACCCTCTTTTTTGTCAAAGTGGAGTTTTATAATGAGCTAACTAAACATGCCCATAACATTTAACCTCAGGACTTTCTTTTATCACTTGGATCACATGGTGGGAAAGGGAAATACCAAAATAGTTCATCACCTCCAGCCACTGTCTGTTGATGTCTGCCACTGGATTAGCACTGAGAAAACCAATTCAAGCAATAAGAAACCAGCTGTCAGGGAGTGTTTTTCCTTGGAGGTGGTAAGTACATATCTTATAGCCAAGGAAAACAGCATCCAACATTAACTGTCCTTGCCTCTTCCATATAATAACTTCAAATTTCAAAGGCCATAGTTCACAGATTTAAATTCACAGTCAGCAGAGGATCAATCTAGCAACAGAATTCTGTGCACAAATATTCAGATACCAAGGATACCTAGGATACCAAGGACTTTTCCACTTAAAGAAATCTTTCTCATGTCTGGCAATCTGCTATCTTAAACATTCTGTGAAATGGTGAATGCAAACAGATACAATGGAAAATTCTGTGTGAGATTATAGCTACTGAGAATGATTAGAACCTGTTTATAAAAATATATATATCTTAATCCAGGAAAGTGAAGGGTTGTGTTAGTTCAGGCATTCCTGATCCAGTTCTGAGTAACTGATTATTGGTTAAGAAGAATAAGATGACCTTTTTTTTTTAGACAGGGACTCTGTTAGTTTTCAACTGTTCATTTTCAATTTGCAACCTAATGACTAATAAACAAGGCACATTGAGAGTGGTATTGCTTTGTGAAATATTAGTAAAATATGGTAGTGAGTGCCCTCTTCTTCCACTGAATACCATAGTGATACATTACCTGGAAATACTTCAGATAAATGCATAGATTGACCACAGTATTCACTGATCTACAGTAATTTGTTCTTGAGTGTGTTTCCTTTGTAAACCGTACATTATTTCAGTTCAAATAAATGGTAAATGTATGTTTCACAATACTCTTGTACCTCACATTGCAAAGTAAGGGTTTTTGTTGTTTGTTTTGTGTCATTCCTCTGTATCCCATCTCAATAAGTTAATCAGAGGAGCTGCATTCAAAATAACATTGAGGCCTGGGACAGAGCCACATAAATAAGGTGGGAGGCTGTTTTCACAGCATTGTTTTAAAAATGCTATGTAAAGGTGTAAGTTTAATGCTTATCACAAAATAAGGTATATAAAATGGGTAGGCTCACATGTTGCAAAATTCTCTTTGAAATATTAGACTAAAACAGAAGCCTGTGGGATTTCTAGCAATATGTACAAATCACTGTCTGAGATGCATAACATTTACTTTCAGAATTAGCCTGCATTATCTTGCAAAATATTTTTAGACAATTTACTTGATTCTCCAAGGGTTGGCAGAGTATATTAAGAGTAGTCATTTAAACATGCTATTGTCTTGTGAGATCTAATTTAATATCTGTATCAAAACCTCTCTTATTACACTTTTTCCATCCTAAAGCAACTTTGTACATCTGTTGTTAACATGTTTGTGTGCAGCTGGGATTCAGCCTGAGTTTTATCTGTTCCACCAAAACTAACTGTGTTTTCATGAAGGCAGGCTTAATTTGTCTTTCACTACTGCTGAGCTGATCTGGGGAAAGGACATAAAAAAACCACCTTCAAATTTCTCAGATCAAAGAATGAAGTTTAAAAATAGGCACAGAAACAGAGGGAAAATATTTTACATTAGAGCATATAAAACCTGCATCTGTGGGTGTATAGGCTAGTAAAAGCAATGTAGCCCCAAAGATCAAGACATCTAATCCTGGAGCTTTACTGATTTGTTCTTGGCCTTGGGCATACCTAACTATCGTTTGGGCAGTTTCAAAATCACACAGGAAAGGTGAGGAAAATAATTGTTTAATGACAGTACAGTGTTTTGGATATACTATGCCTTATTCTTTTCTGAATGCAGTTGAAGTCAATGCATTTCCTTCTATTGATTTCAGTGGGAACTGAAAAGCCAATAAAGTACAAAAGAATATTTGGTGGTATTATAATTTGTTTTGTACCATAATGTACTCACATAAGCATATGTGTGCATATCTGTGTGGTAAATTAGGGAAGTTACAGTCTCGTATTAAGTGTAATTTGAGTTTTATTAGGTACTCATTCTTTATAGATATTGTTCACATGGTATTTTAAACAAAACAGGAATTGCAACAAACTCAGCTACTGTTGTCATAGGACCTTATCACAGACAACGTTTACATTTAAAAAAATCATAAAACCTTTCCACAAAATAAATGCTATTTTGAAAATCCCAGAAGAAAATTTTACAGAAATGTAATCAATTTTATTCAGCTCTGAGTTTGTTCCTTCACTAAATAATTACAACAAAGTGCTGTCCATGGTCTCTAAAAGTTAATGATTTTCACTGCATTTTCTTTTGTTGTGTTTGTGAGCTTTCTAAGTATTACTGGATATATTTCTCATAATAATAAAAATTAAACATCAAGTTATTTTTAAACTATATCTAACAGTTGAGCTAGACTCATACACCCAATGTAAATAGGAAGATATTAAGGACACTTTTACACTTGCTCTGGGGGTGCACTTTAATTAGAGCGGCTCTGAGAGCCACTTTAATTAAAGCATTGCAGCTTCTCATATATTAGTGCCCCTGCACTTCAAAATGGTGGTGGGGGTGTTAGAATTAAATCTTGTTTGATGAGCTTTAGTTAAAGCATCTCCACCACCATTTTGAAGTGCAGGGACACTAACATACAAGATGCAGAAGCTGACTGGAGTGCAGTAATTACCACACTCCGCTAGATTCAATTAATTGGGTCTGCTCCAATGAGCTGTAATTATAGCATGTTGGTGCAGCCCCACAGCATGTGTACAGGCACCCTAAGTCTTTAAATAAACACAAAGGAATAAATAACAAAAACACTGTAATCAAAGAAGAATCCACTTTAGGAAAGATATAGGCATGCACATACCTTTAGTGATTTTAATACATACATTACAATCATCAAGATGCATGCCTATGTCATACATAGGTGCAAAAACACAAGCATGTGCACAGGCCAACACAAAAAAGCATTTAAACCTGTAATCAGTTTTCTCTTTTGCAGTTAATTATTTTACCTTTTTTTCCCTACCGTCTCCTCTGGTTGTCCAGCTGACTTACAATGCACTTTAATTTTTTTGGAGGAATGGAGAGTACAGAAGTACTGGAAATGAAAATGAACTGTGTTAATTAAAAGATTTGCAGCAAATCTAAGTATTTTTTAGCACTTCATTTAACCGAACATTTGTTAGGTCAATTTATTGTTATTGACCAAAAGAGCATCAGACCTGAAGTTAGGAATTAAGACAGGTATCATAAGTTAGAGACATGTAGATATTTGGAAACAAAAGGTAATTAAATTTGCATAATTTAAGTACGCCATAATACTTACAGAACCAAGAAATGCAGAAAGAAACTAACCAGGCTTCTTGCAGTGTAAGATGGAGTTGGCTGAAACAGGCTTGTCAATATTTAGGTGTTGATTCTAGGGATAGGGTGAACTAGCCTACATTTTTTCTCTCTCACTCTGTCTCATGGAATTTACAAACAATTTCTATAACTAAAGGTAAAAGGTAAGAATTAAAAAACAGTGTTTAGGAACAAGAATGTCAATAGGAAAGCTCCCCTCACCAAATGGAGGGATATTTTCCTGGTTCACAAATCTTAATACATATCTTCTAGTAATGCCTATATTTACATAAACCTATGTTTAAAAAATCACTCCATCCCCTCCTCCTTTCCATGGTAGAATTACTGAAGTAGTGCTATATGCCATTATTATTTTGAATATTATTTTGCAGTTGAGTAAAGCCAGCTCCATAGTGCAGACCTCCCTGCCATTCCCCATGACCTGCATGTGGCAGTGAGCTGAGCTGGGTTGCCAACTTCATCACGCAGGGTTCGGGTGGAGAACCCAGAAACTTCATGTGAGCCTCACACAATGGAGCTGGTGGCCCAGCCATGTGCAGGGACTGCACACTGCCAGGGGGATCTGTATGCTGTGGGCTGTGTGTGCCCTGAGGGCCCACTGCCTGCTACTGCTGCTGGCAGCAAGGGCTGTGTGCAGTGTAGGGGAACGTGTCTATAGGGGCGGCCTCATGAACACCCCATTATACACATGTATCCATACTCCTAAATACACCACATGCACACCCCCCCAGCCTCACCCCTTACACACCGTACAACACACCAGAGGCAGCTGCATTTCAGGTCAGGTGGCAGGGGCTCACCCTCCCAGCAGAGCACAAGACCCACTGTGC
>NW_017729000.1:32684784-32687613 GCF_001723915.1 Gavialis gangeticus
AGCCACATGTACAAACACACCCCCACAAACCCCCCCACACACATCTCCACATACACACACAGCTACACACACACAGCAACAGCCCCTCACAAACCCCATACCCATCCACCCTTTCCCTCCCTCACCCCACAATATATGAGTAAGATTTAATTTTGAGCTGTTATGCAATCACCTCTATATACACTATGCAAACGCATACAAATCAGGACACAATTTTTTTTGAATAAAATTAAAATGTATTATAGTGGATGTTTGATTTTTAGGGGTTTTTTTGGGTTCCAAGATGACAAACCCCCTCCCAGAAGGAGTACTTCCAGGGGCAAGGGGAGGGACTTCTGGTGGCAAAGGTGAGGGGTTAGAGGTGGGAGTTCCAGTCCCAAGATGGTGACTGGGGGAAAGAACACCTGTCAAGGGACAGAGCTACCCCTGTGGCCTTTGGCAACTAACCAAAACTCATTAAGTGGCCCTCCAGCTAAAATAATTGCCATCCCTGGTTTAAATGTTACTTCATTTCAACCCACTGAGCTGCTGGTTATGACCCTTTCAGGCACTTTTAAAATGTTTGTATAAAATTTAAATAGAGTTTTAAAACTAAAATCTATAAACTTAACATTGTAAGAGAAAGTGAATTTAAAATGGGCTGTTGCATGTCAAACACCCACAAATAGGAAAGGGGGACTTCTGAGGATGGGACAAAGTAATTCAGATAGTATGAAAAATTAATAAATGGGTGGGGAAGAAGGGGAAATAACCTACATATTTATTCAAAGGAGTACAGAAAATGCATCCGTATCTTTTTTCTGTAAATTTTTACTTAGTTTATTAGGAACTACTTTTCCTACTGGAAGTTTATGATGAATAAAATACCACAAAATTATTTTTAAAACTTAATTTTAGAATCCATTTTAAAAGCAATGTACCATAAATTAATAGAAATAATTCAGGGCATGTATTGGTAGCTTATGGGTCTGGGCATGTATTGGTAGATTTTGGATACATGCATACACATGCATGTACTTTGTCCCGGTCATTTCTTCAAGTTATTGTATACTTACTGTGGAAGCCATTTGTGTATGTGAGTGGTTGAGGACAATTGGCTTAAATCCACAGCATTCAGCAAGAACCTATGTTCCATATCTAATAGATGAATATTGGTATAATGAGGGACAGTCCAATAGATAGGAGCTTGTATTAAATACTTAAATGTTCAGATGAATCACCATTACATGTATTTTTTGAGATTAATTCTTTGTGGTGAATAAATAGTTTCAAGGCATTCAAGTACCATGGTGATGTGTATATCACAAGAACCACAATAGAATGCAATTTTAAAGAAAATGTTCCAAACATTTATTAGAACTACTATTCACTTGCCGTTAGTGGAACAAATTCAAAGATCATCCCTATAGCCTCTTGACTATTGATGAGAAAAGGAAAGGCAAAAAGCTAATAGTGAACATATCACTGAGACATGTATATAGTGAGGCTTCTGTACAGTTTAGAGGGATGAGAACAGATTTATTACCGAAGGCTGCTGCTCTGCCCAGATTGAATGGAGCAGTAGTTAAGCAGAGAAAGATTGGGGTAAAAGAGTTGACAAAAACAAGTGTGATGGGGCCATGGGGGGAGAGAAGCTGTGGTCAGTGATGTACTTATAATACTGTATGTGCAAATTATATGTCTAGTGACCCTTTTCATATTTCAACATTTCCTGTTGCCTTCCTGCAGTTTTGCTTTCCTCAAGAGTAGAGAACAGATGACCTTAGGAGAAAAATGAGCCAAAGGTTGTCATGAGGGTCAGCAAGGAAAAGACTTGGCAAAGCTTCTGACAGTTCCCATGGAACTGTTTCTTGCATCTAGTAGTTCACTAATGTACATAGGGGCATGGAATTGCTGGCTCATCTCCACTCCTCTGAGTGAAACATGAGGAGCAAGAGACCATGTTCAGCAGCCCTGCTATGAGTTCAGCATTGTTATCACAGAAACCTTAATATAGGCATAAATGAATGTATCTCCACTGATTTTAAGTTTGAACTGTTTACACTGTATGTGAATCTGGACCACTGCATACTGCCAAATAAAGTAGAAAATATGTTACGACATAGGAATTGTTTTTATGCTAATTAACCCATTGGTGATGTGTAGGGGGTGCATGCGAGTGCACATCCACCCCCTGAGATTGGCCGCTACTGCCACTGCTGGCAGCATCTGTGGGCAGTTGCTCATTGCTGCATGGCACTCGCCGCCACCATCGCTGCCTGTGGGTGGTCACTGTGTCTCCCCCGGCCTCGGTAGGCAAGAGGCATTCATTAATTAACCTACTAAAAATATTCACTGAGAAACCTTCTTTTCTAGAGTCAGCCATGCTGGGCACAGCAAAGGTAAAAGAGAGGGCCAGAAATATCAAAGAATTGGTGATGGTCCATTGATTTTCTGTCCTGGCCTCATCACAAATTAGAGCAGCCAGGGGATTTATATACTTCTCCAACTCAGGTCCTTTACTGTGGAGGGATATAGGAACAGAGATATAAGAACTCCAAACAATAGCATCCCACCAGCAGGGGATTTCCCTAACTTGGGGGTGTCCCTCAACAGGGGATTTATATAATAGGGCGGTGTGAAGCTGCAGGTGCTGATTTGATTCAGAGGAGCTTTGGCCTGATTCAGTAGACTCACCAGCTCCTAAAGTGGCTTCGGGGCTTCTTGGGACTCATAAAGCGCCTCCCATGCAGCATGGGGCAGTAAGGCTTATCCCCCCACTAGGCAGGAACCAGTGAATACAGCCTTTTTTTGTTGTTTTTTCTTAAAGGGCCAGGAGATGGGGTGGGT
>NW_017729000.1:32687624-32687841 GCF_001723915.1 Gavialis gangeticus
GGTGGGGGAGTTGAGAGGCTCATAGCAGAGCCCCGCACACAGCATGGGACAGTGGGGGGCAGTGGGAATTGCCCCCATCAGGCAGCAGCCAGTGAGTGTGGGATTTTTTTTTGTTTTTTTCTTAAAGGGCTGGGAGTTGGGGCAGGCAGGGCAGCCACTGAGAGTGTCCGGGGGATGGGGCCTATGTCATACAGAGATTCAGCTGATTCGGCAGCAG
>NW_017729000.1:32692841-32694803 GCF_001723915.1 Gavialis gangeticus
GGCAGGCAGGGCAGCCACTGAGAGTGTCCGGGGGATGGGGCCTGTGTCATACAGAGATTCAGCTGATTCGGCAGCAGCCAGATCTCTGAATCAGATTTGGCCAAATTAATTCAGGACAATGATTCAAATCACCAGATTGAATCACTGTCCCCCAAATTGGCCAAATCTGAATCCAAAGTGAATACTAGCTCCTTCACACAGGCCTATTATATAGATAGTTGCTTCTCCCTCTGTACTACTTGCATGGCACAAAAGAAGTATACTTAAGCAAAGAATATGGTCACATTGAGTGTTTATACACATGCTTCAGGAGTATGGTGGATGGAGTTGGATTAGAGCAGCTCTGAAAGCCACTGTAACTAAAGTGCCCAGTGTGTCATGTGTATTAGCATCCCTGTGCTGGAAAGTAGTGGTAAGGGCACTTTAACTAAAAATCATAGTTAGTGTCCCAGCGTGGGGATTCGGATACACATGTCTCTGGAGTCTGCTGGAGCACCGTAATTGCCACGTTCCAGCAGACTCGATTAATTGAGCCTGCTCTGTCGTAGCAGCCTCACTGCACATGTATAGGTGCCCATTGTTTCTTGCTTCCCTGCTTTCTGACACTGAAATACATGGGGTTTTTTTACACTGTTTACATGAGACCTATACAATGAGACCAGTAATGTTAAGTTAACAATAGTAAATCTATTTTTTATTCAAGCACCCCTAAATACTATTGTGCCTTCTGTTAGTGCCTTTTAGTCTTCATAGCCTTGATGGTTAACCAGGATGTGCTCTGGTTTTGCATATTTCACTTCTTATTTATAGACATAGACCCTGGTTCTGAATTTAAAGGGCCTACCACCATGTGAAAGTTCTCCTCAATTGGGAAGAGCTGCAGAATTGGACTGATACGTGTTGAAAAGAATCCACTGGATACATTGAGTTATCCAGAATACACAGCAGGGTAGTACTTTAGAGAATGACTCATTCAGAGAGGCCTAAACTTCCATACATGATGTCTACTGTGTCAGATACCTTCAAGACTCCTTTGAATGGAGTAGTGCCTGCTCTGAGCAGTTATGAGCATGCCTCACCTTATAAATGGAGTTTCTAAAACTCTCTTCTTGAATAGATCCATTGAAGCATAAAGTAAAAAACAATGAATACTTGAGTGTGTGTATGTATGTGTGTTTCCATATAGCAATGCAAAGCAAGAATTTGAGCACAGCTAATGCCCTGTGCTCTCATTTGATGTGGTCATACAGCCATCTTAGTTCATAGTAAGTGGCAATATAACCTGTTTTGAGCTTAATTACAGATCTGTCTGTTAGTTCTCTAAAAATAGATAAATGATTTTAGAATGGCAGGATAACACTATTTTACAGGGAGTAATACAGATATAAAAAATTAAATTTCTACCATTCACATTTCTTTGATAATCCCATAGCAACAGGAAATAAGTCAAATGTCATTATTCTCTCGGTCTTCTGCAAAGGTTTCTTTTCTGGTCCTTCCCACCCCCCCTTTCCTTAGTAGTAGCAGTAAATGATATATTACTCAACTAGCAATGATTTTTCTTTTTCAAAAAGAAACTCCTAAATGGTATAAGAGGGCTGTGAAGGATTAATCCACAATTAGATATTCTGATAGCCAAAAAAAAAAGACCCCTGTGGCCATACTTTTTACATTTAAAGAGATACTGAATTAATAATGTTTTGTCATCTCATCAGACCTTTAAACTCCTGTGACTGATATCACATCATTTAGCCCATTTAAACAGAATGTCA
The DNA here is from genome assembly GCF_001723915.1 of Gavialis gangeticus. Lineage (NCBI taxonomy): Eukaryota > Metazoa > Chordata > Crocodylia > Gavialidae > Gavialis > Gavialis gangeticus. Next base: position 32,694,614 of record NW_017729000.1, read on the forward strand.
CACTGGAAGGTTTCCATTTTGAGTAGGTCATCCTCAGTAAAGATTCATTAGTGTTCACTGTCCATTTGTAATAGCTGCTACATTTACATAACCCTATGTTAAAAAAAAAATCACCCCATCCCCTCCTCCTCTCCACCATGGTAGATTTATTAAAGCAGTGCCATATGTCATTATTATTTTGAAAAAGAAG
>NW_017729000.1:32699803-32708911 GCF_001723915.1 Gavialis gangeticus
TCATCAGACCTTTAAACTCCTGTGACTGATATCACATCATTTAGCCCATTTAAACAGAATGTCACACTGGAAGGTTTCCATTTTGAGTAGGTCATCCTCAGTAAAGATTCATTAGTGTTCACTGTCCATTTGTAATAGCTGCTACATTTACATAACCCTATGTTAAAAAAAAAATCACCCCATCCCCTCCTCCTCTCCACCATGGTAGATTTATTAAAGCAGTGCCATATGTCATTATTATTTTGAATAAGAAGTCATATTCGCTGCATAATGTTTAAACATAAGGCTATAAAATTATGTTGGGGTAGTGAGCAAGGCTGCTGGCAAGGCTAACTGACCCATCTGGAGTGCTGACGGCTTCCACAGGACAGATTCCAAGCTTTTTGTGAAAAATACAAGGGAGGGGGGACAAGTGATTTATGTGTGATGTTCATTGCCAAAAACCCTGGCAACAAATGCATCACCCAAATATTTACTAAGTGCAGCAGAGATGTGTAACAAGAACAAGAATAATTTTTGAGGTTCTCTAACCAATAGTCCCTATGCTTTATTTATTATCTATTGGAAGGTCTTTTCTAGTATCTGTGATATGCAGGTGGAGCATAAAAAAAATTGCCCTTTTCTACACTGACTCATGTTTGTACTCCAGTGTGGGGTGTGTGTTTGATACCCTCCTTCAGGTGCTTCCTAGAATCTGCCTTCTTAAAAGGGGCTGCCTTGTTTTATAAAACAGTAATCTGGCTCCCAAGCAGATAAAGTCAAAGCCTTGAATAAGTTAATCATGATGAGTAAAAGAGTGTATTTCAGGAGAGCACAGAGCACCACTCCTATTATCATTATAATGGGTTAGACTCTGAACTGAACTATCTGCTTAACAGAGGAAAGGAAAAACTTTTTTGCCCCCTTTCAAGGCCACCCAGACCTTAAAGTATGTTCTTGCTCTCCAGGTCCTTAGTCTACCTATAATGACTGATTAGCCATACAGTCATAGAAAATAGTACTTTTGTTGGTACACAGAAGTCTCACTCATACATTACTTAATATGTAGTACCTGCCACACTGGAACTCATTCTGTCGTCCATCTCTATCTACACCATATATAAGCAGAGCTGTATGAGTAACTCATGCATTTGGTTTCCTGGATGAAAAAGAAAAGAGGGACAAACATTTTTGTTTGGAATTAACACAAAATAATTTTTCCCTGAGAAACAGCAGCAGCATAATGCTGTGCATCCAAAATACTATTGGATTTGGCCTGGAATGAAAGATTTATTTTAATTTACCCTATCATTACCCTTTTAAAATAATGCTTAATGCTAAGCAAAATACTGCATCATTTCAAAATGAAAAAATGGGACTTGTTGTTTTTAAAATAGTGAAATAAAATGTTTCAGTTTCTTTTCACTGTCTCTTGGATGAAACAATTTTGATGAATAATGCCATTATTTTAAAACAACTATCATTTCTTTGTTTGGGTGAAGTCAATGTCAGACCAAACTTTTCCCCAGCTCTGGCACTGAGATATTGCCATGACCAGGAAGGAAATGGAGGGCATTTGAAGAAGGAGGAAAATTTTTGGCAGCTCTAGGTCTTCTTTCCCACTGTGGTGCAGAATGGTCTGTGAAAGAAAGCCACTAGATGTCCAGCAGATGTGGAAATGCTGACACCCAACCTACATTCATGCTCTCTCTATTCTCCTCTTCTATATGCAAACACTCTCAGCACTTCTGTCAAACTTCTCCATCTTTCACAAGACTCTTTTTCATGGAGCAAAGAAGTAAGGGCCTAGAGCTGTCAAAGGGTGCCTTTTGGAAACAGAGTCAGGAAGAAGAGCATGCCTGTAAGGACAGCTTGCACTGCTTGAACTGGTGGGCAGCAGGACTTCTGCTTTTTTAAAGCTAGAAGTGGCAGGGCCTCCAGTAATTATATCTAGGAGCATAGAGGAGCATTACTTGGAAGGGAGGAAGGTGTCTGCATTATTTATGTGGAGGACAACATGAGAAGTTCCTTCTCCATAATAGCCTGCAAGAAGTTTGGAACCTAAACCATCTGGGCAGGAGATCCTATAGCCCCTACCCATCCCCACCAGATCACAATACTGGTATAATTGATTCAGAATGTACAAGACACATTTTATACTTTAGAATCTGTTCTCTGTGGTGTGACATTCAACAAAGCCTGGATGTTTCATATTTTACTGATTTAGTCATATGGTTTGGAGCCTTTTTTGTCATGCATTGGCAGTAGAGCAAAGAGGAAGCAGGAATGGAAACAGATTCAATAGTGTTTGTGATTTGCAATGCCTTTTGGGTAGCATCAGCTTGTAAATCAACACCCTGTAAAGGCTGTGCTCCAAGTTACAATTTATCCCAAAACATCACAAATTTAGGGATTACTTTAATAAATATAATAAGACTACATTACTGTTTATTTAATAATTCTCGCTTTATCTTGCTAAGTTCAATCTCTTATCTACCACTTCAAACTCCACTTACTCATTTTTTTTTATACATTTGTCAGACATCCTCTCCACCAAACAACACTATTTCTGTTTGCATGGCCAAATAAAAAAGTGACCGCTTTCTTCTCTCAGTACATTTAGTAATTCAGAGTTCATTAGTTTGCTTCAGCAGTGAAGTAAATTAAGCCTTCAGTTTTGACGTTTCTGAAGTTCTGGGCAAGAAAAATGGCAGAAGAAAAGAATTTGAAAGTCTCTGTACTTGTAAATATTTCTAAACTGTCTTCAAAAATAAAGATCATGGGTAAGGATGAACAACTTCAGTACATGTAAAGTCAGAAGCTTCTTGAAATATCTCAAATCTTGAACCAAATCTATCCTGAAATTCAGAAAAGATTGGATACATTTTCTCTGTCCTTGTCCCTTAGGTGTAATGGTCACTGGTATCTGGATCTTCTGATTCTGAAATGAACAAGTGACACAGCACTGACCATTACTGAAATGTTAAATAAAATAGGTTAGAGTAGAAAATGTCAGAAATATCACAGAATACTCATGGGTTCTCCAGAGAAATATTTGTAGACTTGAGTCAAGTGGTATGGATACTCTGGATCTAAAATGATGTCCAAAATTTTCGATAAATATCAGTTAACATCATATCATCCTAGTATCATTTTCCCAAGAGGAGGAGGCAGCAAATATGTCCTCTTGTCTGGAGAAATCTCAACATTTAGAAAAGTTCAACAGAAGTTTTTTCAGATATCTCCCCTTCCATTACTAATCTTCTTGTCCCGAAAGATATATAGCAGCCTATGGCCCCAAAGATAACATTAGAGAACACCTTATTCTTAACTTCATTCATAACTTATTTCCACAAAAAACACTTACTACAATACTGAAACCTTTAATAGTAGATGGAGATGGCACCTACATGCCTCTAGCCTGGGTTTTAGTAATTCAAAAATCATGTGGCATTTCCATTCCAGAGTAGAGAGGCCCTTTTATAACCATCATAGACTTGGACTTTCGGTCCTATTCTGCTTTATTTTTTTTTATAAAAATCCTTTTTTGTCTTTGCCATGCTACATAAAAGAATTGATGTAGGTAATAAACTTGACCTAGTTCTAGTCCTAAAACTGCAACTGTCAGTAACTTGTTAGGGACTTTGTTCTCCTATGAACTAATCAAGGCTTACAAGGTAGCTCCTCTAGGAAGTTGATGGTATCATAGCATTTCCTCAACATGTAACTTTATAAATTGGAATGAAAAGTCACAAGAAGAATGTCAGCAAAAATGCTTTCTGAGATTCTATGTTTGAAGAAACCGATACCTTTCTGTAACATAAAATAAAATACAATGGAAATACATCAGAAGCACAGTATCTTTCTGTCTTGTAGTGGGAAATAGAAATAATTATCAGCTTGAAATTATCAAAGATCTACTACATCTGAATTTGTCATCTTATAGGAAAGATGTTGGCAGTTCTTACAGCACACTCAACAGCCAAAGGCTCACATCAACAAGAACATAATTTAATTGGCAAGTTTCAATGCATGCCACACATCATTTCTAAAACAGGAAAAATTGCTGCAATGCAAGTCCTTTCATTTATTCCTATAATAGGTTCATCTGCTAGAGTATACTGACCAGTGATCTTACAGGCTAGCTAGTTTAACTGTTGAATTATAATTAAAAGTAGTTGTGAAGAACAGAACTTGAGTGATAAAAGCAGCAGCACATAATCTTTCTACCTGCACCTGTCTTTCCCTGTAAGAAATTAGCTATGGCACGTTTTTTGTATTACAGCAGGGCTCAAGATTCAGTCAAGATTTATTTTAGGAATGGTGTAAACATGGACCCTGGCTTGCAGAAATAGGCATTCTGGATGCAGATGCATAACTCTTTAGAGGTTGAGCATTATACTGGCAGTTGGGATCCTTGCCCTGTAATGCAAAAGCAAAACTTTCATAACCTGGCAATTAGGTCCAACTGTTAAACACAAAAGTCTAAATTGGGGGTTGGTCTAATATATCCCCATAAAAGAGTAATATGGAGTAAATTCTCAACCCTCTAATGAGCCATCAATACTCTGCAATGTTTACGTCTCCAAGGAAAATGCAGGAGCCACTGCGCACATGCTTCATCCACAAGTGGAGAAAGAGAGCCAAGAGATGAGGAGCTGTAGCTGTCTCCTTTTATATCATCCATTGGACAGTTAAATTGGCTGGAAATTAAAGGTGGGGGTTATTCTGTGCACTGTAAAGGTTTGAGGTAGTTTATTTATAGTTTCATAGTAGTTTCAGAGTTGGTAGGATCGGAAGGGACCTGAGCAGATCATCAAGTCTGACCCCTGCCATAGATTATTTGTAGATAGACATATCTGCAAGTAATTTTCTAGGATACTTGGCTGAAAAGGACATCAAAGCACACTGAAATAATGAGACAGGCTCCAGCTGTTGGATTCTACTTTCTTCCAGTGAAGGAAGCGAGTACCAGAAGAATGGGGTTGTACAAGAGTATCACTGAAGAGTAATCCAGTGGTTATGGGACAAAACAGTTAAGGATCGGAAGGATCCTTATATAAAAGGCACATTCTCATGGCTGTGCCTGAAATCACAGTTTTGCCCAAGGTAATGTAGAAAAATAATTTGTCTCTTAAAAGCAGAGGGCATGGGTCTAGTGAAAAGCTAACTGAAGACTTCTATTGCCTTCACTGAGCTTAGGTATAACTGGGAACATCTACACAAGACATTCACTGCACATTTGAATAATTAACTGTGCAATAAACATTGTAACGTCTACCCATGCATCCCTATTAGGGCTCAGGAAACTAATAAACTCCATAGCAGGGTAGGACTTGTAAATACTGCTGCAGATTTTTTTCATGTCCGGTAGCATATGTGTAGCCGCTGACCTGGCTGGCTGAAGCATGAAGGTGCTTCAGTGTGGGGGCTGCCTGCCAGCTAGCCCCATTCAGAAGCACCCTTGTGCCCCAGCCAGCCCCTCTGCAGCACACTGAGTCCAGTCAGAGCAGCTCCAGATGGGAAGGTTGACCCCCCGGCCTGCTGCCAGCTCTGGCTGCTGTGACCCAGCTCAATGTGCTTTGGTCTGGGCACACATATAAACCATGCACCCAGGAGCTTCCCATGAACAATAAACTGTGGAGAATAAGCTCCGCAGTTTATTGCTGCACATTAATGGCATGTGTAGATGTGCCCACTGGCACTTAATTTGGTGGTTCCAGTACTGCTCTACACATCCCATTTCTTAGATACCCCATTAGTATATGAAGTTGTAAGCAATAGTTCAGTATAGCGTTAAGAACAAAGCCATGGCTGAATACAAGTGCCACAAACCCAAAAAGAATAAATAACACAAGTTTTAGACTGGAATGAAGATTGCCCTTTGCATCTGAACATTTCTGTGACAAGACTTTTGTAACTTAGTCTCCATAAATTATGGAATGCATAATGAGCGACACAGAATCTGCTCATACTCTATGGTATTTATTTATACAATATAACACACAAAGCAGTCTTTAATTATAACTATATAGGATATCAAGTTATCTTTAATTATCACTACAGAATGGTTGCAAAACCAAATACTGTTGGCAATCAACATTCATTATACAATAGCATGATTGCATCTGTTCATATTAACAGATAAGCAGGGAAAATCAAAACAGCGTCTGATTTATCCACTAAAACTGTCTGAGCAAAATATTGTATCTAACTCTCTTAATATCTCTCAGTGACTTTGATCTGATTAAAGTCCAAAGAAACATAACCACAGATGCAAATTTCTAGTGCCTCAGAAATTAAATACCTCTATATTTCAAAAGACTGAATAGCTGGAACCATGCTCCAGCTGAAGTCATTATAGACACAGTATAAACTTATGATGGAGAGCTGTCTAAATCTCTGAGGCTGCAGGTGCAGGATTATAGTAAAACCCCATTGAAACATACAGTATTCTGTCTAAATACACCAGTACGAAATTAATTAGGCAGTTGATCATACAATAAACATATGATGGATAATCTAATGGAAACTAGCAGCTCAGAGTCAATAACAAACTTGATTCCTTTATTAGTTGCAGCTGATTTTCAATTCTGCTATTTACAGGATTTTGTGCTTAATAGAAGATATAAGGAAAAGAAATTTCTATTTTGAAAATGAGAACTCAGTTACAGTATTTATCTCTGTCGGAAGCTATAATGTATAAGCAATGTAGAATTTGTAGATAGAAATATCTACAAGTAATTCTCTAGGATACTTGGCTGAAAAGCACATCAAAGCACACTGAAATAATGAGACAGGCTCCAGCTGTTGGATTCCAGCAGCTTTTGATTTGTGCTCTAGTAGAAGCTCCAGGTTTTGATCCTGTGTTGATTATTTCCATAGTAGTGGAGTTGATTTGTGCATTATTTAAAAATAGGCAATAGACAGAAAACAAGGGTGAGTTTGCAAACTGCATCTTAAAGGACATTTTGTTTCCATCATCTAGATTATTGCTTCCTACTCATATACTCTGTCTAAGCAGATGCCCTGGTTAAAAAGGGCCTATTCAGAAAAAAAATATGCATGCACTGTAAAGAATTTATGAAGATAATAGAAAAGTGACCAGGAAATGGTTTGAATGGCAAAATTCAGCGACCCCACAATTTTCACGCAGCTTTGCTGTTTTGTAGATAAGGAGAAGATTGTTGAAATGTGTTTTTTAGAGCAATTGCCAGGGCATCTTTCCACCCTGGAGGCTGAATCACTGCCTTTGAAACCCTGCCAATAGAGAGAACAAGTACCTTGAAAGAACTGTGGATGCCTTATGGAAAAGATTAATTTAGAAACAATATTATTTATCCTATTATTGGCATTATTATTCATATGATACAATATTTTATGACCCTTTATAGACTGATAAGAACAATTTCCTAAGGGCAAGATTCTGAACTTGCAAATTGCATTGATTTCCTTTAAATTGCAGAACAGAAAATGACAGATCCCCACAGCATTTGTAAAGGCCCTGATCCTCTGGATCAGGACTGAACATTTAACTCCTGCTGAGCATTAGAATTAGTCAAATATTATTTAACAACACATGATTCTGTCATATATTAAATAGATTTATTTCAGTTTTCATCCATCTCTATTAGTGGATCCTTGGAGAAGATTAACATCTTTATTTTCAAAAGTTATTGCTTGCCTCTACCTCCTCATACCAAATGGCAATCAGACTTGTAGAGCCTGGAGTTCAGTTCAGAAAACTATTCAAATATTTGGAGGTCTTTCTGAATTTAAGCCAAAACTTGCAGTTTACAAATTTTCTTCAGTGAGATGTCTCCTCAAACACTTTTTTCACTTTAATATAATTCTCGATTTCTGTCAAGCAGGATAACAACTTAGGAAAATAAAAGGTACTTTCCTCGTGGTGGAAAACATTTCTCATGGGTTCTGGATCTTGCATTTATTCTTTCTGGTGAGAGCTAAGTTGTATGAGTATGAAACTGCCTTCCTGCAGCAGTTGAATAATGTTGAATATATCCTTTACATGCATTCATTTCATAGCAGTAGACAAAGGGGGGTTTATACACGTTCTCCGGGAGTGTGTGGGGAGGCACTTTATTTAGAGTGACTCCAAGAGCCACTCTAATCAAAGAGCTCAAAGTGTCTCATGTATCAGTGTGCCTGCACTTAAAAATGTCAGTGGGGGCGCTTTAACTAAAGCTCCTCGAATGAGCTTTAGTTAAAGCATCCCCACCATCATTTTTAAGCACAATGATTCTGATACATGAGATGCTGGAGTCTGCTGGACCACAGTAATTACCATGCTCCAGCAGACTTGATTAATCAAGTAATTACAGCACATTGGAGCATCCTCACTGTTGATGTATAGGTACCCAATGGGTTTATTCTGTCTTCCTATGATAGAAAGTTATAAAACAGTTAAAATAAATGAAGGCTGGGTAGACTTTTGACAGATTATCACCAACGATTAAATTCAAATTCAGTTCAATTGTTTGGGTTAATGTTCTGGTCATTTCAAGCACTTCCTTTGATCAGAAATGTAAGAGTCATGGTATTGTATATATTTAACAGTGTGTAGATGTCATTCTATAACTAGAATAGATACTAACCTTTACCAGAAAAGTAGTAGCCAAGGGGCACATACATGTGTATTAATGCGTCGTTGCTATGGCACATTAAGTGTAGTACCTCTAATATAAGGTACTACATAAATGCAAAGTAGCTGGCACTAATGTGCAATAGCAACAGGACATGGTCTTTTTGTGATGCACCTCTCAGAGTCACCGTAATTAAACTCCATCCCAGAGCACATGCATAGATGCCCTAAATGTCTTAGTTTGGAAACAGCTACTTTCAGCAATAATTTGGCTCTGTTCCAGCATACTGCTTTTTCACTACAGAAATCCTGGATGCAGTTGGACTCTCTTTCCTCCCTGAGTTCCAGTCCAGCTCCATACCTGGCTTGAATCCCAGGCTGAATGCAGGGTACCACTAGAGAGAGTAAATGGTGAAGAAATTTTCCTTCCAGCTAAGGTAGTGTTAGGATGATGTTGTAGGCATGATGGTCCAGGAAGTATGAGAGGGACAATACTTTTATTTTTTTTTTGGGGGGGGGGGGGGGTT
>NW_017729000.1:32708972-32721476 GCF_001723915.1 Gavialis gangeticus
ACAATACTTTTATTTTTTTTTGGGGGGGGGGGGGTGATCTCTTTTATTGGACCAATGGGAAAGCTGGGGTAAAGTTAGACAAGCTTTTGAATGCAAGGCATTCTTCCTGTTTCACCCCACCCCAGCTCTTACCTAGCCTGTTTGTACTAACGTTGAAAGTCCCTAAAGAGCTCTATTCCACACGGGAGGTATAGTGCCTACAAATACTACCTTGGTTCTGCTTATCTGAAATAGAATTGGCAAGGGTTTGCCCCTCTGCTTCCTGATTTTTGTAACCTTTGCTGCCTACCCCTCAAAGCTATTGCAGGAGTATGACTTGCTTTATACCCTGTTATCCATTCACTCTACTCTCCCCAACTCCAGCTAACTGTTATGCTCATTAATTCGTTTTTTTACATGTCTGCAAAAGCTGAATGGAGCAGGAGGCTGGTATAAGAAGTTGTCCTACTAATGCCTCAAGGGAGTTCAGAATGTTTCAAATCCACATTTTTTTAGGATACCCCTACTTCTCTGCTCTCATCATTTTTTTTTCCTATGGATGTTAAGACTAATCCTTCTTTCCATTCCTTTTGATGTGGCTGTAGCCTATGCTGTTTACTAGGAATGTGGATGACTGCCTGGTATATTATCAGCAAGAATTACATAAACCTGGGGACATTTCATTTTATTCTAATCATAAGAGAGCCAATCAATCCGTCAACAAAAATTGATTAGTATATTAAAGATTATTGTCTATGAGTGTGCTGTTTAACAGCTCACAGGAGATGAAGGAATGAGGGACTGAGCAGTAAAAAGAAAAAAGAATGAGATGGTCAGAATTGGAAGAAAAGATGAAGAAAATTTTCAGATTCTACTTGTAAGTATGTGTGTTTAATATGACACATTCAGTGACATCCATTTTATATTCAGATGCATTAAGTAGCAATATTATAGGTGAGAGCTAGTGTTAAGCTGTTTAGACTGCCATTTTCCACTTTGAAATATTCTATGCCATGCATCTGCTTCAATTTATTTATTTTATTTTTTTTGCTGGGGGGGGGCAGCCAAAAAGGTTCAGACTAGAATAAGACTAAAGAAAATGGTGTCGTTTCACCCACTTTAAGTAACTCTGGAGGCTTTTCACTCAGAAGCTCTATAATCAATATGAGGATACCTGAAATTTGCTGAGTTAGAGAGATACTCTTTGGGTCAGGAATTTTGCCATCTCCGTGAAACTCTCCAAATTTGACCAATGTATAATCGGTTAAACAAACCTTCTATTTACACCTTCTCAGTAGAAACCTGCTAAAGCTAAAGCAAGAGCCAGAGAGGTAAATGGAGGCTGTAAGGCTGGTAGCCAGTATATGGAAGAGCTCACCACTATTTAGACAAAGAAATTGAAACATAATACAAGAAGGGTGAGGAAGAAGCAGGTAGGAGAACTGAGACAGAGTTGACAAGGATCCAGAGTGACTGGAGAGAACCAGGGCTAGTCAGGCAAACAGGCTCTGACAAGAATCCTAAAAGGAGGGGACTTCATTCACCCGAATTCACCCAAATGTAAAAAAAGAAACTGTACTGGGAGCAGGGCCTGGAGTAGCAAAGGACAGAGCATTCTGTTGGGAATTGGGGGGTTGGAGTCCCCCACACCCAAAGGAAGGAATTAACTAACCTAGGTTTCTCACTTCCTTAGTCTGTGTTTTATTAGGAGGATATTACATGTAAGGGGGGATGCAACCATATCACCACGTCCTTTGGCTCTGATGACTATATGTTAAAAAGAGAGTGGCAGCTGTATTTTGCGTAGAGCCCAATTCTCGCAGCATACAATAGGCATGTCCTAAGAATAACTGCTGAATGAAACCCATCAGTTTACCTAAGTGGCAAAATGCCTAGTTATTGGATTCTAGCTAGGCATGAGTGAGGCACTGATCAGCTCAGCCCTTGAAGACTGGAATACTTGTGGGTATGTTTAGAGACATAATTGTTGGTAGCTGAGGGAATTTATATTTAAAATGAAGCTAGCCAAATGGAGTTTACACACCTCCAGAGTCAGGGTCCAGCAAATTTGGTGTTTTCAGTATCACTGCTTTGAACTTACAATCTGAAATTCCAGTGAAGCACTACTTTAGATACACAGGTACTCTTTTGGAACTGGCCTTTTGTCTTTGGAATGGGATATGAAAAGTATACAGTAAATAGAATTACTGATGAAAAATAAGGTGAAAACATCATTGAACTGCTGCTCATGGCACCCTTAAAAATACTCTTTTTCTGTTAGTTTTTTTGCATGAAATAATTACCTATGACTACCAGTGCGTTCCATGTTAAGAATCTAAATATATGATTTGAATATCCTATAAAGCAGGGGTTCTTAACCTTTTTTGTGCCATGGACCCCTTTGGCAGTCTGGTGAAGCCTACGGACCCCTTCTCAGAATAATGAGCGTCTGTAGACAGGAAGACTGCGACCACGTGCGATCTAGCGGCAGGTCTAATAACTACTGTAATTTCAAAGTAGTGATGAGCGTAAACGATATTTCGAGACACCTGCAACAACTGTAATGTGATATGAAAATATCTGTGATTTCTATTGGTGACAGTCACAGGTATTGCTAATACTACTGTGGTTTGTTGCCTACATTCATAATTGAAGGAAATGCTAAATTTCAGTTAGAGGTTAGTGAAAATAAAGATGTAATTTTTTTCCCATCCAAGTTCACGGACCCCATGAAATCTATCCACAAACCCCTTGGGGGTCCGTGGCCCCCAGGTTAAGAACCCCTGCTATAAAGGTATCCATATTTGAAAAAGGGACTCCTATATTTTTGCATTTTTCTACTTTTTTATCCCTGTAGCACTCCCCTCTTCTTTTGAAATTCAAGATGTGCTGGGGATGAGGGGTAGAGAGGGCATTTTGCTTCAATGGTGGGCTATTTTCTATTGGAACATACATTTTTCAGGCTCTTAAGAACCAGAAATGTATTTGTTCATATTGAGGATTCAGGTTACTTTTCATGTATGCCGTTGTGTTGCTCTGGTCCCCTTATTCTGACTTCCAAGCTCTTCTGTCTCTGACATCAATCGCAGAGAGTCTGCATAAGGATCAAAGAGCAAAGCTGAAAGCAGAATTTATACTTGCTAACTGTGTAAATGGAACAATTGCACAGTGGCTAGGTCCACCATGTGTCATATTTAAAGATAACAATAATAAATAAAATATTGGATGAAATGGAAGCATGTCTGCAATTGTTGAACGTTTTTATACAGTTTTTCTGTATTTTCCAGCAATTTTCTTCATTTGTCTCCTATAAGAAATATGACAATATTGTGCAATTTGCCCACCATTTTGGGCCAGATTTGCTGTCATTTTCCAGCCACTCAGAGATTTGGCATGCTCTTTTTATAGACTTTTCAGCCCTCCTCAATGCTATTCTCACCTATCTTGGTTGTGTTTCCTTTTTAAAATTATGCAAAATGAACATTTAAAAGGATCTGAAAGTGTGGGGTTGAATAACCTGCATTTCTTCCAAAGTGATAGAACAAAAACATTCTTGTTGTATTGTATAGAACTTTGAGATGTATTTTCCTTAGATATCATGCTGTAGCTCAGAGAATTATTTTTTAAATATTTATGAATTATGTAACTCTTTGTGTAAAACTGTAATACAAGATTACATGCTGGTATGTATGTGTATGATAATAATGGTACAGTGGTCCTAATTTATCCCTGTGTCTTTCCTAGATGAGCAAGATTTGTCCCAATCTCTTCAATAGTTACCTTCTTGACTACCACATCTCCCTTAGGCTTTATTTTTTCCCCCAAATAATGTGTATTATCTTTTATGCCTTTTTTTTTTTTACTCTATGGCCATATTATTCTGAATCTATTAACACTGGCATAAAAACTCATCCAAATTTTGGGCCAAGTGGTTAGAACTCTAGCCTGATATTACTCTAAATTAATCATCATTAGTAATGGCCAATAAGAGTTCACAATACTTTGTAACTGAAAGTCAAAATAAATACTTTTTTTTGGTATATGTGGGAAAATTGACTCCCTGACATTTAAGAAATATGTGATAAGGAGTTTAAAAGTACATTCTAGTGGCAGCGTGTTTCAGTAGATGCGGCTTCAAACAAGGAACCAAGAGACTTGGGTGACATTCCTTGGTGGCAGATCTTCTGTTTGACCTTGTATATGTCAGTCATGATAGATAGTCCCTTATTCCCAAAAGTTGTAAAATCAGTATACTTGTTGGTTAGACTAATAACTTCTTTAAGAAGCACTGATGGTCTACACCTCCAGAAGAAAATATTAGCAAGTGCTTCCCACTATGGACCCTATACTTCCTACAACTGATTTCAGGGCAACCTGCTGGACCCTTTGAATTGAACCGTTTACTTAATATGGACATAGGTGCCTTATTTAGGCACCCACTTCTTATGTTGTGTTTTGCAGACTTAGTTCATGACTTCTACTCAAGATAAACAGCAGCATGCTATGTGAAAAAATTCAGTACAGGCAGTCCTCGATTTACAGCATTTCGAGTTACAACGTTTTGCACTTACAACATTTATAAATTGACATCCTGTTTCAACTTTCCGACATCAGTTTCAACTTTACAATGCTTGATCTGATGTGTTGCCCATCTCCTTGGAGAACATCTGTTCAAATATCCTTGGACACTTTCTTTAAGAAAGCAGACAAGACTCCAAAAAACCTGCAGCCAAGACTCCTGAGAAGACTCCAGCCAAGAACCCTTCAAAAAGTCCAACCAAGAACCCTTCAAAAACTCCAGCAAAGTCACCTTGAAGAAGTTCTTCTGAATCAATATGATTGCTATTTACAATATAAATACATTAATGTAGCTATATTACTCATCTATAATTGATTGAGTACAAAATTCTGGGTTATTTTTGGTGAAAATAGGGTATGGGGCCTAGGTTCAGGAACCAATCCCCCATTTATAACATTGTATCCTATGGGAAAATTGGTTCCGAGTTACAACATTTCAACTTAAGACGCAGTTTTCAGGAACCAATTGTGTCGTAAGTCCAAGGACTGCTTACACGGAAAAGTACTACATCTCATAAGGCAGTTAACAGAGAGAAGTCAGTGAGCACACAGCATAATTTTGCTGCTATGAAAAACAATATTAAAAATCCTTAACAAAAGGTTTAACTTTATTAAGGTAAAAACAAAAGAGCCCCTGCTGATTCAAGTGAATAAACTGTTCTCAGTGTTAAAACTTGAATTAATTAGATTTATCTTTAATATAATTCAAAACAGAAAATCTGTGAAAATTTGTATTTTCAAATCAGTTAACCAGTAAGTAATATCAGCTACAATATTCAGATTTAAAGGATGACCTTTTAAATATGCTGTATGAAATTAAATTTTAATGAGTGGTAATAAATGGTGATACTTCCATGGGAGGAAATACAATACCAGCCTCAAGCCCTTTCTGTATGCCTCCAACTCTAGCACCTGTTCTGCAGTGTCTGTTTCATTATTTTCAAAATTAGGGAGGATGATGAGAATAAAATACTTTGAAGAACTGAAAATAGTTTTAATGCTGCACTTAAATGCTGTGTTTATAGAGGAATAATTATATCCCAGTTGCTTACATGACGCTTCATTTTCAGAAATACTATTGCTTTAAATACAAAAAGACAGAATACAATTTTAAGGTTATTTGTTGCATTTTCCTTTGGTTTTGCTGACTAATTGAATAAGAATTTCACATAAACACTACCATAATGTATGCTGCTCTATGAGAGAGGGCTGTGCTGTTGTTTCTCAGTGCAGAGGGAAAGCATGATGCAGGTGACCCTTCAAGGATAAAAAGAGATTTTACAACAGTAACAGAGAGAACAGGACGGGAAGTAAGGAGGCGAGGAAAGGAACATCAACTTGCATTATTAAAATGCTAAATAGTATTAGAATATCAGCCTCCCTACTATCAACAATGACTGGAATCAATCCACGAATCCTGAATAGGTCTGTAAATGTCTCTCCAACCATAGCCTTTGGCATAGTCTTATATTTGCAGTCCCTTGGGCACTGAAATTCATTTTCCTATTGGTAAATGAGAACAATTTATCCTAAATCGATCATAATCAGAATAAACACTATTATTAATTTATTGTTTCCAGTATAGGGAAAAAAAACCAGTAGGGTGAAGCTTTCTCTTTTTTTTCATCAGTGCTTTTTCTACCCCTTTTGCCCTGAGGATCCTATTAGTAGAGAGCTGAGCATCTCTGTTTCATCAGAAATAAATTATGCCTCACTTTTTTAATGTAAGTACTGAAGGGCTGTAAAGATTAGAAACATGTTTGAACCCACTATCACTTGATGTTATTTTCCTTGATGTACCAAGCTTCTTTGGGGGAAGTGAAACAACACATTCGTTTGAAAGCAAAGAGTAAAGTCACTTTAAAAGAACACCAGCAAGGATTTTGATTGATATACAAAATAATTCAAAATCTATACAGAAATATTTAACATAACGTATGTGTAATCTGATGGAGGCTCATCCAAATGTCTAGTACATGTAAGAGAACGTTTGCAGGGCAAGTAGGTGGCAGAACCAGTACCCCTATATTTAAATTGATTAGAAAACTGTAATTCCCAAGAAACAGTAGGCTAATTCTCACTTCCTTCACAAAGGGGCTAAGGATGAAAAAACACCTTTAATTAATAAGCACTGTTGGCACTACTTTGGTAACAAGCTGCTGTAAATGAAGCTCTAATTGCTTCAGAACAGAGAATTTTATACAAATGCATTTTACTCCTAAGTGCTATTCTTTGTTGTAGCTATTCCACCTCCTTTAAGTTAATAAAAAAGTAGCCATGTTCGTTGTTATTTTAAAAGTGTTTCTTGTCAACTCTCTGTTGAAGGGTGGGAGCTGTTGTTTTGCTTTTTTTTAATAGACAGAAATTAGAAGTGTTGTAGCAGTGTCTAAATCCAAGCTAGGTTAAGCCTGTGTAAGAGGCTTTTACTAATATGCTTTTGCTTGAAATTATATAATTAAAGCAACAGAAAAGAGTAAAAGTAACTTGTACTGTTGTTATGGTGAATCTGTTAATATTTTGCCATCTCTCTTGATCTTCTATGTATACTATTTTACTGAAGATATTTTCTTTAAAATAGAATAATATTTTGAACTTCTGTGCTGAGTAACCTTTGACAGTATTTATATACCTTATGGACCTATGAAGCATAATTCATTTAAGATAATACATTTTGACTCAGATTATAGTTAACAGTCTCACCTTCTCTGTGGTGGCTAGGAATTGCATCTTAAATATATGTGCCATCAACCCCTAGAAATTGTGAGTGCTATTACCATGTTAAAAACATGGAGCCATACATTAATAATAATGGCCTTAACCATGTGGTCCTTTAAAATCCCCAAACTCTTGCTTCAATTATGAAGGGTTTTAGAGGCCCAAGTTTGCAATACTAGATCCCCAAATAGCTAGCTGAATCTGAAATGATAAAACTGTATTACTATCTCAAGCTAAAGTTAGACAGATGAATTCCTAATTAGTAAAAAGAATGAGGGCAATGGAGTGATGAATGATTTCTTGCAGAGCTGTCCAAATCCATCACAGTATTTTTGATTAAAGGAAAGTATGTGATAAATGGTAAAACACTTTATAGCGATCTCCAGTAACTTGTTGCTGTACTTTTTTAATGGTAAAAATGAGAATCCTAAACCTTCAGTGGTTAGCAGCCATACAGTGGCTGACAAAATCACTGAAAGTATTTACTTTCTCTTTTCTTTAGAATTGCTGGATGAGTGAATGGTCACAGATCTTGCAGCACACAGAAAGCAAGGTAAGTAGTGTCTAAGATCTTTATTTTTGACATCTGGAAAGTATGACAGATAGATAGATACTGAACTGGTATTGATTGCCACTCTTAAACTTTCACGTGGTGGTAAATGACATGTATATGTGTGCATATATACACACACACACATGCATGTCATTTACTACCATGAGAAAGTCTAATATTGACAGTCAATATCAGCTGGGAAAATGAAGCCTTCAAAGGAAAGGGTAAATGTGCAACAATGTTGGCAATAAGACGTAGCATATTATGTCCTAGATAATAGTGCCAAAGGGGAAAAGAAGATATCCAGTCCTGACCTTCCTTGACCTGCATCCTTTGTCCTGTCTCCTAGGAGTATCCCGTAACCACCTTGCCAGAGAGTTATTCTCATTCCCTTGGTCTTAGGTTCAATACATTTTTTATTTGTTTTGTAATATATATATTTATAAGTGTGTGTGTGCGCGCGCGCAATTTTTCTATATCTATAATATATGTGTGTATGAGATATTCATGTTTAAAACACTTCTGAAAATGAAGAAAGTTAGGATATCAAAGGTCATTATTTGTAATACTGCTGTTGATACAACTTATTCTGTGTATGTGCTTCAAAAAAAATGTTCTTTCCTAAAGAAAAGCAGGAGCAACAAGGAAAAACAAGAATATTTTTTAAAACAAAAGAATACAAGAAGATATGATTATAAACTAAGTAGACAGTGTTTATAACATGATGCCTCGGAGGCAAAGGTTTGCAATCCAGAAAACACACTTAACCTTTTATGTAGCCAAGGTCATCGCAGCATGGATCAGAAAACAAATTTCAGAGGTTTCTTTAAAATTATTAAAGAACCAGGTCTTGACAGTGTAAGATAAAAATGTGGCTAAGCATGAGATATACTAATTATAGATGAGCAGTTTTTATTTAAGTCAAATTAAAAAAAAAAAAAAAAGCCCAGGATTTTCTTCATCATGAATTAAAGTGAAAAAACTGAGATATAAAATATCCCCAATTATAACCAAATATTAGCAAATTCATCTGCTAATTGTGACTGGAAAGGATCAACTGAAACACTTCTGAAGCTGTTGGGCTTACAAATGATTTATGTCTGTAAAATTACATTTCATCCAACAAAAAGTTAAATTTAAAACCATAAAACAGCATTTTTTTAAGAAAAAGGAAGTCTTTGCGGTAAGCATGCACCTCACCATCACCCCGTATTGCTTCCATTGCAATCAATGGCAAAATTACTTTTTGTCTTACGAAGAGAAGGGCTGGACTATGATGAGTAATCAAACAGAGATAAGATTTACAAAGACTGTTATAAATACCATTGCCATTTAACAAGGTCTCTAGAATAAAGAAGCTGAAAGAAATGACAACATAAATACATACTCTAGCGTAGTTTTCAGGCAGTACCTGTTCTGCACTGCTGTGCAACAGGACACAATCACCCACAAACACCAGTAATGCCAGTTTGAGCAAGGTAAAAGAAAAGGAAAATCCCCTCAAGTTCAAGAACATCTCCTACCTCAACTAAACAAGGTGATACAGACAATTCCAGCATCACAAATACTAATTCTGATTAATGTACGTGGTCACCGTTTCACCATACTATATTATGCATCACAGTAATAAAAAATGTACGTAAAATATTCCTTTTAAAGAGTTACAGCTGAATTTGCTAATAACAAAGAACATATCCTGAAAATGGATTAATAAAAAATCTTTCAGTGCAATTATAAATCAAAATAATAGTTGCATTAAAAAATTAAGAGAACATTGTCTGGAAATGACATACTGTACAGGAATGTCTTCCCCACTCAATTTCCGAGAAGAGGATTTCCATTAGTTACTGCAGAGCTACAGAACATTAAATATCCAACAAATATGATACTCCTTTCTTCTAAGAACTTAAATAACCAGAAAGCTAGAGCTTTGCAATGGAGAGCAGATTTACAATTTTATGAGGCAGATATGAGTTCAATGTGTAGATCTGCATGAGATACAGTAATTTGGAGCTTTGTGAACTTAGGTCAGAAATGTCACTCGTGTTTAGCTCAAGTTGGGCAGCTGTTGGAATGTGAATGAAAAAGCAGGTGGAAGACAAAATCAATATGAACCAAAAACAGTGAGGAAAAAGGACACTGGTAAGGAGAGAAGGAAAATATATGAATGTGTATGAAAGTGTCTCAGGTCATCTTGCAGCCTTTATCATGCATTTTGTCCCAGGGAAATGAATAGGAGGGTTTTTGTGAGTAAGAACTACGCATTTAAGTGAGGAGAACATTAGAACGCAAGTCTGAAGTGTGCTTCTTGCTTTGATTAAACGTCACTAACAAGGAATATATATATATTGTATAAAATAGGGAAACTAGTGCTCTGACAGTTTCTCAGGATTTTGTGTGGGCATTCCAAGCAAAATGAAAAGCCTGTTCAAAGGCAGAGGTGTAATTGACCATGTATTGGGAGTCACAGTTTTGTGCCATAATATATAGCTTATAAATTATAGCTTTAGCTACATAGGAACCATATAATAACCAAACAATGATAGGCAGCCATAGCTTTTTATTGTGAAAGTGCTAGATTTTGACATTATAATTTTAGAACTTGGAGATAAAGTTTCTGATACACTGAAATTTAGGCATATTGGGTGCTGAGCTCAAACACTGATTGCTGAGTGTACAGTAGGATGAAAAGCTTCAGTTAGTGAAGATCAATATGATAGATTTTCCTCTCACGTCTGAAAACATAAAAGCTTT
This sequence comes from Gavialis gangeticus, assembly GCF_001723915.1. Classification (NCBI taxonomy): domain Eukaryota; kingdom Metazoa; phylum Chordata; order Crocodylia; family Gavialidae; genus Gavialis; species Gavialis gangeticus. The sequence goes on from NW_017729000.1 coordinate 32,719,552, forward strand.
TCATGATGCCACAATCCTAACAATAAATAAACAGCAACTTTCTTTCTCAGCACTATGAATATAAAATCTGTCATGAGACAAATATCCAGTGTAAAATGACAGAAAGTTAGAAACGTAACTTCAATCACTTGTCACACTTATTTACATGCTTGCCTGAAGATTAGTATTATTTATATAGCAATGACACCTAAGAGCCCCTGTCATGGTCTAAGATCTTTCTGTACTAGAGGTCCCTGCCCCAACGAGCAGATAATTGAGATAACAGCTAACTTGCATCAAATTGATATTATGAAAGTTGTTTTTTTGAATTCAGTAAAAGTTGTAATAGCTTAAAAATAGTGCATATAATTGTTTTTCTTTTGACTATAATCGCTGTTAACATTGGTATTAGCAATTGTTTCCTAATGATGTTGAAGCTGTTCTATCTTCTCATAAGTCAGTCAAAAGTTCTGCAGTTTAAGCTATCATCTGCAGAGTCATATTCAAAATCTTCAGTAAAAATATTAAAGGGAATAAAGTTGCAAGTGAAAGCCCAGAACAGGTCCCACTTACTACCCAGTCTGGACTGGTCTTGTGTTCAGCATGCAGGGCTCTTCTGGTGCTGGCACCGCATGCAATGCACACCCTAGACTGTCATTGTGCCATGTGCAGCCTCACGCAGACAGCATCTCCGTTTTAGAGGAAGAGCATTGAACAATGTATATCTAAAGTAATGTATCCCCTGTTCATTACCTAACCTGGCATCCACCATCCTTGTCTTAAAGATTCCAGAGGAAATATTAATAGATCTATCATCCATAAATTTGTCTAGTCCCTTTTTGAACCTGGCTATACTGTGTGCTCCTGTGGCAATGGATTTCATAAGTTAACTACACACTGCACAAAAAATACTTCCCCTTGATAGTTTTAAATCTATCTTCTGCTAATTTCAATAGGTACCTGTTAATTCTAGTATTCTGGGACTTAGTTACTAACAATTTCCTATTCACTTTTTCTACATCCTTCATTCTCTTATACACCTCAGTCCTACTCAAGCCCCATTCCCCCACAAGTCTTCTCATTTCCAAAATGAAGAGTCCTAACCTTTTCAGTTCTTTATTCTCTTCTGCTTTGGCAACTGCAACAGTTTATCACAATCTAGCAACATACCTCTCTCAGTTATTTGTGTGGCACCATTATCACACAGGTTTTGATTGCTGCTGATGTCACCTGGTAATACTGTAATACAGCTAATCCATAATGCTAATTAAAGGAAATGACTATGTAGATTTGCTGTGTGGCTTTTTTAAAAATATATTTCCCAATGCATTTTTAAGTTCTATGATTTTCTGAGTTGTAGATGACTTATCATTGGCAAATGTATTGATAACAAAACTGTCTTGTACTTTAAGCACCATATTAATATTCAGACTACTGTGCTATAGTAATGCACTGCTATAAATACTTAAATAATGGGCATTTCAGATTAAATGGCAAGTATTGTAAATGCATGGTATATAATGCATACCTATTGTTACATTTCTGAATTGTTGATAAGAAATTCTTACCCTGCTTCAGCTTCTCATTGGAAACGCGTGTTTTATTATAGGTCTGCTAGTGAAAAATGAAGCATTTTTATATCAATTTTGATATGTAAATTAAGTACTAGAAAAACCACACAAGCTAAAAAGTAGGGAGGGTAAGTCTTGGAAAATTTGAAGTTCATGTGTATGTGTGTGTGTGTAGGAAGTACTCTAGAAATCTTGCTCTCCTACTCATACTGGCATTTTGACATGTAAATAAATAAATAAAATAAGGAAGCATGGCACCAAATGAAAACTTAGTCTATAAAACACTTTCCACTTAAAAAAAAGTTCAGCATCAGCCTGACTTAATGTCTAAAGCTATTATATATATATATATATATATATATATATATATATAAT
>NW_017729000.1:32721703-32726153 GCF_001723915.1 Gavialis gangeticus
TCTATATATATATATATATATATATATATATATATAATGATGACAGTTTTCAACAAAATATACAAAAGTTTTATTTATTTACTTTTCCCCCCTTTTTCAATGAAAAAGAAAAAAAAACCCTTTTTATACTGAAAAAATTCAAAAGCTTTTCCATCAACTCTCCAACTATACAATTGGTCTAATAAAAGATACCACAGAAATGCTCTTGCCTCTAATATTTTTCAGCATGGGCTTCTTCTTTTTTGTTCTTCTGCTTTTTTCCCCCCACAAGTTGCCTATATCACTGCTTTCTCTTAACTCTGTTTTTTAATATAGTAAACAGGAAATGCAAATAAGCAGATTTTCTTTGGGGGGGAGGGACTTTTTCTAATTCTTTATTTCTTTTTGTCCTTTTCCAATGGAAGAGATGAATAAAGTTGGGAGTAAAACATTGAGAGAGTAAAAAGGCAGTGACAGCATGGGGCCAGGGCCCAGACCTGGGCAGAGCTGCAATCTGCTGCCCACATGTCCCTGTAGTGGGTGCTGGTTCTACAGGCAGGGGCTGCTGGCCCTGGCCCCACCTGCCCATCCCACTGCTGGATGCTGCTCCCCACCCAGCTGTGGCCCCATCCCATCCACCCAGCTACACCTGCCCTGTCCACGTGGGTCCCGGGCCAGATTCCATGGAGACCCCAGGATTGCGAGGTCATGACAAAGTGGGGCTGGGCCCTGGGGCAAAGCCACTTAGGGAGTTTTGATGAGCTGTTATGCAACTGCACTGATTTATAAGTCATTTAGAAATGTATTACATAGGTCTGTGCTTAAGAAATCAAAGAAATCCAAAGAAATCCATAGTTTTTTTCAGGTAAAGAGGATAAACAAGTAAAATAGAAAAACTGGTGTTACACACAGCTCTTCTTTTAGCTTCTATATGAAGTGATTTGTGGTTTAACCAGAGATGGGCCTACCAACTTTCCAAGGAAATGTGAAAAATGCCTGTGGTGCAAATGGTGGAGTCAGTAATTGAAATAACATCTTTGTGATCCATTCTTTGTCCAGAACCTCCATTTTGCAGTATGTATCCACCTTCAACTTTGGAGTGGCTTGGGAACTCCATGTGTACACACAGGCCTTTGCTCCTCTCTCAGCTCCTGTTCTCCCCTATCAACAATACACAGCTCTAGCTTCAGTAATCCTTTCCTGACCAAGCCTCTTTTTCCTAACCAGTTGTGTTGTGTGACAATGGAAAGAGTTGTTTTTAACATTTAAAGATGATAAAGAACCTCATTAGAAGTAAAAATACTACCTCTAGAGCTACATTATCTTCCTCTGTCTGCTACACTGTTGAGCTTCTGCATAGAACCTTCCCTAACCCTGCTCTTTGGCTTCTTGTTACAGAATGAAACAATACACACATGTCACACAACCTCTGCCATGCATTTAGCTGCTGCTTGCATCCTTTCCACACTTCCCCTACAGCTCCTGACACTGGAAAACATACCACCATTCCAGCTCCACAACACCTTTGTTCAACAGCTAGTCTCTTTCTCTCCTTTCTGTTGGTGCATGAAACAGTGTAACAAAAATCAATTTTCATTCTTATTCACTGCTAGAGAATACCAACAGTCTTTTTTAAAGGTCTCTGGAGATTATATTGCACATGGTACAATGCTAGCTGAAGCATCTCTGAGCCAGTACCTACTGCCTCTAGCAGTCTTTGAACATAAGCTTTCTTTTTTCTTTACTATTGTTCTGTCTTTAACATTGTACATTGAAATGAACATGTTGCAATACTGCTGTATCTTCACACTGGAAAGCTGCATCCTAATTTTTAAGCAATTTATATATAGCCATAAATCAAATAAAATCAGGGGTCTCTTTTATAAAGTTTTCATTAAGTTATTTCATTATTTTAATGGAAAGAACTGGCTTGTGGACTCTATAGTGTAGGCAGTTGTTAGATCACAATGTTTTGCAAAATTAGGCTGAATTGGACTTTTATTTTAAAGTGCCAATCAATACACTGTATTCAAAATGGTTTCTAATGGAAGGGTGTGTTTACACGTGCACATTTAATGTGTATTAGCCCAATTAAGGGTGCACGGCTACAAGTGCACACCCTTAATGTGCCTTAAAAATGGTGATTTTAGGTTATTCGAGGCATAAAGCAGCTATCAAATTTATGCAAGAATAGCTAAGTTGTATTATCAAACTTGTAGATGTGCTAATGAGTATTAATGTGGCGTGTGACCATTGACTTGGGACTAACTTTAGTTCCCAAGTCAGTCCACGCACCTGCATTAATGGGCCTTGGTGAATGCACATGTAAACATGCACCTAAATTGCCTTAATGCACATTAGGCTAATGCACATTATGTTTAGGCATGCGTAAAAGCACATGTAGACATGCCCAAAGGGAACAGTTACTTTTAATATATAGTTTGTTGTGCATATTGTGAAATCTATCTGAAGATAAAGCCCTAAGACCTGTATATCTCTAATGCAAAATCTAGCTTATCTCGAAGAACCCAGAAACCAGATCTTCCTCTTCCCAAATTTTAATAAAGGAATAGATTGGATTCACATTGCTCATGTTTTGTGATTTGTTTTGTAATCTTACCCAGACCACTGGGTAAGATTTTTTTAGAGTAAGAGAGCAAGATTTCTACCTCACTTTTTAAAGACAAACTGCTCAAGTGCTTTCAAAGACCCACAAGTTTGTTTGGAATTTTTATACTGCAAACAGGGGAAAGCATGCATATTGCTCCTCTTCTCTTCTCTTTCATTCCTCTTGAATTTTAATAAACCCTAATTTGGCTTAGTTATCTCACCAGCCACTTTCCAGAATCATCCCCAAACAGTCATTTAAATACTTTTGTCTGTATAAATGTTTTCCTATAATGTGGCCACAGTCCTTTCTACTCTGCACAGTGTGCTACTGTTCTTTGGTATCTATAAAGATCTTGTAACCATAGATACCATGAACAATTCAAACAGGAATCTTCAAGGCAATACAATTTCACCTGTAAATATTTTGATGAATAGAATGATAATACTTCAGATCAAGGTCTCAACAGCACATATCTATATAGTAACTGAAAACACTGATTAAGAGAATTAAGGTGACATTCTCAGCAGGTCTCCTTCATCAGACCAGAGGATAGAGTCTAAGCCTCAAAACACCTCTTTGGCAGCATAATGTGCTGCTGATGGATACTTTATTTTTGTGCTAGTGATCTTTAAGAGCCTGATCCAAAACCAACTGCAATCAGTATGCATCTTTTAATTTACTTCAGTGGACTTTGAAGCAGGCCCTCATGGTCATATAATAGTTACAGATTTGTGTTTAAGTGATTTGTAAAGTGCTTCCAGATGTATATAAATGGAAAATGTTATAAATGTAATCCTCTGTCCCAAATCTAGGGTTGAAATATTTCTCCATTCCCAAAGCAAAACTTCTTATTCTACTGTTCACTAAAAAAAATATTTCTGGTGAATATTTTCCCACTGAGTCTAATAAACATACTTTTCATGAATGTATAGGTTTGAAAAATTAACTTTCTTTAACTCTTACATTCCCATAAAAGAGACTGTTGAGGACTGTTAAGAGTAGACAAAACCAGGAGGATAAATAATGTAGCATCTTCTCATTAGGGGCATAAGCCACACACCAGATGGAATGCAAACTGTGTTTACAGCCACTGAGAGTACCAGATTGGCAGTACAGCACTGTAACAGCTCTGTCAACCCTGCTGCTCCTGTTGGGGCTGCTTGGTTGTTTGCCCATTTGGGGACCTTTGTCAGAAAATGGCTAGTGAAAAAGTGAATCCTTGAGTCAAGTATTCTGATATCTGTAACTGATTCTGTGACATGATGCTGTTCTATTCAGCTCAATGTAGGGCAACTGTTAGGAGTATGGCTCATAGTTAAGGTACTCTTTTACCTACATATTTGATGCAGTTGTTGTGCCTTGATTGTCATACATAGTTATCTTTCTCCCATCTAAAAACACCTTCATAACCATTCAGTACACCCTTTTTCTTTTACTTTTTGGTGATATTCTAAATAAGTAATAAGACAAAGGAAAAGTCAAAAGACAAGGAAAATGTATGATTATTTTACTATTGTATGCTTTTCTAAAAATCTATTTGTTTTGCTTTGGTGCCTTCAGTGGGCCAGTGAAAACAGAGAAAAGGAACTTCTGAGGTTTAGCATGCATCTACATAGATACTGGGCTTGGTGTACACAATTGTCTTTCCAGCCACAAATCTAGTTACAGGTGGATGGAACTGTACATATCTTATATAACCCCGGGCATTTCAAGTTTAGGCTAAGCCCCAGCAGCCCTTTTCAATTTGATTTGTTATTAGAAATAGGGAGGTCTCTGTTCCCTTGGCATGCTAGGCTTCTGATGCTCCCAGATGCACCCTGACTCATTTCTTGGCATCTTTTTTTCCCCCTTTTTTTTTTT
>NW_017729000.1:32731153-32738146 GCF_001723915.1 Gavialis gangeticus
TAGGGAGGTCTCTGTTCCCTTGGCATGCTAGGCTTCTGATGCTCCCAGATGCACCCTGACTCATTTCTTGGCATCTTTTTTTCCCCCTTTTTTTTTTTTCCTTGACAGTTCAGTAAATTAACATTATAAAGGAAGCAGAGCTGTAGGGCTCCCTCAAAGTAAGAAACCTATTTCAAAGGCAGGAATAGAAACAACCCGACACTGGCTTTGTGCCTCCACAACCTCCCCTCCACTCCAGGCTCTTCCTGTTGTGAGTGTGAGTACTGCTGATCGCGCAAGTATGATTCAGAACAACAATACTTGCCACAGCAAGCTGAATAACCTACTGACCTTCCATTCTATTGTGATGCACAGGTTTCATTTTCTCCAAGCAAAAAGCAGCTTGCACTATGGGGAAAATAAGCCCTGCTTTTCATTTTGGACAAGATTCAACACAATACATCAGGAGAAAGGTTGAGTGGAATGGGAGTTTCATTCCTCCTCTTACAATCTGGCAAAGGGGAAAGCTAGGTATTTTTGATTTGTGCATGTGTGCACACCCACATCTGTAATTGTGCTATAGGTATTGTAAAGGTATGTGTTTTAACATTCTGAGCTTCCTATTTGACAATTTCAGTAAAATTTCAGAAATGAATGCGTTTTAACAATAAATGCATTCATTTTATCAAGGAATAACATTTAGCTTATCCGACCACACACTAGCTTAGCTAGAACATATCTCTTGTTCAAAAGGAATGTAGTATCCTTGCAATACTACCATGCAGTAAAGCATTGTGCAATAGCAACGCCACACCTTCAATATAGATAATGATTTTAGATTCAATAGTCTTGTGTCAGCTCCTACAGTATGTTCCTGAAAAGAAATATTCTTTATTTATACACCCTTAAAATATAACAATAGTCAATGTAGATGTTGTTGATATCTGATGTATGTTCAAGAACAGGCTTGATTCACTTTATCAATATACGATATCGGATGACCAAACTCCATCCTCCCAAGAAGCAGGTATCAGATGGAAGACTCATATCGATGGGGGCACAGAAAAGGAAAAGCAGACATTTTGATCACCTCTCAACCAAAGGAAGCTTCACACCACTTATGCTGAGTTAGCCCATATCTGGGTGTGCTTATTCTTTGCACATTGTGGCCCGTGTCAAACAGCTCCTGGTTCTTTGGTGATGCGCCATTTTCAGATTCCTTGATAGTGCTTCCCTAGAACCTGTCTAGCTTCATGTAGACTGTCTATCAGCTAGAACTTGAAGGCCAGGATTATTAATAAAGGAATAACTGGGTACTAGTCTAGTATGAGATGGAACTCTTTCAGCGGTGTTGGTTAGGCAGAAGCCCGGAGACTGGTGAACTAATGAAAGAAATATTTAAGAATGAGTCAACACCCTAAAATTAAATTGCATTCCCATGTCTAAATGTATAGGAGACATATGCCAGTTGTACAACATGGGGTGGGCAAGTGGGGCACATGCCCTGGAAACTACCTGAGGGAAGGAGTGTCAGAAGGATGGTGGGAGGTGAGACGTGCCTCACCCCAAGGGTACAGCTTGCCTTTGCCTCTTCTGCCTTCATGTCTGCTAACTACCTGCCTCTATGACACACATTACTGGTGCAGACAATGTATGTCATAGAGCACAATGTGTTTTTGGAATCCTAATTTTGAAGAGCATCTGTGGAGTTCACTTCTGCTAAGCAGTGGAGAACTGACCCTCATATTTTGCTGCCAAATTTAGCAACTTTTGCCTTCTGGATGTGAGCTTTGGTGGCAAAAACATGGGGTGATAGTTTCTCCTTCCCCCATGCAGCAGCAGCAAACTACATTAATCATTTAGAGAAAAACAATCCCCAGAATGCCTTGCACTCCATCAGACTGCCTGTTAGAAGGAACAGGTTGGGGGAAGGGTGAGGGAAGGCTGCCCAGGGTGCATCTTTTCCATGCTACACCCCTGGCGTATATTCATCTTACCCTGCCCAGGGAGAAAGGGCTGTGAGAAAGTTCTAATGTTCAAACTTATGAAAGGTTAACACTCCTTTCCCCCCATGAATGATGTTCTTTTGTACAAGGGTCCAAAAACTGAACAAAATGGGGAGATGGTGGAAAGGAAAGTGTGGGGAAAGTCACCTATACTGGCAGAAGGAGACACCTTACTATGTTACCAAGGAGCTAATTCTAACATGTAAAAACAACGTTAGTTTAGACAACAATTAAATTAATTTTTCAGTTAAAATTGAAAATTAATTTAATTTGGAAACTAAGATTTCTAATGGGACTTGAATTCTTGCAGTCATAATCTGCCTTGTGAATACAGGCTTCCTGCTGGGAAGTACAATGTTGTATTATTAAAATAGCAGCTGCCACTGAGAAGTCTCATTTTCTGAATGCAGCTCTTGAAACCATGTAAGAGGGAGAAATTCTGGTCATGGCTTGCACCATTTTAAATCAAAGGTAACTAGTGATTCAATGAAAATGACATGAAAGAATTCTCAAGAGAGCATTTACAAATGCACAGCCAACGGTATGATCTATCACTAGGTATTAACCTGGATGTTACACAGAACAAAACTGTAGTTGTTTCAAAACCTGTTTGGAAAATTCTTTATGAAGGGTGGATCATTATTTAGCAGGTGCCTATCATGTCATTGATTTTTGAGCAGAAGTGCCATCCTATGTTATTTCTGTTTTCTATACTATTTCAAATCCCCCTAATGCCTTGTACTTAGTTTTACAAAACTTCTTCTTTTTGTATCCTTGTCATAAACTAGATGTTTTTTTTTCAGAATCATGCACAAGCAATGGCCCTTTCCATTGCTGTAGTGAGGTCCTCCTTCATACACATGACACCAAGGAGTCAGCAAACAAGTATGTCCTCCAAGGTCTTTGCTTTGCTGTGCTTCCATATAGTTGTGTCATTAGAGTAGCCCCATTTGATCATATATTTTTTCTGATCATCCAGTTTGTGGGTGCAGGTGATTCAGGCATCTCCGTCTTGGCCAATCTAGATCCATCCCTCTTGGAAGGTCCTTCTGGGGTTCCGGGTCCATTTTGGAGTACCTGATTGCACATAATCTTTCTATCTATAGCCTGAGTCTCACCCTGTCTGCTGTCGTATCCAACAGCACAACACTGGTCACAAAACCTGTTGTGTGTTATGCCATTTAGTTATGTCTTTGTGGCCATAGAGTAGATGCCTGGGGTCTTTCATCTGCTGTGATCTTTATTTTTGGCTTGCTACCTTTCTTCTGATATCAGGTGGTGCAATGCTAGCCAGTAAGTACAGGCTTTAGAGCTCTTATTATTTCATGACAGCTGTCATTTAGAACTGGGTCTGTATTCCTGGCATGAATTGATCATTCCCATACCCTGTAGTGGAGTAATACAGGGCAATAGCAGTGGTTCGTAATAGCTGGGTTCACTCCCCACTTTGAGGTGACCAACTCTTGAAGTATGCTGTTGCAGGTTCTGACTTTCCCTTTAATCTGTACATGTACTTTGAAGGTGAGTGTTTCGTCCAGTGTAACCCCCAAGTACGCAGGGTTCTGGTGATTAGTCAGTGGAATTTCATCCCAGATTATGTTTAATTTATACTTGGGTTCTGTATGGTGGATGCAAAAAGCTGTGACCTGCACCTTAGTTTGGTTGGCATGAAATAGGGTTTTACTGTAGTAATCTGAGAGGTTACTCAGTGCATCTGTCATTCTGTTCTCAACAGTGGTGAAGTTCTTCTCTTGCAATGTGATGCATAGATCATCAGCATATATGAAGCTCATCATATTCCTCTGTATTTGTTGTTCATTGATAGATATGTTAAAAGGGATCAGTGCTAGCACAGTATCTTGTGGGAGGCCATTCCATTGTCATCTCCAGCTGCTCCACTTCTTGCATGTTTCTACATAGAAAAAAATCTATTCTCCAAAAGAGAGTGGAGGATCTGCACTAGGTAGTAGTCATGCAACATATTGTAGACTGGCAGGCAGGTTTTTGTGGCTGACTGTGTCATAAACCACTGATAGGTCTATAAACACAGCACCTGTTATCATCCCTTTCTCAAATCCGTCTCATATATGCTGGATGATGTTCAGTATTTGGCCAGTAGAGGACTTGCCTGGTCTAAATCCGGCTTGTTTTGGTATTAGATTTTGTTTATTATGAGGAGGCAGACAACCAAGAATAAGGTGTTCATAAAGCTTATAAAGATGGCATAGAAGTGACCCTGTTTTCTGGTCCAGAGATATCCTTCCTTGGCTTTAATAAAACTGTTACATAGGCATGTCACCATAACTTAGATATTCTAAGGGTTGATGTGCAAATGTCAAAAAGGCATAATACCCATAATTTTGTTGTGGGACCAAAGTGTTTGAGCTGCTCTGTGCACATCATGAATTCCAGCTGTTTTGCCATTCTTCAAGTGACATATTCTGGCATCAGATTCATTCACCGTGTATGGCATGCTAAAATTATTTTCCTTCAGATCAGTTGGCCATTTAATCTGTATTTTAAGCTGTTTGTTCAAAGCTTTACCATTGAGCAGAAGGTGGCGAGGCACTTGTCTGGCTGTGATGTTGTGGTATTGCTGCACTTTTTCTGGGTCATTTCTCAGCTTGTGAATGGTTAGCCATGCTTACCTGCTAGTGTGGGTCATATCTATTCCTTCAAACATTTTTTTTTCCATTTCTGTTGTATTTCTTCTTGGAGCTTGTAAGTTAGGGCTGTCCCTGCCACAATAGTGTCTTCTGAGAAAGAATCTCTTTGAAACTTTTGCCAGTATGTTTTTGTATTTGGCTGCTAGTTTGGGAGTAAGCCCTGATATATACTCAGTTCTGCATCCTTGTGGTATATACCTCTGGAAGATTTTATGCACTGCATTCACGAAGACATCATAGTTGTCGAAGACTGATTCCATGTATTTCACTTTTTTGTCAAGGTATTCAGAAAAGCCTATCCAGCCTGCTTTATTAAAATTTAAGCATCTATGTATTGGTACAATATTTGGAGTTATGGCTGCTGTGACATTGATAACGATTGGTCTGGGGTGAGTGGGGAATGGGTTCCAACACATCTTTTTTGTACATAACTTCTATAATTGCTGTCAACATAGTGGAGGTCTGGAGTATAGTTTCATCTCCATAGGGAGTTAGTCAAAGATCCAAGTAGCTTTGAGTCACAAATCAGGGTTTGGTGGTATGCCTTGACCCACATGTTGACCAAGTTGCCATTCTTATTGTTTTCATTGTAACTCCATGTGATGCTGTGACTATTAAAGTCACTGATGATCACACATGCTTTTTTGTAGTTTAGATTTCCTGGACTTACAAAGGCAAACTGCTTCTCTGAAGGTTTATAAATTGATATTATTGAGATGTTGTCCATATCAGTGATCAAGGTTCCAATGTCATTTTGTTCTGTAATCCATCTTGTGTTCAGTGGTGAGCTCTGGTTTTACAAAGATAGCACTTCATTGTTTCTTGTGCTGCCTTTCAATGGCTAAACTCATCCTGGGGATCAATAGCCTATTGCTGTTTCGCACTCTTTCTGTCTCCTGGAGAGAGAGCATATGACCATTGTAGTCAGTGCAAATCATGGAAGGAATGTCTTGCCTGACTCCTGTGAGACACTCTGTGTTTACAGAGATGACCATCAGTGCTGACCCTGAAAATGACCCATAGTTGCGATGTTCCCCTGTGGGGTCAGGCCAATGCTCAGGATCTCAATATTGTGCTGTTAGACAGGAGGGCATGGTGTACAATTGCACATGCACACACTCAAAAAAAAAATCAGTTAGGCACATACATACACACTAGGTGCATGCACTCACACACTACCAACTCAGGCACACACACATATCCAAAATTACCAGCTTAGACACACACACACCTATCACCAATTCAAGCACCTATACACTATACACATCAGAAGTTAGACAAAAAACAATTGTCAATACCCACACATCCAATACACATACACAGATCACTAATTCATGTATCACACACAATGACATATATGTATATTTGCCAGCTCACACACAGACCACCCACCTACACATACACACAGCTGAGTTCCTAACTTGTGTGGTTTGGGGTGTATGTGTGTGCTTAGGGTACTTGGGATACCTAGGGTGCTTGGTGGCTATGGGAGGAGGAATCAAGGGTCAAAGATCTCCAGAAGGAGGGGAAGAAGGGAGGTAAATGGGAGTTAAAATAAGACAGTGAAAGTGCCAGAAGTGAAAGTTGCTGAGGCCAGGATTAGAACTGGCAGACTGGAGGGGAGCTAGGGTTACTTAAGGTCAAGTGGCCTCGGGGTTACTCGAGGTCACTGGTGCAAGGGGAAAAGCCTGGTGGCAAGGAGGAGCAAGCTAGGAAAGAGAGAGAGGTGGACAGCTGGGAGCTTGGGGCTTGAAACTGAGGCAGACAGCTGGGAGCACCTGTACCATGGGACAGCTTGGGGCTGGAAACTGGGGCAGACAGCTGGGAGATCAGGGGACAGATAAGTGGTGGCAAGGGGAAGACAGTCGGGATTTCAAAATAACAGGTTTATTAAACAGACAACACACTACACAGCCCCATGAAGTTATTGGTTCCCACACACACGCGCACACACACACACCAGCACTCACAAAAGTAGCAGCAGAAAGAGAATCAGTAGAATGGTTGGAGTCCAGGTAGGGAAGAGAAACAGAGTCCAAGTCCTTGGTTGAAGAGAGGGTGGGGCCGATAGCTACCTATCCAGTCTGGAAGGGGGTCCTTGATGGCCAGTCGGCATCTTTGTCCAGCACGTGTTGTCTGGGGGGGGGTCACTGGCAGGGCCTCTGGGTTGATAGACAGCGTGACATGGAACAGGTCTGGTCCAGGTGAAGATGGCATCCCCAAAAAGTAAGTTTTCACTACCCCTTTTTATGGGGCAGACTACCTATGACATCCCATGGGGAGGGCATGTCCAGGCAATGTCAGTCCTGTTCCAGAGGGCTCCAGGTGTTCATACTAAGCAT
>NW_017729000.1:32743146-32793688 GCF_001723915.1 Gavialis gangeticus
GTCCACATCCCTCTTGAAGTGCGGCACCCAGAACTGGATGCAGTACTCCAGCTGCGGCCTGACCAGTGCCGCATAGAGGGGGAGGATCACCTCCTTGGACCTGCTCGAGATGCATCTGTGGATTTATCCCCATTCATTCAGGAACCAAGTTACATAGGAGGGGTAGGTATGAATCATAGGTTACAACATGCTTACATGACAGGGCATGGGGACAAGATGGAGACTTGACAAACAAAATGAAAACTTGACATGACTTATGCTAATTTACATATGTAGGCCTAAAGCATATAGTACCAGTAAAACAGTAATATAGAACAGTAAAAATCAATATAAACATAATAATTATACAATATAAAGATGGAGAAAAAACAAAACAAATACAACTTGCTACAAAAATACACGGCTAAAGCTTATCCTATGTCTTAGCTCACTTATACTTATCTATAGGGAATAGAGAGGGAGAGAAAAAATCAGAAATGGTTGGGGAAGGGGAGGGAATGCATTTTAAAATAAAAAGAAAAAATGGGGGTTTTGCTACAGTGACACAGCAGGTCAACCTGTTATGAGTTTGTGGTTTGTAGTATATACATGCTGAGACTATTGATGACAGGATTTTAGCAGAATTCCCAGATTCATTGGAATCTGACAGGGGCTGCACTGTGAACACTTCTGCTATGCCTGTTAGGCAGTTGGAACTGATAATGTGATGTGTAATTCTGGTTATAAATTAGGCAGGGTGTAGCTATCCATTTACTGTGTAATTACATGGTGTTTACTACCTAGTGGTTGTGTCTACAGAAGATGCTGACTGTGCAATAGTCCAATACTACTGTGCAGTAGCATCACATAGCAAAAACCATGACACAACACTACTGTGTGGTAGTATTAGGCTACTGCCAGTAAGCATCTCATGTAGATACACCCAGTAGGTAGTAAATAACATGTAATCAGACTTTAAATCCTTAGTAGGGCTATGTGAAGCTTTGGTAGCTGATCCAATTTGGAGGAGATTCGACCCGATTCAGGGACTGAATCTCTGAATCTGAATCAAATCAGGAGACCAATAAAAAGTCTGAATTGATTCGGAGCATCCAAATCAATGAGGAAAAGATTTGGCGTATATGGAGATTTGGCCATAGACTGAACAGGCAGCTGACAGCTGCCTCCAGGTGGTAAGTCTGTTGGGGTTGGGGGAGGGAGAAGGGAAGGAGCATGGGGGAGGGAGGGATTGGGGCTGGGGCTGGGACAAGCTGCCTAGTCAGTGCAGGGGGCATGTCACTCAAGGAGGGGGGTGGGAGGAGCATGGGATGTGGGTGCAGCAGCATTGGGAGTGGGGGCTCTGCCCTGCTGCCACTTGCCTAGCTGGAGTAAGGGCGGGGGCAGGATGTGAGTGTGGTTTGCTGTAGGTGGAAGGGGGAAAGTAGCAGCAGGGCACAGCCTCTGCTCCCACCAGTGCCACGTCTGTGTTGCTCGTGGAGTCAGGCCAACTCTGAGGATCTCAATATTGCGCTGTTAGACAGGAGGGTGTGACACAGTTGCACATACACAAATCAATTAGGTGGATACACACACACACTACCAGCTCAGGCACATACACATCCAAACCAACCTAGGCACATGCTTACCTATCACCAGTTCAAACACATATACTATACACCCCAAAAGTTAGGCACAGATCACTAATTCATATATCATGCACATAATGACATATATGTGTGTGTATATATACATACACACACACACTTACCAGTGCACACGCATACACACAGATAAGTTCCTAACTTGGATGGTGCAGTATGTATGTGTGTGCTTGGGGTACCTGGGATACTTGGGGGAAGGTTCAGGTGAGAGACAGAGTTAAGATGTAGGGAGTGAAAGTTGCCAGAACCAGGATTAAAACCGGTGGACTACAGAGAAGCTGGCTGAGGAACTGAGGCTTGGGTTTACTTAAGGTAGACTGGGGCTGGAAGCTGAGGCAGACAGCTGAGATATTAGGGGGGTGGGGCAGATAAGTGGTGGCAAGGAAGAGACAGCCAGGAAAAAAACTGAGGCAGAAACCTGATTGCTCAGGGGAAAAGAAAAAGGCAGTGGGGATAAGATAGTGGCAAAGAAACAGGGGGGTTGGAGGCAGAGAGGAGCTCAGGACAAGTGTTGTGGCAGTAAGCCAGAAGCAGGAGAGGGAGAAATAGGACAGAAGTTAGAGGGGCGAGGAGCAGAGACTGGAGCAGGGCCAAAACATAGTAAAGCAAAACCCAACTTACGGATCCAAATAACAGTTTTATTAAACAGACAACACACTACACAGCACCATGAAGTTATTGGTTCACACACACACACTCACAATGGCAGCAGGAGAAAGAGACTCAGTTGAAGGGCTGGAGTCCAGGTATGGAGGAGAAGCAGAGTCCAAGTCCTTGGTTGAAGAGGGGGTGGAGGGTGATAGCTACCTATCCAAGTTGGAAAGGGGTCCTTGTCCAGTAGGTGTTGTCCAGAGGGGGGGGTCGCTGTCAGGGCCTCTGGGTGGATAGGTGGTGTTGCATGGTGCTGGTCCAGATGGAGAGGGCATCCCAAGAAGTCAGTTTTCACTACCTCTTTTATGGGGCAGACTACCTCTGATCTCCTATGGGGAGGGCCTTTCCAGGCAAGGTCAGTCCTGTTTCAGAGGGCTCCAGGTGTTCATACTGAGCATGTGCAGCCTTGGCACAATGATGGGTTGCCTTATCTTTTGTTTGTTGAATGCTGAGGGTGGTTCCAAGGGCTGGGTTGTTGGTTCATGTATTGGTGTTGATGGTTCAGTCATTCAGAGGGCGCTATTGTTAGACCAACTGCCAGTGTCTGTCAAGCACCCTCATTCATCCCCATTCATTCAGGAACCAAGTTACATAGGAGGGGTAGGTGTGAGTCATGGGTCCCACTCCTATAATATGGTGAACTGATATGTTTTCTTCAGGCAGTTTGCATGACAAACAGATTGCAAAGCATCTGGAAGATGGCTGCTGGGGGCGGGGGGGCAGAAGGGAGAGTTAAGTTGGACCCAGAACTGCCACCATAGGCAGTAGAGTTTAGGACATGGGAAGTTTGTCCACACAGAACAAGAGGGTGGGGGCAAAGTCACTGCATCCTGGGATGCTGGAGGACTGCAATTTGGGTGGCCCATCTGTGGGGAGTGGCCACACATTAATGGAACATGAGTTTGGTAATACAGATTGGAGATAAATCTACTCTGGAGTGGCACAGCTTTAAGCCACCTGTTTGTTCATCCTTCACAAGTGAAGATGAGTGCATCCAGCTGGGGGGTGTGGAGAAAAGAGACAGGAAGCAGGAAAGAAAAAGGGAGGGAGAAAAGGGAAAGGGAAAAAGAGAGGAAAACAGAGAAAGAAGAGAGAAGGAAGAGAAAGGGGGGTGGAGGCTAGGTCACATGAGTATGCAGGTGACTTATAAGCCCAATCTTTGCCCTGAACCCTCAGCTGCAGCAGGGGCAGGAGAGCAATGAGGACTGGACATGAGAGGTCCTCGTTTTCCTGGCCACATGCTTCCTCACTGTCTCTGCCCTGCACCACTGCTTGAAGGCCAGTGCTCCGCTCTGGACTGATGACCTCCAGGATGGACGGTCATGAGCAATTTGCTCCCATGAATCTGGGTTGATGCTGAAACTCTTTAGGGACATCTTCAGGGTGTCCTTATACCACTTCTTTGGTGTGGCACGAAAGTGTACTCCATTTGGCACAGGAGAGTGTGCTGCCTAGATAGGCAAACTTGTTGACCATGGACAGTTGTTGACCTTTAACTGAGGGGCCTTGAGGCCTATAAGCTGTCCAAAGTGTGCTTAAAACCAGTTTCAGGCATTAATAGGCATGTATACATGTGCTTCGGGGTGGGGGGGACTTTTATTAGAGTGGTTCTGAGAGCCACTCTAATTAAAGCATCTGCAGGGTCCTGTGTATTCGGTGTCCTGAATTTCAAAATGGCAGCGGAGGTGCTTTAACCAAATGTGTTCAAGAAGCTTTAGTTAAAGCACCTGTGCTGCCATTTTGTAATGCAGGGACTCTGAACACACATGACACAGAGGCTGCCAGTGTATGCTAATTACAGCAGACTTGCTCCAGCAGACTTGCAGCAGAGTGGATTAACTGAGTCTGCTCCAACACCTGCTAATTAGCATGCGTCAGAGCAGAGCTCTGTCACATATATAGGTGCCTAATGCATGGACAGTCCAGGGGTTAAGAGCTCCAGGAGCCACCTAAAATTAGTGTGTAACAAAGTCCTTAGTCTCTAAGGTATCACCTTGACCTACCTTCTATCTAACATCAAATTAACACAGTGAACTACCTCTCTGATACTTTCTTAATAAAGGGAAAGAATACAATGGAACATAAGCACCTTATGGTGTTTACTTCAGACTCTATTCTTTCTTAATGTTTCTTTGAAATGAGCCTCCAGCACAAATTATGCTTTAAAAGTGTGTCCACTTCTGGTAGGAATATTTTTTGAAGACAAATAGAAGAATATTATTGCTAGAATTAGTAATGAGTCAGGTCTTGGGTCATCATAAATTACTAAAACAGATTATAGACAGGCACAGGTATTCTGTTTTCAGTGAGCCCTGTTTGATGTATCATGGATAAATTAAAGACATTATAAATGTGCAGAGGAAAGTGATCTCAATTAAGTTCTATGATACTGAAAAGAGCACTTAGTCACTTGTAAAAAGCCACTAAAGGAATGCTCTTGAAATGCATCTATTAACAAATATTAGCAATTTTAAAATCAAATGGGATCACATTATTTCTCTCTTTTTACTGAAATAGTTTTATCTCATTTAGCAGCAGAAACAGAAGTTCCCTGAGGTGTAAATAGGAGTCTTGGTTCCCTAGGCAGGGAACAAGGAAGGAGTGCCAGAGAGTTGGGAAGGCAATGGAGATGCTGAGCTCTTACCTCATCACACAGGCGTTACTCTTGCTGTGGCATAAACTCCCTGACCACAGGACCTGGCAGCAGTGCTGTGGGCTGCCATTCTGATACTCCTTCTAAAAATGGTGCCCAGGCCTGGAGTTGGATTTGCCCATCTCTAGATATGCTACTGAGAAGAATTGTTACTACCATAAATCACAATTGCATTTCCATGTTCCCTTAAAATATTACTTAAAATATATATATATATATATATATAATTTATTGGTAGTGATTCAGCAAATTCCATCTTGCCAATGATGCTGAAACCTCATTTGTGTCACTGGGTTGCAGAAGTGGTGGTAGACTATAAGGCTGCTGCTTCTTGGTACTGTGCTATAGCTTGTTTGTCCTTAGCTGTTTTGCTGCTGTTGCTTGCTAGTTAGCTATATTGGCTTAAAGGTGTGATGAGAGAAGGTGAACATCCTGAGAATATAGGAGCAAGAAGGTACCTGCATGAAGATGCATCAGGGTTTAGGGACGCACAAATGTTTAAAACACACGTGAGAGTTCGTGTGTCAGTTCAGAGGCATTTATACTCATCTGTTTCCATAGACTCAGTGAAGCTGGAACACCTCTCCTGGTGCTTTGGCTTGGTTCAAATACCAGCCAATGTCACCTTTCACTGGTTCAGCACTTTCCTGAGATAGAGTTGGCAATATCTTCAGCTCATGAGTATGCAAATAGCTAATGCTTAAGTAGAAGAATTATAAATTTCTGCAACTTTCTGGTTATGTAGCTTTTGTTTTTGCAGCTGGAAATTCTGATGACATCATTACACTTTAGAATTTTAACAATCTTTTATTTGGTTTATTTAATGAAATATTCCTTCATTAACCTCCCCAGGGGTTCACTGAAATTGAAATTCTGTTTCATTTGAGTCCAAGCACTGTTCATTTCCAAATATAAGCTTTCTGGTTTCAATGTTTCTTTTTTTTTTCCAACAGCAACAAAATGGTTCTGAAAGAGGGTCTGCATAAAGTACTCATAAGGAGGGTATTCTTTTTCTTTTCTACCAGTCTTAGAGCAGTGGTTCTCATCTTTTCAAGTTTGGTAAGAAGTATTGCTCCAATTATTGTAATAATTTTAATAGACAAAATATTTTATATGAATAGCCAGTAGTAATATTGAAGGTCCTTATTGTATTTGTACATATTTTTATTAATTATATAGCAGTAGAATGAGCCAGTTCTTTTTTTTGAAGTGATTGCATTTGAATATTTTAAACTTAATTTTTTTTTAGTAAATGCAGCTGACAAAAGGAGCTTGAGAGTTTTAGGGATTCTTTTAGCATTAACAGGGAAGTCATAAACAATTCATATTTGTTGTAAAACATTTTCCAGACTTAAAGTTCCTCTAGAAATTGAAAGAAGGAAGACACTAGAATGTGTAGATTGTGAGAGTATTTCTAGAATTCTTGTTGTGAATTTAAAATTATTTTTTCTTTTTTTTCCTTTTTCTTTTTTAAAAGGAAGAGTGATAAAGAGGCTTACTTTATAGCTGTAATACTTCACTACCCTCTAAAATATCCTAAATAAAAAATAGTCTTAATTTTTTCACACAAGGTTTCGCTGTAAAACATAAATATTCTACAGAGTTTGTTTTCTTTAGATTAAGGCTATGTATATATGCCAAGCGTATATTTTCTGCCAGGGTGGGTGCCCTATTCTTAGGAAAGAACCTTTTGGTTGTCGACCTGTTGACCAAATGACTGTTAAATTTATAATTTACCAATGGCAGTGCATTTAAGGCTTACATTTAAAGACTCTTTTCACATATTATATAAAAAGCGCTAACTACATTTACTAACATTTATAAGCAACTTTAAATCTAAATGGAAATAACATAGAAAGTTAGGTTATAAGCTCTGTCTCCCAGTGTAAGTAATAATACCTGAAAACAATACGCATTGTTTTAACATTATAGTTAAGGAGTTGTCGTCCTTTTTTGACACTTTTTCTGCCTGTCAATAGTTGACAGCAAACAGCTATTTTCTAGAAATTCCTTAAGAAGCTTCAGTGCAAAAGCTAATTCCCAGGCTACACATCTACACATGCATTAATGCACAGTAGTTATTGCACATTTAGTTTAGTACCTGCAGAGATGACCCGAGCAGGGTGTAGGGCCCAGGGCAAATCAGCTCTTCAGATGTGAGGAAGCCAACGGTGGATTCAGCAGGGTGGGTGTCAAGCAGCCGGATGTGAAGCTGGCGGCAGCACAGAGTCATCACACTGCTCTGCCCAGCTCCACAGGTCCCCCAAAGCATGGGGCCCAGAACGGTCTCCCTGATTCACCCCTCTCAGTGATGGCCCTAAGTACTTGAAATGATAGGTACTAACTAAATTCACAGTAACCTGAACTACTGCAAAGTTGTACATTTCAGTTGATGTTTCTGCTCAGTAGACTATTTCTACTGTGCATTAGCACATTAGCATAGGTTTTTCCTGGCCTGTTACTGTTCAGTGGAATTAATCTACTGTGCTTGAACCATCTCATGTAGATGTGCCCAGGGTAAATTAGCTTGCATTGAGCTCCAGCCTACCATGGCTAGACTGATTCAGTATCTGAACAAGATCACTTGAGGTAGCACAGGTATCGCTCCACTACACTGGAATGTTCAGTATAGACATACCCTTGCTTGCATAAGTAGTACCACTCAAATCAGAAGACCTAATCATGTTAGTAATGTAACTAATCCCTTAGGATTGGGGAATTGGGTGATATGTGACTAAGGCATCATTTTGTACCCTATATTTTAAATATATTAATTTTCTTATTTTTCAAAGCACTTGACTCCAATTAGTATTTCACATTTTATGAGTGACATATATAGTCAAAACAAATTGTTTTTAGTTAGGATAGGCTGACTTGTGTTTAATTGTTGCGTGAAGAGGAATGCATGGAAATAAATTTTCCATCCCAAACTCATGCCAAGAGCTCACAGAACTAGTATCTTCTTGTGGGATTTGCCACACTGACTTTTAAATATTGCACTATGATCAAGACAGTCTATTTCCCCCAGTTATTGAGTAATCATTGTGTTTCAGATTACTGTCAAAGGAAAGAGATTCCTGTACCTCATAAAGATGGTTATCTGAGATGTCACTGGCACTTGAGAATCAGAGGCTATCCAGCAAAAAGTGAAGGTGTCCTGTGTACAGGTCGTTGAGGCCCATTAGGGTAGCAGAATTACCCTTTGTTAAATTACTCCTTTGGAGAATTTCTGAATAACAGTAATATATTTTCATTTGAACCTTTCTTTGTTTTGTCAGAAAAAAAACTATATGGGATATAATTTAGGGAAATATCTTCTGAAGATAGGAGTGAAAACGTAATATTACATATGCTTCTGCCCTCTACATTTGGATTTGAAAATCTGACATGCCATAGAAGCACATGTGCTCTATATCAGAATTGTTCCTAATTTTTCTGCCCTGGTTGCTACAAAAATGTACTAGTTTCCACTTCTTCTGACAGCATACCCTGTACTACATACTGTATGCTTGTCCATAACATTTCTATTACAGTGCAGAAGCCTTTTGTGCAGGTTTCTGAAAGCAAATGGACCCAGACAATTGCCAGAAGCTTAAGCCTGAGTCATATACGTCTTTTTACATTTAAAGAACCCTAGATTTCAGTTTTACATTTATTGTGATCTCCCCTCAGAGCAGCTGAAGTAGTCCCTTCCTGGGTACTTATAATAGGTATTCTGAGTGGAGAGGAAGGGAAAAGGTCATTATTCAGACAAATTTACTTTAAGATGAATGGATCAAAAGAAGCACTGTTGAGACATCACTCATTCAAGCCTGTGACAGACAGTATTTAAATGTAAGGTGACAGGAAAACCTGAACTGATTTTTTAGCCCTACCAGTTCCACTACTATGTGTTGCTATGTATGTACTAATTAACAGGGTGTTAGAAAAGTAAATAGGTCTAGTGATGATGCAAGACTGAGTAGGAAGAGCATACGTTGCCACTTGGGCCAAATGGTAGAAACATTAATTAAAGTTGTAAAACCTATTTTTGTCTTCTCAGTCAATGATCCTTTGGCATAGAAATATATACATATCATGATATCATGCATGCATTTATTTTATTCATTCCCAAAGAACATTAAAACATATAGCCTAATAGTGACATAACACATCTGTGTAATATGCTGTATGCTTATATATGAAATAAAACTAGAATTTTTAAGGAGTCAGATGAATAAGGAGACAAAATTGTACTCCAAAGAGGAATAACTTCAAGAGATTCTTGTGGTAAAAATTCACAAACCTAAATGGCTGTCAGAAATTACAGTTAGAAAAAAAGCCACAAGAAATGGGATGAAATTCAGATCAAATTAAATCACAACAGAAGAACATGACCTAAAAACCTTCCCTAACAAAAATATGAATATATGCAACATCATAAGTTACATTTGTTTTAAAAGATAAGTAAGTAAATGTAATCATGTCAACGGACACATAAATTGGGCTGCTCCTTTCCTGTAGAGATTTCAGATTTAGTCATCATAATACAGAATGGAAAAGATAAAAAAAAATAACAAGATACAGAAAGTAAATAGACAATGGCAAATGAGGCTCCAGACCCAAGAAAAGAAGAATTGCATCATCTTAGTGTGCATACAAGCATTCACAAAGTGAGGAGAAAAACTGATCTAAGTTACATGGTTTAGACTGAATGACCTAAATTTGAATTGATAGAGTAACATGTAGGTGTCACCATTGCAGGGAGAAGACATGCAGGCAGACTGCACTGGCAATGACTTGCACCCTTGTACAGTCTTCCCAGCATGTCCTGTTGGCTGCCTGGGATGGCAGAGATAGTCAAACTCAGCCAAGCATCCAGGCCACCCCCAGTTGCCTGGCTGCCAGGAGGAACTGCATTCCTAACCCTGCCCCCGCTGCTCCCCCGGAAACTCTCCCTAACAGTATTTCCTTCCTCTTGCCCTGCCCAGGGGCTTCTAGGAGAGACCCAGAGCAAATTCCCTCTTCTCAATTGAATGCACATCCATTTCTCTGTCCACACCCCACCATGGAACCCTAAGCCCTACCGCATGCTCCCAGGACCATGGACCCAGGAGCAGTAGCAAAATCTTGTCTTCCTGTTCAACTCTTGTTGGAGGATGTGGGTAATTACATGTGCCTAGAGATGGCTCAGCAGATGACCATGTTGGCAAGTACCTACATGAGCACAACCAAGGAGCTGGGCATCCTGAACAGATCCACTTACTGCACTCCTTGTAAGCTAACCACTCCTGATAGCTTCTGCTTTATCTCCAACCACTTGGGCGTGGACAAGCCCATGGCTGTATCAGCCAATCTGGGAGGGGTGTCTGGTCATCCAAAACATCCTGATTAACTGCTTCATCCAGCTTGTGAATCCAATATGATGACCTGATGCTGAAAGATCCCTTCTCAATCTTGGCAACTATTGACACGTTGCCCATGATCACCTGCCCAATCAAGGTTCCCCCTCCTGAACACCACTAGAGTACAGCCTTGCTGCAAGCTTCCCTTGGTTTCCATGCTGTGTTCTTCTGGTAACAAGTTTGAGGATGAGGATTGGGAGGGTGATGTGGGGTGCACTGTCCAGGAAGAGAGCAGAACCACTGCAGGGGGGTGGGGTTGATCATTCTGTACAGTGACTGCTTGTGCTGTGAGACTCGGAGTCACTTCTCTCCCATGGACTTTCTGCTGGGATTAGGGGTGGGACTACTCAAGTGCCAGCTGCAAGGTCTCTTCAGATGCTCAACCTGCAAGTGACCCTGAATCCTGGATCAAATGGGCTACTTTTGCTGTTCCCCCATGGGACTCTTGCCTTCTGTTCAGTGCCCATCTTAGGGAGGGAGGTTGGCAGCTGGAAAATCTTTCTGGTCCCTGATGTAATGAAATTCCAGCAGTTCTGAGAACAGTGTATTTTCATATATGCCTGATCTGGATGTTTTTTTTGCCACCTGTCTCTGTGGCTCTGCGGGGTGAGGCCAGATAAGGTGGGGTATGGAACCCCAACACCTGTACCTGTTCCTTAAACTGTTCCTGCAGAGTTTAAACAAACTCTTTTGATGTTTTTGTTGTGCCACATCATGGGATGCAGGTTCTGGTAGTTGCCTGCCTCCAGAATGAGTGGTGGGATGGGCCCTGAAATCAGAATCCCACAGAGCAACGAGTGCTGGGTTGCATGGGATTTTGGGGGGGGCGGTAGGGAAAGAGGTTGTGCTCCCACTGCTGTGTTTGGGGATGTAGGGTGGTCTGCTTTTGTTCCAGCATTTTGGGTGGGGGGAAGAGTGGTCAGCTATTCTCAGCAGCAGAGGATGGCATTGAGAGATAAGGAAGGTAATGTGACTAAGACAGATGTATAGTCCCACATGTTAACTGATGAGGTGCAAAATTCTCAAGGCTTCATCTGCAGTCAAGGAAAGGAGGGGAATGGGGCATGATCTGAACAGCAAATCAAGCAGTTAGCACTCTCGGCTCTGTGCTTTACACAGATGGGGCAGGGAAGTAACACTACCACACTGGCCTCAAATAGTGTTCCTGGGTGTCTTGCTTGTAAGTGCCCAGTTCTGTGCCCAGGGATGGGAACCAAAAAAGGGCAAGGCGGTCTCTCTCATGACATTTGGTGGCGCTCATGGGGGCTCGGTGTCACAGGTGGACGAGGGATCTGGCTGTGAGGGTGTAGGTGAATGTGTGAGTGCAGGTCCTGGCATGTGGCTTTCCCTGTTACTGCAGTTGGGTGTGTCCTTGGTCCAGAGTAACCACAGCTCCACTGCCCCCAGCCCAAACTTTCCAAGGGCTTCTAAAACATGACCCCAAGATAGCTGCCCACAGGCCCTCCTAATTCCTGAACTTGTGAAGGGTTTCTACCTGATGACCCTGAGATGGAAGACCATGTTCCATCAAGTTCAAAACTTTCCAGGGGCATCCGCATGTCTACCCCAGGTTAGATGACCTCACTCCACAGGTGGTCACAACTTCTCCAGGGAGAAAATCTCCCATTCACATCTCAAGATAACATGGCTTAGGGACCTGCTGACATTTGCCAAGGCCCAATATGACAGCATCACGTTCATAATAGCCCAGCCCCGAAGTGCCAGCCCTGGCTCTGGCACACTGTGGGTGGGTCCATTCCAGTGGTCTGGTTCATAGGGGTGCTTGGATTTGGCTTTTCAAATGTGGGATTTTGGGTCTGCATCCAAGTTTTTTCTGGTTCAGTGTCTAGGTGTCAGCGTCCAGGTCTGTGGGTCTGTGCCTGAGTCTTGAGGTTCTCTTCGTCTCTGTGTTCAGGACTGCATGGAGGTTGTGGGGTACTTCAGGATGGCATCTTGAGGGTGTGGGGGCATGGACTAGGGTCACAGGTGTCTAGGGGTCTGGATGGTGTATAAAGGCACAGGTGCCTATATCCCCCCGGGGCTATCCATGGCCTGCAGCACAATGCAGGGCTGGGGAGAGGGGTTGAGCTTCCTCTGCCCTAAGACAACCGAGGCGATATGCTGGGTGCTTGCCTGGAGTAGTTGCGTGCAGTCCGAGTTCCAGAGCATCTCCCTGCAGGGCAGGAGTTGGGGTGTTCCAAAGGGCAGCGAGCTAACGTGAATTGATAAGGGAACTGTGCAAGTGTTTGTTAGATGTGTCTAGCCCCTGTTGATCTAGACTTAGTTCTCATCAGACAAGGCCTAAGTGTAGGCTGCACACTGCCTTTTTAGCCTGACTTAGGAGATATGAATGTTTGCATGTCTACAAGTTGAGACCAAACTAAGTTCAGTTAGATCAATATAAAAATGTAATGCCTGTGTGGATTGTAAACCAGGGACATAATAACGGCACTCAGGAGACCTGGATAATTAAAGAGAGTTTAACCAGTCACTTAATAAGGAGCCCTGAAATTACCAGTCTCTATTAAATAGATTGTTAGTTTTGTTACTATAAATGTTATCCTAAATTTTAGATAGGTACATGGAAAGAAACAAGGGATAATAGAATTTCCATTGGTTTAATCAGACATTGGCATGATAACATTACAAGCAGAGGACGTAGTTTTGAAATTATTACCCAGACGATACTGAATGATGACTGAAGGTTTAGGTGTAGAATCATCCCAAGAAGGATGAGATTGCACTGCCCTATTTGTCATCCCCTCCCTGCTCAGTGATTGAAAGCCTTCAGTGCTGGAATACATAATCTTAAGCAGACAGAAAAATACATCAGGCCAGAAAAATATGGTTACCAGACATGTGCCTCTTTTTCTCTGTTGTGAACTTTGGCATGGTTATTTGTTCAGTGCCTTTCTTACTTCCTAATTCCATTACTGAAGCATTCTTTATATGAGACTACTTTGTAGTCTCATTTGATTGATAATAGCATTGGCAGTATAGACTGAATTATAGCTACTCTTCAAAAGAACCAGTGGCTTCTTCTGTGTTTATATATGTAGTCTGTAAAGGACTATCCTTTCCCCCAATCCTGTCACAAAATTTCAATTCAGTATGTTTTACCAATGATTTGAAAGACATACTGAATCATTGCTCATAAAATTTGCAGAAGACTCCAACATTCCAGGAATGGGTGGATAATGATAAGTACAGGTCTGCTTTATGCATCAATCTTGATTGCTTCATTACGTGGGCTTATTTGAACAGCATGCATTTAACTTAGCCAATTGCAAGGTCAGGCTTCTAAGGAATAAATTATGTAGGTCACATTTCCAAGATGGAGGACTGTATCCTGAAATTCGGTGACATTGAAGGGGAAAAAAAGATTTAATGGAAAATGTTCAAGTAACTCTAGTTGGATATCTTTTTGAAAGCGCATAACTCACCAGAAGTTATGGGTTTGATGCAAAAATTACTCAGGGAGGTTCTATGATGTTATGCAGAAAGTCAGACCATTATCACAACAGTCCCTATGATGTTAAAGTCTGTGAATCTATACAATTTGATCCTTTATGTGCAGCCATATTAATTTAATTGCAGAGTTTTTACTTGTTTTCCTTGGCCTGAACAATTGGGGATCAAAGGCAGTACTTTATCATGAAGGAAACTTGTATTTTGGAATTTTCCTTACCTTCAGTTGTGGTAGAGGTATTTTTTTGTTCTTCAGAATCTGTTGAAAATATTTTGCTGGGTGCCAGAAAAGGTCACTGTGCTAGGGAGAGAATCAATTTTACTTTATGATCATTATTTATTTGTAGTAGTTTCTAGGAAGCCTCTATTGTACTAAGCATTGTCCAAACAGATGGTAAGAGACAATCACTACACAAAGAACATGGGGTTTAAATAGACAACACACAAAAAGACACACAGAAGTGCAGAGGAAATATCAGCAATGAAACATTGAAGCAAAATGACTTACCAGAGGTTACATAGCAAGTTACCCATGGTCATGGACTCCCAGTCTAGCCTCCTGTTCACTGTATCAGAACAAAATTGTCAGAATGAAAATCTTGTTGCTTGCTGTTATCAGTCAGTGGTATATATTGTTTTTTTTAGTATTATTCAAAACCACAAAGCCTGTTGGCTGTGTGTGTTCTCTGAGCTAAATCCTGATCTTTCATTACAGGAATAAAAAGTGTATGGAGATATGCAGCAACCGGGTTACCTGAAGAATAGACTGTCAGGCAGTCTATGGGTCCTATTCTTCTTTCTCCTCTCAGTAGTAATCAAAGAGGTTACTCCAATGTTATGACTGAAGTGAGCTCCACAGGGCAGTCTGGAGTGTAGAGAGAAGACTGGAAATCACACTGGCTAATAAAAGCCCCTCAGTAAATGTTGCTTGTTTGGTATGGGATGCTTTATTTTGTAGATCTGTACTCTATTTAAGATTAGGATTTGGCAGACTGGGATGCCAGTCAAATCTTTAACTGAGTCCCAAATGTGACTGAGCAAGGAAGCTTTCATGCTAACACAATACATTTAGCATTCCCTGTCCTACATAAAGCTTTGAGAGTAAAACAGTCTGATTTCTCCCCACAAGAAGAATAGGTAGAGCTGGGTGGTCACAGACCGCTTCACCATGGTCATTCACCCCCACTCAGGATTTGGCCTTTGATCATGAATCAAGCCAGCAGCAATGATGTGTCCAGATATGCCCTGGCACTTTTCAGGGTCAGGATTTTCTTTGTAAATTGGTAATTGAGTATTTCTTCATGGGAAATCTTATAGATTTTCCATAGAGAGTTCTGACCCTTCTATAGAATTTTTAAGCCAATTTATAGATTGCTATAGCTGGAATAACATTTGCTATTTAAATCTTTAGCATGGTAAAACTTCTAAAGACATTTATTTTCAGAAGTACCGAGCACCAGTATCAGTCACCGGAGCCACTGAAAATGATAAATGGGCAGTGGCTCTGAAAATCAAGACATATTTCTTTAGAGGAATAATTAAATTGTACTGAACATTCAGTTCAATGGAAATTTTAATGAGGAGGAATCTACTAGTAGATATCCATTGAAAGCAATTTGAGACGGGGCCCATCCTTTTGTTTTGCTTTTCCACAGCACCTAACACAGTGGTGTCATGATCCATGACTGGGGCTTTGTGGAATTGTCTCAGTGCAAAAATAACAAATAGTAATTCAAAATAAAATATGCAAATTTATGGGAGATACACATACTATATGTCTGGGGGGTTTTTGATACACAAGTCCACAACAGTTTGCTGTTCAAATAGCAATTATTTATTCTTACCCAAATACAATTGGAGGTACAGCATAACTTGTAGGACACAGCTAATAATGGCTACAGTTTTTCATGACACCTCTTTGGTGTGCTTCTGAATGACCTTGTCAAAGTTAAAAGCTCATAAAATTCCTATTTACTTTTTTATGGCATTATGATTCTGCATAACAGTGCTTAAAACAAAAACACAGTATAATTATACTGTCGATCAAGCAGCTAAAAAAGGCATTTTCCACCAGCTTTGCACCTAGCAAACTGTAAATAATTTATAAAACTAGAAGTCATGACTAAGTGGAGGCGTTTTGGGGCTAGTTAAGCACTTGTCACAGCTCTGTGGTTTAAGCGACCCCACGCACAAGGCACTGGTTGTTTACTTTTATCCTGTGAGTGTAAAAATGGTTGTTTGTTCTTGTCGTATTGCCATGCATGTGCCTAATAAAAATATCAAGCTGTCAATAGAACTCTGAACAGGTGTACAATGAATGTAGTAATGATGTTTTATTCATTTGAATTTCCAGCCCATTTAGCTTCATCCAACAAACAACAAAAATATTTTCTTCATTACCTCCAATTAATGTAAATGTCAAATGTGTTGAATATATTATTGCATAGATAATGCAATATGTTGATTGATTTGTGGAATATTTTGCATCAAAGTGACAATTTTTTAAAAGTATAATCCAGATCCCATATTGTTACTCTATTATTGGGGTTTATGTTATACATCTTCATTAGATCTGTTTCTGACTCTGGTAAACAAGTCCCTTAAAGTTTCTGAGTTTAGCATTGTTGAGGACTTTTAACATTTTAATAATTGATTTTTATTAATTTTTAAACAAGAGGTTTTATCAACTGCATACAGTCTGTTCCAATGTTATATGCATTGCATGATAATTTTGTCACCTCAACACTTTAAGTTGCTTTAACAGAGATGCTCAAACATTGGAGGGTTGTGAAATGTTTTTAATATATAGAAAAAATACACCTATAATTTCATGTAGGAGCCAGGTCAGGCGCCTATCTGAAAAGATTCTGGAGAGCTATTCCTAACTGCCATTAATCTCTTAAATCCTATACGCCTGACTTTCCAAATTTAAAACATATTTAAATAATTCTAACGGTCTTGTTACACATTAATATTAGGTAGCTCCTGGAGCTCTTAACCTCTGGACTGGACATGCATTAACACTTGAAATTAGTTTTAAACACACTTTAGGCAGCTTACTTACACCACTCCAGAGCAGGTTTATCTCTGATCTGTGTTACCAGCTTGTATTCCATGTAATGTATGGGCACCCTCCACAGATAAGCCATCCAGTTTGCAGTCCTGCAGCATTCCAGGAAGCCATGCCCCCTCCTCCACCCTCCTGTTCTGTCTGGACAAATTTTTTGCCCCTGAACTCTATGGGGAGGGGGAGGAGAGGGGGATTCTGACACCAAAGCAACTCCCTCTTCTGTCCCCATGGGTGTGACCTTCTTGTTCCCAGGGGTGCAACCCTGTGCTAATGGCCTACAGAGCATTTTTCAGCTAGCCAGGTCACAGGGCATAGAAGGGTTTGGGAGGAGGGCCTGGGGATAGGGGGGGAACAAGATAGGGGGCCAGATAAGTTCCCAGTGATCTGGGGTTTCCTTCTCAGGGTAGAAGTAGTCGCTCCCCCAAAAGTGCCTGTCCACACTGCTCCCAGTTCTCAGCATCCCTGGGAAGCACAAGCAGCACCCCCCCACCCCAATCCCAAATCCCAATTTATTAAAGCATGAGACCTCCTTTAATTTACTTCCTCTTTATTTCTTTTTACATTTTTCAAACTTACTTTAATTTTTTCCTTCAGTGGCTGACTTCTTTAATTTGACCACCCTTCTCCCACCCCCCTTTCCTTTCCACCTCCCATTTCATTATTCACCCCCATCCCATTAACTCTCCTTTCCCAGTTTCACATTTCTCACCTCCTAAACCACTCTCCAATCCCTCACCTAGAGCAGGGATAGAGGCCTGTCCTGGTTCACCAGCCCTGTAGTGATAACTCACAGATATAGCTCTCAGTCTAGCCTCTGTTTGCCACCCCTCTAGTGGCAAGTCATGCCTTTGCAGATCTGGGATAGTCAGAGAAGATTTTTAATCTTAAAATGTGACTTCCACAAACTCAAGCAAGCAATAACACCTGTCAACATTTGAGCAACTAAAGTGCAGCGTGTATTAAGGCGCTGAGTTAAGTAGGGCCTTGTACTGCCACATACTGCACTTCTGTGCTTGTCTGGATGTGGCCTAGGACAGCGTGATTTTAACGTGCTCCAAAACAGTTATACCTGCAAGTATAAAAGAGATGATTCAGTGAAATCTACTGAATACTTAGCAGTTCTGAAAATCTGACGCTTATATAAGTGCCTACCTATGGATTTAGGAGTGTAAAATATGAACAACAGATCTTGTTCCATGTCAGATTTAGGCACCAGAAGTGCATATAAACTAATAAAGTTGTCCATGCTTTTCCCCTAATGTGTGCTATCCCTAATGAGAATTGATTTTTAATCATTACTATCTATTTCTGTGTTGCTATGGAAGGAGTCTTAGTCCTCTGAATTCTTTTTCTTTACATGTGAGCAAATATACAGTTTTATGGAGGTATGTGTTGCTGTTGCTACTTTTTATTTTATTATTTTTAAGGCAAGGTTTGTTTGAGTTCGTACCAATGACTTTAAGGCTTAATTAAGCACAGACTCAGACCTCACACCTACATTCACTCATAGCAAATTTAAAATAAATTAATAAAGGATTTGTGACTGATTTGGTTCATCCAGTTATCTGTGTTGCATTATAAAAACTCAAGGAACCACAAGATGATCCAGCAAGGCCTCAGCTAGTAGGAAAGAGCAATAGGGAGGGATTTGGAAAAAGAATTACAAATGGGAACACCTGTTCATAAGAAGAGCATGCTTTAAAGTTCCTGCTAGCTGAGGTCAGGGAGAGCTGTTTGGTATAGGAACTTTAATGCTTCATGAACACACAGAAAAGTTAATCGCAGGCTGGTTAAAAATGTCTGACCCATACCATTACAGAGGGAACATTATATAGTTTATGGATTTGTCAAATAAAATGGAGAAAAAATATTATAAAATCTGTTCTTGTCAAGCAGGCAAATGGATTTTTGGCAGAAATTTATTGTAAAAATACCAATAATGGTTGAACCTTACTGTGTAAGAAGGTGGAAACAGAGGAAACAAAAGAATAGGTTGTAGGCGTGGAAAGATTAAGCAGCACATTGTATAATTTATGAACCCTTACAAATAATAGAGTATAATTCAATACTACCAGGCCTCATTATATGTGTAATACACAGGAAAGGTACTACACTCTAGTTGCAATCGATACATAGAGATTTTAAAACAATAGGGCAAAATTAGAGCTGATGTAAATTGAGGTCAGTAGATCTACATCTGTTTACATGAACAGAGGATTTAGGCCAATGTATTACGCTGCATTCTGGTATCTCCTCAAACCTCATATAATAGCAAATTAAAATATAGTTGTACTTTGCAGTTTGTATTTATTGTCCTTTATAATTTAAAGCCAAGAAGGAAGGAGGAAAAAGCATCTTTCTCCTTGATTCTTTGGTGTTGTGTTTTTCAGAGGAGTTTCACTTGAGTGATTTTAATTTATTCCTGTTTTAGTCTGGACACCTAAGATATATATAAATCCTAAAATCTCTATTAATAAGTCTAGTCAGTCACTACCATTCCAGTCTTAATGAATGCCTTCAGTGCTGGGAGATTGGGTGCATAAATGCATGCAAGCCGTCTGCCCTGATACCCTTCCCTGTCATGAAATCTAGAGGTACTTTATTTGAATTCAAGTTATTTTGTGGCAGGGAAGTGAAAATGCTGCCATTTCATGGTTGTTTTGAGTCACTCTTTTTATGTTCCATCCCTTTTATCCATGCTGTTCTACGTCACTGTCTTGGCAGTTGTTCTGATTTGGATTGGGCAACCACTTCAGGAGGCTTCGGTTCACATTTGCCCTGAAAAAGGAAGAAAAGCATTTTTAAATATCAGCTAAAACCTTACTTTATTCTTGACTTTTTTTTTCCTAATATGAACATTAAATCTGTGTTTTGTCACATGATTCAATTTTAGGTTTTGATTTGTTATTGTTTTACTAGAACAAACTTAATGGACTTACCCATATTTAATTTTTTCCTGCCTGTCTCCAAATGCTCTCCTTATGCTTGTTTCTTAAAAGGGTCCCAGCAATCATGGATTTGTCCAAATAATTGGCACTAAACGGGAAAAATCAACATCAGTGATAAAAGAAATCACTTACCTGCCTATTCCAAATACAAGTGATGAACATGCTGTATCAAATCCTATACTTTTAATCACCCAGAGTACTATAGTCTTTATTGCTTAGGTGTGCAAAAATCCTGCACCCTAATAATTTTCTAACTACAGCTGTTCAAAAATGTACCCTGGAAAACAAGGCTTCCTAACAAGATTTTAATGTATCAAAAAAACCCGGATATTATCAGAGTTCTTAAAATATAAACAAATTAATTGAACAAGATGGCCTCATTGTCCAAATTTATTAAAGCATCCTTCTGTTTTAAGGTCTTATTCAGCATTCATAGCATATCTACTCAGAAAGTGAAAACATCTTTCCTTGCACAAGCACATCAGTGTTGCATTATCTATACTTCAAGACTATTTGCATTGTATCAACTGTCACACTCAAATCTGATAAATACTAGAACATACACATGTAGAAGGTTTATTTTTATTTTATTGTAATTTTGTTGTAATCATGGACTATTTTATTAATGTTTCTATATGATTAACTATTGAATAAGGTCATCACTGAGGATTTACTCATAACATAACTGCAGTGTATAGGTGAAAGGACCAGAAAGCTGATTCAACAAAGACTGTCAAAGTTAAGGTTATACTTTGCCAGGTACAAAGTATTAGCATTCTACAATAATTACAAAATGCAAAGTGTTAAATAAATATTGATTCTCCCAAATGGAAATTGCCAAAGAGTACTTGCCTACAATGAATATTTGATTGATCAATAAAGAACATTGTTGCTGTCTATTACATTTCATTTCTAAATAGCAATGGCAATAATGTGTAAGCCATAAGTAAGTGCAATTATCTACCCAGTTATGTGGGGGTGAAAAATAATGTTTAGGTACATAACACATTTGTATGGCTATTTCCACAGTGATTATTTGTAGCACTTTAAAACAAAGCAATATGGTATCTATGTAACCAGATATGATATAAATATTATTTCTAGACTTACATATTACTCTGTGCAAAAATAGTTAGGAGTTGTGAACTTCCCTGTACTTCTACATATCAATATAGATATGTTGTTGAAATGGATTTAAAGTTGCAAAAATCAGAACATCTTAAAGATAATGTGCAAAGCTTGAAATAATGAGTTTGTGTACTGGGAAGTTATTAAAGAAGGGTTGCCATGTTTTAGGGTCCCCCCCCCCACTGTACATGAAAACTTCATTTCTTGTCTACCTTGGTGTACTGGTAGTTTATTGATGTTCTGTAAATCAAGAATCTGAAAGCTAAGCCAGAGAACTAAAAGGATTTTTAGTCATACCATTTAAAATGTTGCTAATGCTTCTGCTAACACCTCTTTAATGCCAGTGATTGGCCACTGTTTCAGAGAAAGGAACCAGATTCTCTGTTATGGCCAAATTAATTAATCTTTCCACATCCTGTCTTCTGGGACCAGCAACAATATTTACTCTGAGATACTGTGCTCAAGATTTAAAATCTTCACAGTTGAAAACAACTTTTGATGTAGTTCCCTAGCAAAAACATATATATTATTCGTACATTGTGCATATTTTTCTCTCTTTATAAAATAGCTATAAAACTTAAATTTTGAAAAGTAATGTCATGTGACAAAATAGTAATGACTAAGGAGATTTGTAGCATTAAATGCAGTGATAAATTACAAGAGCTTCCATGATAGCATTGTGTGTGTATAACTTTTTTCATATGAATTACAGAACAATATTTAGGTTAATCTCTTTTCAATGCTTTTGGGAAGCCTATAAATGAAGAGTTAACTGAACAACAACAAAATACATATCAAGACAGTCCCCCATACCCTCTTCTTAGTAATTGTTTCTTCTCTTAAGAGAATATTATCTCTCTCACAGATGGTCAGAGTGATGTATTGTGGGAAATCAACCACACTTGGCTTTTTTCCTGGTCTCTCTGCTTAGTAACTGCAGCATTTAACCCCAAAAGTATTATTTAACTCTGCTCTAGATACCCTTTTAATCAACAACAGTAGGCTTCACAGTTGGAAAGCTCTCTTTAAGGTCCCCAAACACAATTTTATTTTAGTTTTGTTAGTATTTTGGACATTTAGAAACAAAATCTGCCAGAAATAAAGTTTCCTTACTTTCAGTTGACTTGAAGAATGAATCATGAAAAATAGCCCACACCAGGATATAAATAATTCCATAGTGCAAATGATATACCAAGAAAGTAAGATTTTGCAGTCATAATCCCTCCAGTGGGGAAACTGAGGATGGGGTTGGAACAATATAAGATATACTCTGACATATTACTAGACAAGTAGGTATATCCAATGGATAAGGTGCTCCCCTGGGGTTTGGGAGACCTGGGTTTAAGTTAAATATCTGCCCTGTCACAACCTTCCTGTGTAAATTTGGGCAATTTGATTACTCTTTCTCTCTGTGCTATAGTTTCCTGTCCATTTAATAGCATTTTCCACTCCCCTTGGAGATAAACAGATTATGGGGTGCTCTGATACTCTGGTAATAATACTTTATAGGGGTCCCTTAATAAACTTAGGGAGATATCAACCATAGCTGTAGAGGATGGGAAAGTTATCTTTATCTCGACTCATTGGTGATTTTTTTCCTCCATGTTTTCACTAGAGTGTTCCTCTTTAATCAGAAGCACCACACGCTATCTGCAGGAGGGGAAATAAAAGACATCCATCTCACCTCTGTAGTCAATTGTGGATTAAGAAGGATAAATGGACTGAATTCTAGCTTATACTTTTCACTTACGCTTCAATATCTTTGCAACTAGAGATAGCTCACTTGACCTATTAATGTTTTTACCTCATCATTAAAATTGTTGATACAATTTCAAGAATCGTAATATTATTCATTGACTGTGACTGACTTCTTGATTACTCTTCCCTAAGAGAGAAAATTGCATAACTATGGAGTAACTTGATTATAACATATTTCATAATAAAATTGAATTGTACAGAGTACAATGGAGCTTCTTTGAATCCTTCATAGTCTTGGCTTCTGGTGTTACTGCCACATCATCAGGAACAATAACTATGTTAAACCAGTTCTTAACCTGGTCATTTTTATAGGTTCTGAATTTAATTTACTGTTTTCTATAGTTATCAGTTTCCTTGACTACCAACCATTATTCCATTCATTCAAATATATCAGTCAGGATCTCTTAGTCTTCAGGTACTGTATACAGATACTGTGGCAATGGATTTCACTACAAAAGCCTCCAACAACCAGTCTTTTTAATCTAAAATCCAAAGCAAGCAGGTTCCTCTATGGAGTAAAAAGCACAGAGCTGGAAAAATAACACTGAAAAAATCCATATGAGTTCATGATCGTGAACATCTTGCTCACAGATATTAGCCCACAGACAAGGAGGCTAAATTTGTCAGTATAATTTTGCTGTGAATAACTAATTTTAAACAGAATTATTATTATGTATTGGAGAGTATAATTATCATATATCAAACATAAATTAAAAATATCAGACTAGAAAGATAGATACAATGCATATAATGTGGCTTTCATGTACCAAGTAGGAGGATGCCAATAAGATGTCATAGTTGGAATTTGGCCCACTGAAAGTTGGTACTAAAACTAGTCTTTGATCCTGAACTTTTAATAAGGCTGCTGCACATCTACATGTAAAATTAGTGTGGTACAGTAAACTCCGGTACAATTTGCATCAGAATTTATTTATTTCAGGTGCAGCATTTATACCACCACAACATACTGAGCCAAGGTGGCATAGCTTTGGCTGGCAGGAGGCCTGGGGGAACAGCCTTGTAGCCTAGGGCTGCTCCTGCCCAGCTCAACATGCTGCGGAGGGCCCGGCTGGCTGCCTGCTGGCTAGTCCTGCAGTGTAGCACCTTTGTGCCTCAGCCAACACTGGTCACCATCTATTTGCGCATTGTGGCAGTGTAAATAACTCTGCTGTAGGAAAGTACTTGTATCGGGCAGTGCTAACCTATGGTGGAGTTAATTAATTTACACCGGTCTAATATCTCAGCATGTGAAGATGGAGGTGCTTTACTAAGGAGCTAATTAGGCAGTAAGCATCTGTGGCAGATGCTTTGGTGCTTGTCACTTTAAGGGATGAGAGCAGATAGCAGAGCGGATGGCAGGTGTGGGCCGGCACTGATGAGGTGGTCACATGACCACAGGAGGACCAAAGGATTGGGGGAGAGGGCTGAGTGGCCTCATTTTAGCTCAGGCCCTCAGGGCTGAGCCATCAGTTGCTGCAAAACCAGGGAAAGAATACCACCCACCTGGAGCTGCTTGAAACATTTTGGAAGTAAGGGCAGGAGCTTTGGGATCGCAGGAGGCTCCTGGTCCTGGGTATGACCAAAAAACTGCACCTTGCTGGGGAAGGATGGCCTGGTGGGACTGCCCATGGTGGGGTAGTTCCCCAGAAATTCCAGACCAGTTGCCTCCCCAGTGGAAGGTGGATCCTTATAACCCCAGACTCCACATCCTGGTGGGTAATCCAGAGTAGGGACAGGCAGAGGTTCCAGGGATTGTTATTGCAGGCCTGAAACCAAAGGAGCATAAGGCCCATGTTTGGAGGGGCCTAAGAAGGCGGACCTGTTTGAGAGGAAGTGGGTCAGAAACCTGACTAGAGGAACCCTTGATTGGTCAATGCTTGGGTCACAGAATGGCCACTGCAAGGGATGCTCAGAGTCATGGGGCTTGGGGTTCTGACTGGCCTAGAGGCAGGACAGGGCCTGTGTGGCCAAAGGTCCCAAAGAGAGGGCCACTGCTGAGCAGGAGGAGGGATCAGGGAGCTTGGCAGCCCAGAATGAGGGCAGAGTAGACTATCTAATTAGGAGGGATCTAGCTGGGGTCCAGACTAGAATGTTATGGTATCCAATGTGGGGCCGGAGCCATTAAGAACTTATGATGTCATCTGCGAGGCATGGGACATGGTATAGGGAAGGTCAAAGCCACGTACAATGCCCTGGACATCGGAGCACTACATGGGTACCCTCCTGCATTTTTACACCAGTTATTTATACAAAAATTGTAGCAGGTGAGACAGGGCAGACTGTCCTAGACAGGTGGGCAGGCCAACATTGAGACCCAGCCCTGAGTTAGCCCCTGTCATGGTATCTCATGTAGATGCTGCTTTCCCCCTCTCTCCCCTGCCTCCCCCCACATCATTATCATTAAATCATTAAATACTGTTTGTGGATCTCACTGGCTTTCTAATCACATTGCCACTTACTGTTCTCAAAGCAGTTTCTCTACCATGATGTGTTCATCAGCTAACACTTGTGGCATATAACCACTCAATCAAGTTGCACTCTCCAGATAATTTTGGCCTTTTTTACATCATCCACACCTTTTTAACAACACCTTCCACTCTTATCTTATTGCTTTCAATTAGTTCTTAAATAGTTGCTTGTTGGTTTTGGTTTACATCTTTCTTTCTAAGTCTTCTTCAAATTATATTTGCATTCTTTTATTTCCCATAGTTATTTCTCTAAATCAGTTTATTTATTAGTTCCTATACATGCTTTTTTCATCTCTAGTTAGCTTTGCTGTTTTCAGTCATGTTTTGATTTCTGTGATACATATGTATTTGGAAATGTATTTGGTACGTGTTGACAATAAGGAACTGAGCAAAATGGTACATCCATTTTAGCTATGCTGACATATCAGCAAAATTACAACTTTTTGAAAGACTATAGGAAATATTGGTTTCACTGCTCTTTAGAAGGAACTTCTGTGCATTTATAAATGCTTTGCATTTTGCAGTTTTCCCCATGTTGCTCTGTGCCTTAAAGGCAATTTAGTTTTTTCTCCCACTACTCCTGTGGAGATGGCTCCCTTCCTTTCTGTTTTTGGGTGATCTGGGACTCCATGCTGAAAGCTGCTTTGTTTTTGGCTTATAGCCCAGTATCTCAGCAGAGACTCTTTGTAATGGAGTTGAATTTTTACTTTACTACCTACTTTACTCTTTGCTTTCTCTTTCATATCCAAAGTAAAACTTTATTGGTAGAAGGAGGACAAGCAGAGAAATTGTTCCCTTTCATTGTGGAGGAATTTAATTTACTTTTATATTTTCTTATGTTTTACCTCTTTGGAGGCAGGGTTCGGCCAATTCTAATACTATCATAATACAAGTCAGGTAGGAGCACAAAGAGGAGAGGAACATACTTTATTTAAAAGTCTCTAAGAGTAGACATAGTTAAAAATGAAGGTTCTCTTTTACAGATTAGTTTTTTAAAATAGTGTTTCCTCAAAAGTTTTCAACATTTTAATCCTATTTAGAAAAACACTGTGGACTTATAAAATTTTGAAAATAGTTTGATTTTTTATTTTTGATTTTTTTACAAAAAATCATCAATATTTTGAAAATTCACAGTATTGTGAAGAGCTATGTCTGGCAACAACCTCAATTATCAGGTTTATTGTTGGGTGTAATTAGATCTATGGTATTACATCTTTAAGTTAATATTTGAGAAGTCATAGAGATGAGGTGAGGTCCTGGATGACTGGAAAAGGGGGAAATAGAATTCATATCTTTAAGAAAGAAAAGAAGGGTCTAGGGAGCTACAGACCAGTCAGCCTGACCTCTATACCCAGAAAGATCATGGAACAGGTCCTCAAGGAATCCACTGCAGAACCTAGAGAAGAACAAGGTGAACAGGAACTGTCAATATGGATTCACCAAGAGCAAATCATTCCTGACCCACCTGATTTCCTTCTATGATAAAGTTACAGGCTCTGTGGATGATGGAAGGTCAGTGGACATGGTATATCTTGACTTTAGCAAGGCTTTTGACATTATCTCACACAACAGTCTTATTACTGCCCTCCTAGTGAGAAAGTTTTTCCTAATATACAACCTAAACTTCCTTTGCTACAACTTGAGACCATTGCTCCTTGTTCTGCCATCTGCCACCACTGAAAATGGTCTAGCTAGATCCTTTTTGTAACCATACCTCAGGTAGTTGAAGGTTGGTATTAAATCCTCTCTCAGTCTTCACTTCTCCAGATTGGTTGGATCATAGTACTCAGTGGGCACATCTACATGTGCCATTAAGGAGGCAGCAATAAACTATGGACCTGATTGCTCTGCAGTTTATTGCTCCCACAAAACTCCCAGGCAAATGTCTGCATGTGTGCCCAGACCACATTACTGTACAGTAAGCATCACTGTATACATGTGCAGACACTTACTGAAAGTAATTTGCTCTAATTTTGCGTAAATTTGCTGCCTGTAAATACGGGTAGCAAATTTACTCTTGATTACTTACTGTGCAGTAGCACGCATGTAGATGCCAAGCACCAAGGGGTGGAAGGTTGCTTCCTGCCCCTGGAAGCTGCCTGCTGCTGGGGTGGGATCTGCCACTGGAGCCCAGGTGAGGACAATATTCCCCTGGCCCAAGCTCTGTGGTCATGGGGTCTGGGCTGGGAGAGAAGGATCTCCCAGCCCAGGCTCCATGACTGCAGAGCTTGGGCTGAGTGACAAAAATCTCCCAACCTGGGCCCCATGTTTATGATTTTGGAACAGGGGCTGGGAGCTCCCTGGTGACAGGGCAGGTGGACATTGTCCCTGTCCAGGCTCCGGTAGTGAAGCCTGCATTGCCAGCAGGCAGCTCCTGGAGGCAGGAAGCAATGTCTAAGCCCCACCAGGTGACAGCTATCTTCAGGCCCCATGCTAACTTCCAGCCCCTGGCAGCTGGTGTAGGGCTGGTGGAGGTAGGGCCAGATTACTGCCATGAACAGCAAATCTGCTCCCAAGTCCCTGCATGTGTAGATGCATGCCCAGGTCAGTTTACTCTAGAGTAATTTACTCTAGAGTAAACTGATCCTGCATTATTTGCACCTGTAGATGCACATCTACACATGCACTGGATTGCACAGTTGTTACTGCACAGTCATTTAGTACTTTCTTAAGTAAGAATCTCCCAGCCCTTGCTTAAGGAAGTATTAAATGACTAAGCAGTAACTGACATTACTGTGCTGTCCAGATGCTGCATGAGTCTATTCCCACGCTACTGCACAGTATCAATGAGCTACTGCGCAGTAGCTCATTGCTACTGTACAGTAACATCAGCATCATGGTTTGTGTCACCATAGCTATGAGCTACAGTAATGTGTAGATGCATCCAGTTAGTAATCAATGGCTCAGTGTCTAGTTGGGAGGTGGTATCAAGTGAGGTTCTCCAGGCATCTGTTCTTGGCCCCATATTGCTTTATATCTTCATTAGTAATTTTGAGGACAGGATTAAGTACATGCTTAGCAAATTCATAAATCACCAAAAGTTAAGTGGAATAGTGGATGCTCCAGAGGGTAGGTCTGGGATCTACAATGATCTGGCTGGACTGGAAAAGTGGTCCAGTTAGTCAAATGAGATTCACCAAGGACAAGTATAAAGTCCTGGACTTGGGATGAAATAACCTTATGTACAAATACAGACTGGGGAGTGACTGGCCAGGTTACTACAAGGAAAGACCTGGGGGTTATGGTGGACCATAAGCTGAATATAAGCCAACAGTGTGTTCTTATTGCACTTATTGCAAAAAAGCCAAAAGCATCATGGTTTACATTAACAGGAGTGTGACTTGCAAATCAAAGGAACTGATTCTTCTGCTCTATTAAGCACTGGCAAGGCCTCAGCAGGAATAATGTGCCCAGTTTTGGGCGCCACACTTCCAGAAAAATGTGGAGAGATTTGAAATAATCCAGTGGTAAGTGACAAAAATTATTAGACTCCTGGGAATCATGACTTCTGAAGAAAGGATGAAAGCATGAGTGTTATTTAGCCTGGAGAAAAGA
Organism: Gavialis gangeticus; assembly: GCF_001723915.1. Taxonomy (NCBI): domain Eukaryota; kingdom Metazoa; phylum Chordata; order Crocodylia; family Gavialidae; genus Gavialis; species Gavialis gangeticus. The sequence continues at coordinate 32,771,870 of NW_017729000.1, forward strand.
CTGAGAGGAATTTTATAAAAGTTTTCAAATACTTGAAACTTATAGATGGATACTCTAAATATTTGAAGAGAGGATGGAGATGGGCCTTTCTCTTTAGCCATATGGAACATGACTAGAAGTGGTGTCCTCAAGCTGCAGCATAGGAAATTTAGGTTGGAGATTCAGGGGAACTTTCTGAATATGAGCCTGGTCAAGCATTGGAACAGGCTACCTAGAGAAGTTGTGGATTTTCCAGTCCTGGAAATTTTCAAGAGCAAGCTGGATAGACACTTGTATGGAATGGTTTAGTCAAAGATGATCCTAAACTGAATAGGAGGCTGGACTAGATAATCTTGTTATGTCCCTTCCAGCCCTACTTTCCTATCCTGTGGTCCAAGTTCCAGCACATTTCCTATGAAATATTAGATCTAGGTACTGGTTATTTGACTTGCATTTTTCAACTTCTTTTTGGCTATTACTTAGGAATAGTACCATATTTCTTTTTAAATGGCCCAAGAAAAAGGCAGTTATGAAAAGGCAACCTTGCTGGAAATATCTGAGTACTGAAACAATTAAATGTACCTACAAGTCCTAATGATGGTGTCCATGGAGAAATGTGTAAATGAGCATTAAAAAATGAATTCAGCCAAACTGATACAATGAAAACAATGGCACCTTTTAATGGGTTCTGTGAAGAACATACTAACATAAGGGTAATCTTTGAAATGATATTTCACACTTTGCTTCTTGTTTTTAACTGTACTATATTGATGGAGGGGAACTTAAGAATGATTAATTGCAAACAACTCAAACAAAAACTGTCCTCCTGCTTTCCTTCTATTTTCTTTCCAATTTTACAAAATCACTATTATCTAGTCAAAGATAAAAGATAAAAAAGAAATGAAGATATCCTGACTCTTACAGAACTATTTTTATACAATTCCATTTTAAATAATCATTGGGTTTAATGCTAACTACCTCAGAGTCCAGAGTGAGTCACTTGGTATCTATTTACCACACTGACATGGCTCCCTACCTTGCTTTGTTCTTACATGATTAGGCAAAACAAGTATCTGTCTTTCTGTCATTTTATGTTATGCACTCAGCATGAAAAAGTATGATTAAAATGAGACAAGTCTTTTTCTCTCATAATTCTGTTCTGTACATGGAATTTTAAATCCCACTACATGGGAGTTTGGGTATAACTGATGGTAAGGGTCTGGCACGTTACAAAGGCATTATTAGAGTACATTGCTAGTGTTAGCAGGCAAGAGGAATTACTGTCTCTTTGGAGTAGGATCTGTGTCTCCCTGTGGCCAAGAGGTTGGCACTGACAGGAACAACCAAAACCATAAGCATTTGAAAAGCAGCTTTCATTTTAAGTTGCCATACAAATAATAAATAATAATTAGTGAAGCCAGTGGGTATTTTCCTAGATTAGGTACTTAGGGTCAAATCATCCCAATTTGTTAGGCCTATGTAGGGGAGGGCTATTAAACAATTTGCAATTAATAGTGGCAAAACCAGTAACATTTCTACACCTCGAACGGCAGCAATGAGTCCAAGAGGTATCACTGCCACTGTGCTTTAGGGCCTTGTTATTTCTTATACTGTGAGCCACATAAATGGTGATCAGTGTTAGTGCTAGCTTGGGGTTTAACCTTAGTCTATAAACCTTCTCTGACTGTCTCCCACCTGCACATCTGTGGCTTGCCGCTAGAGGACTAGTGAGCAGGGGCAGGAGCTGTAGCTGTTTAGTTCTCACTAGAGAGCTGATGAGCCAGGACAGGCTTCTATCCCTGCTCTGTAGGTTGGGGTGTGAGAGCTGAGTTGCAGGGGTGTGGAGGAAAATGTGTAACTGGGAGGTGGGGAGTTAATGGGAAGTAGAAAGGAAATAGCAGTAGAGCAAAGAGGATGAAATGAAGGAAGTCAACCACTGTTAAGTATACTATTAAAAATGATCAGAAAAAAGAATTTAAAAAGAAATAAAGAAGTAAATTAAAGAAGGTCTCATGTTTTGATGAATTGGAATTGGGGTATGGGCAGTGGCGGTCATGTTTCTAGGGGAGTCTGGGAGCAGTAAGGGAAGGCACTTTTGTGGGAGCTACTTCCCCAGCTCCTATCCCTGCCCCTGCCCTGGAAAGGATGTCCCAGCTCATGAAGACCCAAATCCAGCCCCCAACCTTGTTTTTCCCCCACCTAGAGTGGGGCTTGCTGGAACCTGGCTAGGTCTGGGGGCTTTTTGAGGCTGGCCACCACAGGTGGCGCAAGGCCGGGGCTAACAGGGCTTAGCCCCTCCAAACACAGGGCAGCAGTGGTCGAAAGCAGCCCAGGCATGGGCTCTGAAATGCAGTGGGTGGGGAGGGGTGCACACAGATTCAGACGTGCAACCACAGCTTGCACACAGCCAGGATCACAGCCCAGTGACATATAGAGCACTGCCCAGAATGGCAGGCAAGCCTGTAAAGGGGTAGGCGCATGGGTGGGGGAGGGGAGGGGAGGGGAGGGCAGTTCAAGGCTCCCGCAGTGAGGGAGGGAGCTAGGCAGAGGCAGGGGCAGGGGCTGGGGTGATTGGAGCCCGGGAGGTTCATCCTGGGATGCAGGGGACCTCCAGCCTCTGTGTGCACCCCAGGGGAGGCAGGACGCTTTGGCTAGGGGCAGCTGGTGCAGAGGGGGAAGCAGGGAAAGCCACCAACACTGGAGTCCCTGCTGTTCCATTGACCTGCCCAGGAATGGAAAGCCTGCCAGCACCCTGCCTGTTCCACCAGCTTTCCCCCAAAGCGCCTTAGCCAACACTCCCTGATCAGTTTGTGTCCTGATACCAGACCAGCCGCTGCCTGAGCAGCTGTGGGAAAGTTTCAGTTAACCGCTTGTAACTGAAATTCTTTTGAAACTTAAAAGGCTGATTGCTTCCTGCTGGTCAGGGCTCTTCCCCTATCCCAGGGGCTTAGTGGGCAGACACTGATCACTTTCCAGGATGGGTCAGGGAGTGAAATGTAAGTGTAAATACTACTTGCACTCTTTACTATAAGAAAATTAACATAATTAGAAAATGGTGCTATGGCTTAATGGAATTTAATGTATAGTAAAACGTGACGGGGTCCTCTGAGATAAAAATCAAAAGATGCCTTTAAAGTCTTGCTTTGCTGTGCTGTGTCTCCCCTGCCAAGCTGGGTCCAAAGCTCAAGGAGGGAAATAGATGCTAAGTTCTTCACGTGAGCTATCTTTCGTCTGGCTGGGCTGGCTGGAGAGTGGGATCTTGGGGAAAGAGTCAAAATGCACTGATTGGTCAGTCTCCAATGGTACATATAAAGGGTGTGTCTGCTGGGAAAGAAATCAGCCCAGCAGTGAAGCTACCATAGGCGCACCATTTTCAGCTCATGTCCCCCCCTTCACCTGCCCTACCTATCTAGCTGTGCATGCAGGCTGGTGGGGAGTGTGTGGGGAACCTGTGAGATGCATTTGGAGCCTGGAGCTGAAGAGGGCATGTGGGTGGGAAGTGCACCGGAAGCTCAGTGCAAACTTTATTAGTTTCCCAGCAAACATAAACAAACCCATGCACATACAAGCAGCAAACTATGGCGCAAATGGCAAAATTATGCTCCGGACCACTGTAGCATGTTGTTTGTATCTCACCCAGCCTGATGCGGGGGCCCACAACTTGATAGGTACATCTGCATGACAAGGTGATCTGACTATGCACTGCTGGGGAGCTGAATCAGGTCATCATCAAAGCTTAGCAGCTGTCTTCTGATAGCACTCCCTCCCTGTTGGGGTACAGGCATCTAGGATGCTGGGGGTGTTCCCTATCCCCCCAGGAAGAAAAAGGCTGCCCTTTCCAGACATGCATCTCAGACCCATGCTCCCTGCTTGTCATCTTGTCATCCTGGGGGGTGGTAGCAAAATAGGGATTGTGGTGGCTGTCCTGTGGGGAGGCATGCACACAGCATACCTGTGGAGCATCCTTATAGTCCCAGTGACAACCTGATGACAATTGCCAGCTAGGGATCAAAGTGGGGAAATGGAGGGTTCAGATTAGCTGGAGACTGGGGCCAATGCCCATGATCAGGGGGAGAGTGATAGGCGAATCTCACTGCCTGGGCATGATACTATTCCTTCATGATAGAAGCTGCCCTCTATATAGCCGTGGCCATAGCAGTAGCCACCATGGCGACAGCTTTAAGTACTTTCTCTATAGCTGTGGCCACAGTTGCCCTGTCTATAGCTATGACTGTCCTACTAGCAGCAGTGTCTGAATCGGCCAGAAAGGACTTCCGTGCATCTACAACATCAGGCACCCAGGATGTCACCTGGTCCTCCCCAGCCTCAGAAGACTACTGAAGAGCCTTTAGAATGGATGCTGTCTCTTCCTGTTTGAGCCAATAGGCAGAAAGCCAGTTCTCAGCAGTCTTGACTTGGTGCATTGTCATCAAGGAGTTGATTAGGGTGTTCCCTCTTTCATCTTTGGCTATGGGATGTCCTCTGAGCCAGAGTGTGCACTTAAGGCCATGTGGCACCATATGCACTGCTAGATGCAGAGACTACTCTTCTCACCATAGGATTTCATAGTGATGGAGACAAGAAGAAGAAAGAAGAAATTGACTTAAGACTATTTCCAATGGTCTGGCTCACCCCTGTGTGCGAGCCATATGTGCCCATAGCCATTCATTCAGTCCCACACAGACACTGACAGATGGACAGTAGTGCATTCACATCAGAACTTCAAGACACGACAATTTTTAGGATAGTATGAGGGGTAACTTTTGCTTGCCTTGCTATGCCTGGGCACTTTCAGGGGAACAGCATGACCAGAGTGCAACTCCATCACAAGTGCCCTCTTAGCAAGTAAGTGCCCAGGCCTTGTTACATAGTAATTTTGGGCAGCTCCTGGAATCCTTAAGGCCTGAACTGTCCACACATTAACACCTCGGTGTAGTTTTAAGCACTTGTTATGAGGTTCAAAGTCATGCCACTCTGAGGCAGAATTATCTCTGATCCACCCTTTGCTGTTCCTGTGACATTAAGGTGTTGCCACTCCCCACAGACGTGCCACCCAAGTTGGAGTCCTCAAGTATCCCAGGATCACTCACACTCTCACCCATAGAAGAGAGATAGAAACCTGGCCTACTCACCAGGCCTCTAGTGGCAAGTCACAGCTGTGCAGGTGGGGGGCAGTCAGCAAAGGTTTCTAGACTAAGGGTGTGACTACTCTAAACCCCAAGCCAGCATTAACAGTAATCACCATTTGTGCGGCATTCAGCATAAGGTATTACAAGGCCGTAAGTGCTAGGTTTGTGAAAGATTCATGGTGCATACCTTCATAGATCTCTGATATCTGCATGCTCCCCATTTCCCTCCCCTCACACCCTGTATGTCTGGAAGTCAACTACAACTGTTCCCTTTGTCAATATTCTCTTTAACGGAAGCCTCCCTTTGTGCAATAAATTCCATCCTGAAGCAGAGAGATTTGTCATAAGTGGGATTTCCAGGGCATCACATCTCCTAAGGTAACTGTAGTGTAATGGAAGACAGATATCTAATAAGAAGCTCTCTTCTTTTGCCACCCCCATCACTCAGCTTCCTTCAGCTACATGATGTTTCCCTCCTCCATAGCTCCGGGGGAGTGCTTAGCTCTCCTACTGTCTGTATAATGGCTGTTTGAGGTCACAACTCCAGCCGTTGCATAGAGACAGGCAGCACCTCACTCACTCCAGTGGGAAGATGAGTTGGAAACTATGTGACCTCCTGAGTCAAGTACAATTTAGTTTGATTAAAGACTAGAAAGAGGCCCCTGGAGTTGAGCAATGCATTCAGATGGGAAACAGACAACTCTATAGATAGTTTTTACTACTCTTTTCACAGAATGAACTTACTGCCTGAAGAGGTTTTACCACAGCAGTTCGGATCATTGGCTTTGGATGTTTTTAGGAGCAGTTTGTCCACACCTTCTTTTAGTGTTATTGCCCAGGATTCATTTATATTTTCACCTCAAATAATAATTTAATATATATAATGGTCTGCATAATGTGCCTGTAAGTTTGAGATGTTTCTTATTTTCAGGTAATTGACAACTTGAGCTTTCTTATGCTCAAGTCACCATTACTGAGTTTTCATTTTTGCAAACCATAAACTCTGAATTTGTGGCATGTTTTGGGGATGCATTGTTATTACAGAGGCTGGAGAGGCCCACGAGAGGGGGGAGCCCTTTTCAACTTGCTTTTCACAAACAGGGAGGGATTGGTTTATAATGGGAAGGTGGAAGGTAACCCGGGTGACAGTAATCACAAGATGATAAGGTTAAAGAGCCTGAAGGAGGAGAGGGGAGGAATAAAGATTTCAGAAAAGTAGATTATAACAAAGTCAGGGAACTGGGTTTAACAAACAGGATTCCCAGGGAGACAAATCTGAGGGGGGGAAAGAGTCCAGAAAAGTGGGCTGTACTTGGAGGCCCTTTTAAGGGCACAGGAGTAAGCTATCACAAAGTGAAAGGAGAATGGGAAGTGTAACAGGAGACCAGTCTGGCTAGAGGTGAAACTCAAAAATGAATCGTAAAAAATGTAGAAATTTGATCATATTATTAGAAAGGAGTATTAGATTATTGAATGGGCATGAAGAGGGAAAATCAGGCATGATTTGAGATGCAACTGCTAAGGGATGTAAAAGGCAATAGAAAGGGATTTTACAAGTATGTCAAAAGTAAGAGGAAGACCAAGGGAAGTGTCAGCCACTTACTGAATGCAGCAGGCAATCTAGTTGCAGATAATGCGAATAAGTCTGAAGTACTGAATGACTTTTTTACTCCAGTCTTTACAGAAAGAGTCACTACCAGACGATGAGTGCAACTGACAGGAAAGAAAGGAAAGGAGACAAACAGCCAAAAGTAGTGGAACAGCAGGTTAGAGCGTACTTAGAGAAGCTAGGTGTTTTCAGATCACCAGGGTCAGGTGAGATACATACTGGCATACTGAAGGGAATGGCTGAAATAATCTCCTGTATTGCCTCTGGGGTAACTTGCAGCTCACCAAAGTGTGCATGGCATGGGCATTCCCGGGGGACAAGTAGCTACAGTGCAAGGTGCATCACTGCTGCTTGTCCCCAGGAAACCAAACGTCCGTGCTCATCTGGACCTGGCCATGAGGTCTGTTCTAACCCTATTTTCCCATGATCCTGTTCATCTCCCTGTTACACCATGGATTTTCCCACCCTGCCTCAAGTCACCCAGGCACAGCCTCCTGTGAGGGGGCTCTTAAAATTTACAGTTTTGGTTTTTCCATCTAAGTTAAAGAGAGAGAAAAATAAAGCACTCCAGGATAAAATTCCTGCTTAATGTCACATTTCCTTTTCCTGCTAATATAAAGCAAAGCCTATGTTAAGTGTTTCCTGTGTCTTTCAAAGATATGTAACTCTTCAGAAGTTTGCATAGAAATGCAACTCTCCAGAAGTTTGCATAGCAAAGCAATTTGCTAGGCCTGAATGGAATAATGAATAAAGTATGTAAAACCCTTTTTTCTTGTAAACACAGCTTTTAATTAGGAATGAGAGCTCTTGCTAGAGATCCAGGCTATTATTTCCTGCTCTGAATCCAGCCAAGTTTTAATTGGTACAGAAGGAATCAGAACTTGGGGTGATTTATCAGTTTAAAAAAAAAGAAAAAGAAAAGAAATAAAATCAAATACATAGAAAGCAACTTTTTACCAGCCAGGAAAATGGAAATAATCCACTTGTCAGGATAGATGGATGGCATAAATTTGGTATTCTACAGGGCATTAAATAAACGTTGCAATATTCAAAGTCTCTTTTCTGTTATTAATGCTGAAAAAAATAAATGTATTTGCTCTACTTTTTTTTCTCTTTCTAATTTATTTTTTCTTTTCTGCCTTACCGTTTCATATCTCACTCTCTCTCCTTCCCAACTCTCCCTCTTTTTAACTTAGCTTTCCCATATATTCTCTAATACAATTTATCCAAATATAATTTTACATATAAATATTCTCTAAATTTACTTAAAAAAAAGTTTGGAGGCCTTTTTCATTCTGCTTCATTCTGCTTTACTCTGATTTCACCCTCACTAGTTTTCCTAGCTTCTTTCCATTTAATCACTTAATCTTTTTTTCTGTCCATTTGTTTCTCTTTCACCTCTCTACATATCTCTCCATTTGTCTTGCTCTGTTTCTACTGTCTCTGTTTTCCTATTTTCCTGGACTCTGTAGGAAGAAAGAAAAGATGCTGGGAATGTGGTTTAAGTAGGCCACAACTTTATTGAGACAGACATCTGGGAACTACCTGTAATAACTTTGCCATACAGGCCATTCTTTGTTAGTTTGTTTGCTTATTTTTGTCATTGTTATCACTTTTTCTGGAGGGTGCCACCCAGCATCATTGCTGGGATCCCACTGCAGAGTTCTCAGGAGATGAGGAAGAGTGTGTGGTTTCTTCATTATACCAGTCATTAGAATATCAACTCCCATTCCCTACCTTTTTTAAGTGATACCACTTGTAAATAGTTTCAAATTACAGGTTTTTTCAGGGGACTGGATCATTATCTAACTGGATACTTTCTAATATGCAAGATATATCAATTTTACGTCTTATCATATGTCCTAGTTTTTTGAAAACGCCTGTCACTTTGACCATCCGGTGGTAAGGGAAAACATCCTTCCTGGTTACAAAAAGGCTCTTAGTACAAAACCCTGAGCAAGTTCCTTAAATCCAGCTCCACTCAAACCTCTAGGTATGGCAGAAGCTTTTCATGTCAAGAAAGAATGGCTTCCCAAAGCAGAGAGAGAAGCCTTTCCTTTACAAGTGTGAGTACACATCGGAGTTATGCTTCACCCTTCTTTCTAAACAATTAAACACAGAACTCCCCAACGTCCCATTATGAAGCCCATGTTGAAGCTGACATGAAAGAAGGAAGGGAATTGCAAGGATTTTCTTTTCCCTGGTGGCCAAGACAGATCTGCCTTCCCATGTCTGAGGATACACATGTGTACTGGGAAAAGAACATTTTCCTAACTCCATTTTTGTATAATTTCTGTTCCCCTCCCCACTTTTTCTAATTTTGTTTTGTTTCCCTTTAGCCAATACTGCAGGTAAGGGGCTAAATCATCAGCTGAGGAGCTGACCCAGTTTTGTATTTACAAATAGTAGCATTTCTAAATTGAAAAATAAGTGTACTATTCATTGCAAATAATTTATTTATTGCAAATTGCCCCTTTTTCTCTAAATGCATTACTAGTCTGTTTATTGCTTAAAAGTCATTAACAAATGTTTCATACAAGCAAATGTTTGTGGATTACTTGCTGTTTTGGCCAGATGCATGCTGTATTCTTTACTGTTACCACTGAGTGTGAATGGTCATTTTAGTCACTTGACACAGTGCTTCAATTCCCTGACTAGATTAGTATAACTGTAATTACAGAGGTGGACAGTGTCATTAGGTCATTGGACATTTAATTCTCTCAAGGAGATTGTGGGAGCAGTTTCTGAAATTAATAGAGCTGAATGGAGAGTATTAGAGAGCTTTTAGGACACTTTTTAAAAATATTCACTTTAAAAGCCCTTTAAGTCAGGCCTTGCCAGATTTGTCATTCCTAGGAAAGCTATATTTATCTAATGCAATATTACAGGCTAGGGCAGATTGAAAATTAATTTTCTGTTGTAACATTCTCATGTTACATGTGAGTCTATCATGTGAGTGCAACATCTCATCTGCAAAGTGTAAAGACACATTCTTGTCTTGCTTGTTTATGTCTGTCTATGCCAGACCTCATACTAGGTCTTTCATACAGCCCTAACCCATATAGCTTCTTATCCTTCTTATCCTGTATTCTTATCTCATATTTTATTGAACATCATTAATGCACTAGTGCTTTGGTATGGAAGATTAAGAAAAGTCATTCCTTGTGATTCTATGTTGTAGTCAAACACTGTGTCCTATTTGACACAGAACAGTATTTCATAACAGTAGATCAGGCAAACTACAGGCCCATCAGCCTCACCTCTATCCTGGGGAAGGTCATGGAAAAGATTATCAAGGAGGCCATCCTTAACAGACTAGCTGAAGGCAATATTCTGAGGGATACCCAGCATGGGTTTGTTGCAGGTAGTTCTTGCTTGACCAATCTCGTTTCCTTTTATGACCAGGTGACCTATCACTTGGACAAGGGGGAAGAGATCGATGTTGTATACCTCGACTTTAAAAAAGCCTTCGATCTGGTATCCCACGATCACCTCTTGGCCAAACTGGCTAATTGCGGCCTTGACATCACCACAGTTCACTGGGTGGGGAACTGACTCTGCAGTAGCACCCAGAGGGTGGTGGTCGATGGGAGCCAATCGTCTTGGTGCACTGTGACCAGTGGGGTCCCACAAAGCTCTGTCCTAGGGCCTATACTGTTTAACGTCTTCATCAATGATGTGGACATTGGTGTCAGAAGTGGACTGGCCAAGTTTACCAACGACACCAAACTCTGGGGTAAAGCATCCACACCTGAGGATAGGAGGATGATCCAGGCAGATCTGGACAGACCCATGAAATGGGCAGACGAGAACCTGATGGTGTTCAACACCGAAAAATGCAAGGTTCTCCACCTTGGGAGGAAAAGCCTGCACCATGCTTATAGGCTCAGTAGTGCTACGCTGGTTAGCACTACAGATGAAAGGGACTTGGGGGTCATGGTTGACCACAAGATGAACATGAGCCTTCAGTGTGATGCTGCGGCTAGTAAAGCAAGCAAAATGCTGGCTTGCATTCATAGATGCTTCTCAAGCAGATCCCAAGATGTCATTTTCCCACTGTACTCAGCCTTGGTGAGGCCGCAGCTGGAGTACTGCATCCAGTTTTGGGCTCCACAATTCAAAAGGGTTGTGGAGAAGCTTGAGAAAGTCCAGAGAAAAGCCACGTGCATGATCAGAGGTCAGGAAAACAAACCTTATGATGAGAGGCTGAGAGCAATGGGGCTATTCAGCCTAGAAAAACGCAGGCTTAGAGGTGATCTGGTGGCCACCTAAAAGTTTATCGGGGTGCTTAGCAGGATCTGGGGAAACGTCTATTCATCAGAGCCCCCCAAGGGATGACAAGATCGAACGGTCACAAACTCCACTGTGGCTGATTCAGGCTGGACATAAGAAAGAACTTCTTCACTGTCTGAGCCCTCAAAGTTTGGAATAGACTGCCATTGGAGGCAGTTCAAGCACCCACTTTGAATGCCTTCAAGACACATTTGGATACTTATCTTGCTGGGATCCTATGATCCCTGCTGACTTCCTGCCCCTGGGGCAGGGGCTAGAATCAATCCTCCAGATCCCTTCCAGCCCAAATGTCTATGAAATCTATGAAACCTATGAAATATAGTTACCATGTGCATTTATTGAATGCACTGGTCTTTGGTTTTCTGTCAGCTAATGGTATATATATACCATGGTCACTATCAGAAAGCCCTTAACATGCAGTCCTAATTGGAAAGGATGTTGGAGTAGCTGAAGTAGCCTCTGTCAGGCCTCTGGCCAGAAGTTTAGGAAATAATACATGCTATGAGGTTCTGTTTGCTCATTAAAGCATTGCAAATGGTAAAACATACAGTATATCATTGTAGCAGGGGTGGGTAAGCATGCCGGACATAGGCAACATTTGTGTTTAGCATGCAGCAGATCAGGGACAGGACAGGCAGCACAGTGGCAGGTAGGGAAGGGAAAAGAAAGCAGAGTAACATATGGGTCAGAGAGCATAGAACAGGGAGTGGAAGGAAGAAGAGCCAGTGAAGCAGAGGTAGACAATTACAGTGGCAGTTAGGGAGGGCTCAGGATTTAATTTGTGGCACCTGCTGGAAAGGTTGGCTCCCACCGGTAAAATGTTTTTCACTATATATACACACATACATGCCCCCCCCCCCCCCCACACACACACACATGGCTATATCTATGTATACAGCCATTGCCTATCCTTTGGAGAGCTTGTGGAGTTCAGGTGAGGTCCTGGATACCTGGAAGAGGGCAAATAAGAAAGGGAAGAAGGAGGATCCAGGGAACTACAGACCAGTCAGCCTGACCTCTATACCCAGAAAGATGATGGAGCAGGTTTTCAGAGAATCCATTGTGAAGAACTTAGAAGAGAATAAGATGATCAAGAACAGTCTGTATGGATTCACCAAGAGCAAGTCATACCTGACCAAACTGTTTTCCTTCTATGATAAAGTTGCAGGCTCTGTGGATTATGGGAAAGTGGTGGACATGGTATACCTTGACTTTAGCAAGACTTTTGACACTTGTCTCATACAACATTCTCATGAACAAATCAATAAAATACAGAGTAGACAAAAGTACCATATGGTGTATACATACTTGTTTGATCATCATACCCCAGAAGTCATCCTCAATGGCTCAGTCTAAATTGGAAGGAGGTATCAAGTGGGGTTCCCCAGGGATCTGTCCTTGGTCTGGTATTGTTCAACATTTTAATGATTTGGATGATGGGATTCACTGCATGCTTAGCAAATTGGCAAATGATTGGCTTAGAAATGGTATTTAAAGGTCTTTTGGGGGGAATTGGCTTATAGTTATAGATATAAGCATTATAGGGGGTCAAAATAGGCAGCAGGGGTTAAATGGATTTCTAAAGAGCTTGGGAGACACACACACAGCTTCTTATGGCCCTGGAAGTAGATGGGCTGCCTAGTACAAGAAGGCCAACAGATGGACACAGCCTGAGAATTGTAGGAGGGCATGCCATAGCACAAGATCACAGCCTTCAAAGCAGATGGGCTATCTAACGCAACAAGGACACACAACCTGGGAACCAAAGAAGTATGTACCATACTGTCCCATAACATGAAAACATCCGCAAAAACTACTTCACCGTTAGGGCGGCTAGGAGCTAGAACCAACTTCCAAGGGAAGTGGTGCTGGCCCCTACCCTGGGGGTCTTTAAGAAGAGGCTGGATGCCCACCTAGCTGGACTCGTTTGAGTCCCATTTCTCTTTTTGGGGTTTTTGTTGTTCTCCCGCCCTGGCGGGGGGTCGGGCTAGAAGATCTACTAGGTCCCTTCCGACCCTTAATCTATGAATCTATGAATCTATGAAATAAGTGACACCATCAGCAAGGCCTCAGAGAGCAGGGAGGCCTAAGTCCTGGTTTTGGGGGAACAGACCAAATTAGGAGAAGGCCCAGAAGGCTGTGTGGACATGTGACCACAGAGAGACAACCAACCAGAGATAGCTACAGATGAAGAGTCATCAGGAGTCATGAAAGGGGAAGGAGAATATAATAGCAAAGACTTGAGATTAACAAAGCATCCCTTTGACCCATCCCTCCCCATTTTGCTCCCTGATAGGGGTCCCCATCCCTATCCCTGTCCCCCAGGAAGGGTCCCCGAGGCCACCATGGACTGAGGGCATACCAGTAGCCTATCTCATGCACCCCACTGGAGACGGCTGTGGGCCTCAGCATCCCACCTCCAGACTGCTGACGCCTAAGAGAGAGCGCCTCAGAGTGAAGCCTGCATCCTGACCACATTTACTTTGACTCTGATGACAGCCCTAGGATTGGTAGATATAGAATTGTTTGATTGTTTGTAGTGTTGTTTTTTTGTTCTTACTCTGTATCAATAAACTCACCTTTTATCAACTGGCAGATGTTGTGGTCAGTCTGAGGGTTGTGCCCGTGCAGAATAAAGGTATAAGGGCTGGGTCAAAATCCAGTGTCAACACCAAATTGGGTGGAATTGTGGACACTCCAGGGAGCAGATATAGGATCCAGAATGGTCTGACTAGCCTGGAGAAGTGATCCACAGTCATAAGATCAGATTCACCAAAGACAAATGCAAAGACCTGCACATGGAACAGAATTACCAGATGCACACATACAGACTGGGGAATTACTGGCTGGGCTGTGGTAATGCAGAGAAGGACCCAGGGGTTATGGTGGACCAGAAGCTGAATGTGAGCCAACAATGTGCTTTTGTTGCAAAAAAAGTCAACAGTATCTTGGGCTGCAGTAACAGGCATGTCACTTGAAAATCTAAGGAACTGCTTCTTTTGCTCTGTTCAGTACTGACGAGGCATCACCTGGAGTAATGTGTCCAGTTTTGGGCCCCACATTTCAAGAAAATGTGGACAGTTTGGAAAGAGTCCAGCACAGGACAACGAAGAATATTTGAAGCCTCAGAGGCAAGAATTTTGAGGAAAGACTGAAAGAAGTTGGATTATTTAGTTTGGAAAAGAGAAGACTGAGGGTGGATTCAATAACAGTCTTCAAAAATATGAAAGATGATTATAGAGAGAATGGAGATGGGCTTTTCTCTGTGGCTGTAGAAAACAGGACAAGAGCAATGGCCTCAAGATGCAGCAAGAGATATTGAGGCTGGAGATTAGGAGGAACATTCTGACTATGGGTTTTTTGTGTTCTCTGCTCCTCTTAGGCCTATGGTATTTTTTGCTTAGCACATTTACTACTAGCTACAATTGAGGAAAGCTTGTATCCTTTTCTAAAGCAACATATTTTTGAGCTGGTATTAACTGTTTTACTTCCACTCTTGACTCATGAACATATACAAATGCATCGGTGACAATGAGCTAACAGATGTTCCTTGAGATACAGGTGTTGAAACAGATAATTCACAAACCTTGTGATAGGGATGTCCATTTACCACCAGCTGACTGGGAAGGTGACAACCTCTGGCATATTCAGTGTGAAAATGCACTGAAACTCATGCTTGGTGCTTATGGTCCATGAAGTGAAGAAGTTAGATGGTGTATTGTTATGCACATAGTTTTTACTTTTAAAGGTGCAATCTTCTTTTAAGTGTATAGAGTTGACTAATAACACAGAGGCTGTCTCTGAAAGGTCAAATAATCAGTCTGTGGTAACAAATGTAGCCATTGTTAATTAAAGAGATCAAAGGGAAAGAGTAATTCTTCAGAATAGTTACCAGGGGTAGAGGAGAATCCAGAGGGAAGCATTCAAAATGATTAAACTGCTTTGGCTACTGAATGTTGCATGAGAACTAGAAGTAACGTTTGTGTGTGAGTACGCTGATACAGAGATAGATACAGATGCTGCAGATCTATGTTCCCATTAAGCAGACCCAGTTAAAGAGGAACTTTGTTTGTCTTCTGAAAGAGAGGTATTAAATAATTCATCAAGCTTTTGTATTTAAGAAGACAATAATTACATATCTATTTACCTATGTATCTTATCTGTCTGTATATAAAACTGCACATGAAAAACCCCATTGCTCTTCAGAGTAAAATAAAAGTAAGGGATACAAAAGAATGAGAACCTGAAATATGTTTATCAATAATAAATAAGTGAATAAGCTATCCTTTTCAGCAGGATTCCCATACCAGTTTGCATGGAAACCTCATTGTGCTGCAAAGGGTATAGTTTACCTAAAAGAAGTAAAGGTTAATAGTTCCACTGATGTAAGTTACCAAAGTCATTGGAGCTGATCAGTGTACACTAGTTGAGCATCTGATCCAGGAAGGGTATGGACTGAAACTAGAAAATGAAGCATAGTGTTTCTCATATTACGGTTGACAGTGGTGCAAGAGTAATTTGCTGGCAGTTCATGAAGTGCTACTTTTGGTCACATGATACTGAATCTTCTCCCTCATTTTCAGTTGTTAAATCACTTGAAAAAGCATTAGAAATATGTTAAAGACAAGATCCTCAGTTTACTGATGAGTCTAGATAAGGAAAATATGGATGGGACAAAGTGGATCTAAGCCACCTTTATACTCAAGCAATCCTGAGAAGGTCAGAGAATTTAGTGACTCCCTGCGTAACTTAGTGGCCACGTCTACACAAGATGCTGATTGGCCAGTAGCTCATTACTCCTGTGCAGTAGCATCACATGGCTTGAAGCATGATGTGACACTACTGCACATTAGTAACAAGCTACTGCACAGTAGTAATGAGCTGC
This sequence comes from Gavialis gangeticus, assembly GCF_001723915.1. Classification (NCBI taxonomy): domain Eukaryota; kingdom Metazoa; phylum Chordata; order Crocodylia; family Gavialidae; genus Gavialis; species Gavialis gangeticus. Next base: position 32,787,765 of record NW_017729000.1, read on the forward strand.
TGCACAGTCAGGATCACCAAGAAGCTATTTGGGGACACTACTGCGTAGCAACTCTGGTTACTGCGCGGTCATTTAGTACTTGTGTATGCGAGTACTAAATGACTGTGCAGTAGCATCTATGCAGTTGGCATCTCATGTAGATGTGGCCAGGGAAGTTGAAAAATTACTCTAAGGTAATGTCTACACTGCAGGGCATAGGTACGTCCTGGTTTGCTTACTAAGCCCATCTCGCATAGCTCATACTGCTGAACTTCACAGGCCCCTTATACCTATACCTGCCTACTGCTGCAACAGCTGCAACTGTTTGGCTCTAGGATTTCTTAGCACCTCATCAGTTGGAGCCATTCTAGGAACTGGTTGTTGGTGTATCATGAGAAAACTTGTCTGGGTTGTATGGGAGTAGTGTCAGTCCAACACATTTTGTTGAAGCAGTTCAGCTCTGTGCATTCCTCGCTTCTGTCTGTTCAGCTGAGTGAACAAGTCATTAGATGCCCTGCTCTTGATTGAAGGTGGATAAACATTTGGTGCAATCTGGAACACATTTTCATTAGTGGCCTACTGAAGAGTAATGATAAAATCTGCATTTTCTGTTGATTCCCTATGTATAGATTGATGCTTCCAGAGCAAGAAAACTAACACAGTGTGGTAGGATCAAATTGTCATGCAACTAGCCTAGACTCACCAGCGATGTCTCCTGAATTTTTGTTCAAGGAAACAAGACCTTATGGAATTATAACAACCTACCTCTGCCTCTCAAGTGCCAGAACACTTGATTTATGGAGGCCAAACAAAAAGAGCAACAGGTTAATATCGCCTGTCTGATATGCCGAAGGCAAGTGAGTGCTGGCAAGTCAACTGTTGAAGTTGTGGTAATGAATATTTGAGGTGATTATGCTCATGGCTTCTTTCTAGGGGGTAGAGTTAATAATGTGTCTGAAATAATAGCTGGCTTTTAAAGAACAGTATTCCCAAAACTGTTCTGAGGGCATTGATTGTATATGAACTAAAAGGCAATGTGTGGCAGTTACTAGTTATGTTTTTCAATTTTAGTTTTTCCTCTGGGCATTTATATTGAATTAAACATACTTGGTGGGATGTGGCAAAGGAAGAGGAGAGAGCAGGTCATGGAAAGATCTTGCTTTCCACTCTCCACTGCAGCTAAACCCTTCCTATTATAAAAATGATAGTTTCTATCAGGACAATAACAGTGATGACGGAAAGAATTTGTGAAGCTGAAGATCCCAGACCCTATGCTGTTCTGTGTTCAGGGTATTTGCCAAGTCCATCCCAAAAAGGGGGAAAAAAATTAGTATGGAAAACCTTGAACCATTGCCACCTCCACACTGCAAAATGGGCCTGTAGGAGTGGGGCTTATGAGTCAGTATACATTCTGCTTTATCCTCCAAGCTGAGCACCCTAGCTGGCATTCAGCTTTTCCCTAGACAGACCTGCTTTGTGGGTGGATGAAAGGGAAATCTGTCAAAGAGTGATAAAACATACAGAAGCCAGCAGTATAAGCTTACCCTAACTTAGGCCTGCTGGACTGGTCCTACAGGGCCTAAGGATAAGGTACAATGCATAGTGTTGTACCACATACTCCTCCTTCTAGCCATATAACATTCCTGGCACTGAAACACCCATCCATGTCAAGGATTTCTTGACAGAGCAGTTTTCTATCAGCTTTATGCTGTTGAGGCAAAGCGATTGACAGGCGTAGGGCTAAAGATCTGGCTCTAAATTCTCGAAATCCACCAAAGTTACCTTCCTATTTAAGCGAGTGCTGTAGTTGTCACTTGGATATTTTTCAGTTTCTATTAGGAGGGGAGGCTGTCTGTTCCATCCTGATTGGGATGGAGGTGATTTTTAATGGAATGTGAAGTGTTCTCTGAAATGGTCACTCTCTTGTGATTTTGTCCACTCTGTGGGAACATTTCAGCCCCTTTGAGGTCAGTGACAAAACTCCAATTGATCTCAGACAGGCAGAATTTTATCCAGAAGACTAAAATTTTGAGAAGCTCTGTCACAGCAGATCAAAACTTGTCTAACTGTGACCTTAATGCTGTATCCCAATTATGTCAGGAACTTGTAAAAGTCATATAGCACTAGTATCACTACCTGGTAACATTATGAGAATGTAACTAGACAATGCTACAGGGCCTTTTATAATGAGATCCTCTCTTTGCCAGTTACTGCCACAGCTGTTTCAAAGATCAGATTCTTTCCCTTCTTTGTTTCCTTCCTCCCACTGGTCTTTAAGTAATATATGCTCTTCTGTCATATCTTGAAATTAAAGTCAGTAAAACAAAGCATGTTAGACTTGAAAATGTTCAGCTGCTCCTGCTATGCTCACTGAATGTATTGCAGTCTAACTGTAGAGCAAAAGTGATAAAGCCAACTGATTTGGCAGGTTTATCTCAGTCAGGTGTGGTTACATGTGGGTTTATATTTTCTTTATTTTTAGGCAGGGTGTAGTTGGCCCCTATTAAGGTGAAATATGACATGCACATTTTTACCACACTGTTTGTTATATTTACACAGAGGATTCAAATCAAATACCTTTTGAAAGGAGCAATAATTAGATTAGTTTGAAATTCGGCTGCCTTTCTGGATGTATAAATAAGAAGATAAATCTCCCATGAAGAAGCTGACATAGCCTTCCAGTTTATTTGTTAATTCAACAAAGCCAGCATGTTCAACAATTACCCTGTTCTTCATTGAATTGTTCCCAAAACACAAAATATTAAATAAATATTTTTAAAGAAGCTGACAAGATGCACATGTAACAAAAACAGCTCAGTATTAGTCATTCTTGCATCTCATATCCTCTGTTTTCCCCTTTGTCATCCTTTTATTTATAATCATTCCTTGTTTTATCTGTTTAGAGACCAGTCATGGACACTGTCATTCATAGTACTTTTTTCTTGACCAAGTAATCTTATTAGTCACAGGGGTATAGGTGTAAAGTAATGAGCCTTAACTTGTGAACTGCTTGGAGAAAAGGTCTTTATTTATTTTGTTAATAGGCATTGTATAGTAAGTACGTTCTTTACTAAGTATTATGCATAAAGATGACTCTTAATCTCAGTATTATACCAATCACAATATTCTCTTGTGGTGTCTTGTGTGATATATAAAGATTTTTCTCCCTTTTTTTGTTTTGTATAGCAAAAAAAAAAAAAAGAAAGAAAAGATAAGGGCTCAGTACCAATAAGGGGGATATGACATGGTTTAGAATTCAATGAATGCATTAAAGCATTCTGAAATCAAACTTTTAAAATGGTGATATAAAATGTAGGTACTTAAGAGGATAAACTTATAGTGAGGATCTACTGTAAGGTTGATTGAGGAGGTAAATCTATTTTCTGTATGTGTACAAAGAAAAATCAAATGACAAATTCAGTATCAAAAACATCAAAGAAAATAATGCAGTTGCTTTCATCTCCAATGCATGCTAGCACTTCAAAGAAAAGCAAAATGCTTGCCCTTCCTCCACTACCCCCGAAGGAGGATGAGCCTATAGCTGAAGATAAGTCCCCATCACTACTTCAGGAGAATAGACAAAATATAAGTAAGTAACATTTGCTTATGAAAAAGGAGTTATCCCTTTTTTTCTTTCATTAACATATCACTATTATGAGACATTGCTGCACTCAAGAATACTGTGCTCTTAATAAGATGTATCAGGTTAGTATGTGTCCCTGATACCTACTACCTGCTCGAAGATCTTAATGTTACCTTTTTAAATAGCTCAGAACTTCATAAATAGAAACAACATTCTTCCAAATAAAGTCACTTTGTTTACCTGCTGTACCATGCTAAGGAGAGGGCTGCTAGATATATACCTTTCAGATGCAAACACATATAGGTATGCATGTACGTATTACTCTACAATTAAATTTCTTTATTTTATTACAAAAAAACAAGGTCAGTTTCTGATGTCAGCATTGTAAGTGACCCTATTTTTGAGGAACATTCTCAGTATCTCTCAGCCCAGCCCAGCCCAGCCCAGTATCCTATTCCAGCAACATGAAAGGAGGTGGAGGCAGTGGTGACAGCAATTCAATTTTGTACTTGTGGTCAAAAGCAGTTTGCTGGAAACCCAGCAAATTTTAAAGATCCTTCTCTTAGAGAAAAGCATAAATGTGAAAGCTCCAAGAATTTCAGGGCTTGGTGAGGTTTTCATTATTCTCAATGTGTGTCTGGCCCTAAAACAATCCACAAAAATAATCAGGAACAAAGATTAAGGCATTGCTGTTTTAGGCTCTCTTTAGCAACCTTGCTTTTTCAGTCAAATGCTTTGTCTAAGGACCTGCAGTAGCTGCACGCATGAAAATATCATAACTTTTATTTCTCTGAGTGAGAACAGCTTTAAAATGGTTGTTCAAATGAGACTAAATCCAGTTTTGGCTTTTCCTCCATGCTGCTTTAGCTCAGTTTCAAAGCTATCGTTGATCAGAAAGCTTGACAGCCACAGTGTTTGCAAATCCTCACCGATGAGCAGTAACAAGATTTAAAAGTGAAACCTCTCAACAGAGAACCAGTTTGCACAGTGTGCTGCTTTATGCAGTCATTTATTTAACCATCTGCAAACTGGTCCCATTTAATTTTCAGATTTCACTGCTGCAATATACATGAGGAGAGTGGTTGGGTCAAGTCTAATGATTTAACTTTTTATAACTTAAATAATTGACCATAGCTTTCCACTACAGTTATTGGAATAGCAACCAGTTACAAAAAAATCTATAACATTTCGGTAAATGAAGCATGTTTGTATTTAAATGAGAGCTTGTCCAAAAAGGGGTTAATATTTGAAAGCATTTTTGATAGGGAAATGCTGCTTCTGTGGCAATATAGTTCTATTTTTTCACTTTACTGAATGCTGGAAAAAAAACATAATAATCAAAAAATCAAGATAAACTTTTCTTATTGCAGAAGAATGATGATAAGACTGGAAATCTTTATTTGGTTCTTAAGCTGGCTGCTAGAATAGTGGGTCAAACTATAAATGAGAGGGCAATTTTCAAAACAGAATTTACAGTACTAAGCATTCCTCTGAGCTCAGTAAGCTTTCTGTTGTCATATTTAATTCACTGATGGATTTTAGTGTTTGGACAATCAAAATATATTAAGTGCTGTTATTGAGAAACTCTTTCTGAATTAAGGATTCAAGAAACTTCTGACAGTTTCAAATATGGAAAAACTTACTTGCCTGTGATATTACCCCTTAAAAACCAAAATAGGTCACAGAACTATATTTATGCAGGTCATTGTTTTGTGCTAGCTATGTCATAGGATGTGTGTAGACAACACAATATTTCCCATTTATGCCAACACAGCAGTGTTTGTGTTTCCACGATCCGGGATTTCCTGCCACTCTAAAGTCTGTTTAACGCCTTAAATTAACGCTACTCGGAGATGTGTTATTTTGTGGGGCTCTGTAGTTAAGCTGCCCCAGCTATAGAATTGTTTTGTGAACACAGTCATCGAAGCACAGACTTGTTATTAATCCCCTTCACCACCAGGTGGCACTGTGTTCTTGCCTCTAGCCCAGGGGTGGGCAATTATTTTGGATGGAAGGCCACTTACTGAGTTTTGGCAAGCCATTGAGGGCCACATGACAGGCAGCCAGGGGCAGATAAATATTAATTTTCTAAATTTTTCAGGGGCCCTGTGGGCCAGTTAGAATGGCTTAGTGGGCCGCATCCAGCCCCCAGACTGCATTTTGTCCACCCCTGCTCTAGCCAGTAGGTGCTGCTGTGGGGTTTTTTTTAACTTTCACTCATTACTCCCCCCTCCCTCACATACAGTGGCCACAGGCAGGTGAGCTGTAGCTATAGAATGGTGGAGGAGGATTATTATGTACCCCAACCGGAACCCCAAGTAATTTGTCCTTCCTCCACTTAAAGTCTATGCCCTCCCACCCC
>NW_017729000.1:32798688-32801378 GCF_001723915.1 Gavialis gangeticus
CCACCCAAACCCCCTGCCTCCCCCACTCCTCCCAAACCCCCTGCCGTTTGTGCCCACTGCAGTGGGCATAGCTCCTGAGGACAGCGCCAGCAACAACCCCGGAATGGTAAGTGTCTTGCAACTATTTTGAAACTTTCGAGTCAGAGGCTACCTTAAATATTGCAAACCCTCTGGACTTCACATTTTATTTCAGCACCATGTTGAGAGCAGAACTCTGGCTGCTAGACCTGCAGCCCAGATATGCTGCATCAAACACCATAGTTAGGTAATTTCTCCCAAAGACCTGGGAGAGGGGGTGGGGGTTGGGGGGCAAGATTCTGTTTTTTTTACTGTGTTCCAACCCCCACCTCCTCTTCTCCTTTTTCCCTGCAGAAAACTTTCAAGGGTGGAAATTGCCAGGGACAGGGACAAGCATTAATTAACCAAAAAAAAGAGCAGTAAATAAAAGTTTCAGTCCTGTCTGGAGCTGTACATAGTTTTATATATTTTTCATAGAAAATTGTGGTAGTAATTTTTTACAATTGTTTACATGTCATTTGTTTTATCTTTATATAGTATTGTTTTTATGTCTTTATATATATTATATTTCTTTATGAATATATTTTTATTTTATATTGTAAAGGTGCTGGGGGGAGGAAAAATACTGTTTTGTATATTATTTCTATTATGATTTTAATTTATTATTATTATTCAATGCTTATTATTTAAAGATTACTTATTATTTAAATTCTTTTTTAACTATCCTTTTTTTATACAAAGAAATGCACCACACCCACCTTTTCCTGCCTTTTCTAATGCATACAAATATTTTTTTTGCTCTCTAAAAAGTGTGATGTTTTCTTTGATAGGCAAATTGGGGCTCGGTCATGTGGGTGCAGTCTTGTAAAAAAGACTGCTCCCACCCACAGTGGCAAGCAGGCAGGAAAGACAAAGCAGCAAAACTTCTCCAGGCATGGACCTTCCCCCTCCCCCTCCACCCCAGCAGACAGCTCCAAACTGCTTCCCCACTCCCAGGTCCATGCCCTGAAATCAAGAAGGAGCAATTACAAATGAGCAATTTTTGTTCCTTATCTTTATGTTTTTTCACAGTACATTCAATAAAATCACAATACAGCTTAAACAATTTACACAATTTTGTTTTAATCAACAATGTCATTGGTACTCAAGTTGTGAACACATTTTTTCCTAAAGACATTACAGCAATTACCAGCTAACAGGGACTTCGGAAAAACTGGTAAGTGGCTCCATTCACTATGCTCAAACCATCCCTTTCTTACTCCCTTGATATTTCCCTCTGTAGATAGTCCCCTCAGTATTACTACTATCAAGTGACTGTTGTTGTGTAAACGTGTGTGTGTGTGTGTGTGTGTGTGTGTGTGTGTGTGTGTATGTAGGGAAGGAGGGAGAGAGTAACAGGACTTTTGGGCAGGGGGATAAGGGCCAGGTACAGGCCTATCATTTTCATTATCCCTTACATATAGCAACTTTTGAATTTTTGCTGGTCATAAAGCTTAGGGAGGGAGTCATGGAGGTTGGGACAGATGGGTCTCTCAGGCTGGGGGATAAGGCCCCAGGTATGGTCCTAAAGGAGCCAGTAGGGTTTCCTGAAGACAGATGGATCATCATTGGCATCACCTGAATGGTAAGATTTTTTTCAAGTAGTTTGAAACTTTGGAGTGAATGGATACATGACTTCCTTCAATACTGGGTGGATGGGTTGGATGAATTGGTGTGTGTGGGGGAGTAGTATGTAAGGCCCCGGGCATGGGCCCCAGGAGGGTTTTCACAGTGGGATTTCACCCAACTCAGCTGGCTGACTGAGTTGGTAGAAATCCCATAGCCCACACCTAGGGCCTGCCTAGGGCTAATCTCCTTTACATATAGTAACTTGGCTGGCCACAAAGTTTAGGAAGGAAGGAAGGGAGGGAGTGATGCATGATTGGAGGGCTGCATGGGTGGAGGGCCAGAGGCAATGTTCCCCAACAGAAGGTGGGTGGATGGATGACTCAGGGGGTGGGAAATTAGGCCCCAGACATGATCCCAAAGGGTTTTCCCTGCTGGATTTCAGCAGGAAGGAGGGTTTTCCCTGCTGGATTTCAGGGTTTTCCCTGCTGGATTTCACCTGACTCAGCTGGCTGGCTGAGTTGGGTGAAATCCCATAGCCCACACCTGGGGCCCAGGGCTAAACTCCATTACATATATTAACTTTCAAATTTTGGCTGGCCACAAAGCTTAGGGAGGGAGGCAGGGAGGAAGGGATGTATGGATGGAGTGCTGCATGGGTAGAGGACCAGAGGGAAGGAGGCAGGCAGGCAGCCCCCTGTCCTGGGTGTGTTTTTTTTGTTTGGTCTATATATGTCATGTTTTCTTTGATAGACAGAATTGGCATTCATGGCCAATGAGGGTGGGGGTGGTTTTTGGGGAGCTGATGACTGTGCCTACCTCAACGTGGGGATGCTTTGCTTGGGGGGTTTTATGAAGTCATGCCTTTACTGGAAATATTTTCAGGGTGAACTGTTAGCTGGGGGAGGTTGAATGCTTGTCCAGTGCTAGTGTGCAGCCAGCATTTTGATGCATGGATAGAGGCTTCAGAAAAGAAAAGTGGATTCAGATTCAGAAGAAGATGAGGAGAAACTCAAGGAGACAGAAGGCTCAGCTGCAGTTGTGGCGAGCAAGAATTTGAAATTTAC
>NW_017729000.1:32806378-32807178 GCF_001723915.1 Gavialis gangeticus
GATTCTCTGTGCCCCATGTGTGGTCCCACACTTGTTGACTGCATGCCAGCCAAACAGAAGGACACAGAAGTATTCATTTCCTCCTGAGGTCTTCTGTGGTACTCTCACTTTAATTTCACTTTCAAGAACATTTGTATTCACACCACCCAGGCAGGATTTCAGGGTGAGTTTGCTCCCATTTTATAAAGAGCTGAAGAACAAAGATTAAAATTAAGGTGTCCACTATATTTGGTTGTCCAGTTTCAGATGGCTATGGGCTGATTCTTTCAGAGGTTTAGTTTCATACATCACTTCATATGTTCAGTTACAGCATGTAAGGGAGAGATATTTTAGCCAGAAAAAACTGGTGAGTGGTTGAGTGGGGCAAAAAACACCAAAGAAGAAGACCTCCCCAATTCAGAGAAGAAACTCAAGGAGACAGGAGCCTCAGCTGCAGCTGTGGCTAGCAAGAATTCAAAAGTTACAGTGTGTAAAGTCAGGTGGATTTTTCCCAAGCAAGAAGCAGGGTGTTGAGACCATCAGGTGCTAGAGGGAGACAGGGAGGGAAATTAGGCATCTATTTATTTGCGTTTATACATAATTACTTAATAATACTATTTACTTTCTAAAGCAAACCATTCATTAAATAGTTATTACACATTTGTTTACATGCTTTATAGCAACAGTTGCTTGATAGTAGGCTACTGATTGAAGGGACTGTCGCTCAATAAACGTGAGTCCCTTCAATGCTACACTTCATACGGTGTAGTCTGATACAGAAAATACCCTCAGCTGCATTTGTGCCTGCAATATTTTGAAAA
>NW_017729000.1:32812178-32834280 GCF_001723915.1 Gavialis gangeticus
TAATATAAGTAATATTGATATTATTACAAGCTCATACTAATATATTACTAATGGAATTAATATTGTTATTGACTCCTATTATTAGTATTACCTGTCTACACAGGTCTATAGGATGAAAATCAACAGTAATTATAATGCACAGTGTAACATATATAGTAGTTCAGTTGTTGAGAAAATCCTGAAGGAAGTGTTGTCATCCTCTTTATCTTTTCTTTCTGGCTTTTCTCTTCTGCCTCTTGTCACACCCACAGGGATCGACCAGCACGTGGCTAGCAGTGCATGGGGAACTGAAAACAGGAGGGAGGGAGGATAGAAAGAGCATCGTAATTTGTTTTGTTGTCTCTTTTGCACCTTGCGTACCTTCCGTCATGCCTATAAAACCCCACCAGCCAAGTTTACAATAAAAGTGAACTAAACAATGTGTCCCCCTCAACCAGAGATGACCCTATCAGGGTGATGCTATCAGGGTGAAGGGCTGTGGGCAAATTATCGCCCCCCACATGCAGAGCCACTGGCTCCTGGGTGCCGTGGTGGTGGGTGGGGAGGGGAGTTGGTGACCATCTGGATGCGAGGCCGGCGGTGGCACTGAGGAATTGCCACACCCGCTCTGCCCATCTCTGCAGGGCCCCCATAGCTCTGTGCCTGGGGTGGTCACTTCTATTCTTGCCCCCCTAGGAATGAGCCTGCCACCCTCAGGGCACAGACAAGTGTCACTTTATAGATTATAGATTCATAGATTCATAGATTAAGGGTCGGAAGGGACCTAGTAGAACTTCTAGCCCGACCCCCCGCCAGGGCGGGAGAATGAAGGTGACATGGAACACATCACCATGTCCTCTTTTGAGTTGCATATTGCAGAGGTGCAGGCATCAAATTGCACTCAAAGCTTGACTGCACCCCGCTTGGTCACCCTACAGTCTTCTTGAACCCTGGATTCACAGTGCTGCACCCCTAGGGGCAAATCTCGTCACTGGGATGAGTTCTTCTCTGCCTCCAGTGCGCTGTCGTTCCTCACCCGCCTTGAACGTCCCTTGTCAATACAGTGAACATGCACCATGATCTCTGCTCCCCCAATTTATCATCACCGCTCCCTCACTGGCAGCCTCATTTTGTTGTTAAAAACAACACAGACAGTCTGGTGCCAAGCTGGAACAGAGTGTGAAAAGAAGGCAGGAAAGTTTGCAAAGTCCCTGGGTTTATGTGAAAAGCAAGTAAAGCAAGTCTTAACTCCATATGGCTCCCCCCACCCAGCACCTTGCCAAAACAAAGGTGACAGTGCCTGGAACCTGGCTGGAAAAGAGCACAAAATGAATGCTGTAAAAGTGCATTTGCAAAGTTTTGGTCTAGGGAAAATGTAAGGGTTGTAAAGAGTGAGGCAAAAAGCCCCTGCACCACACACCGTAGAAAGACGAAACTGGGAAGGCATCAGCCTCTGTGAGCAACTGTGCAAAATGAATGGTGGCTTCCCAAAAAGCAAGTGAGACTGCTGACACACCACTTCCCTTCTCCCAAATAAGAGAGGTGAAATCAGAAGCAATATGGCCTCTGAAGTGGATTTGCAGAGTGGGTGCTGGTTTTGCAAAATGCTGGTATGCAGACCAACACTTGTGTTGGGACCCATCCAGGCAGCCCCCCTGTTTACCTTTGGAGTCCTCCTGTGCAAGAGAGATTGCCAACCCCTCCCCCTCATGCCCCATGAAGCCAGCAGCAGGAAAAACAAACAGAGAAATGGACCCAAACAATGAACAAAATCCACCTTCCCCACCAAGTGTAAGATATGGAGGCAGGCACAAAAGCCAGGAAATCATGACATTTTTTATTTGGAACATAGGTTTGTAAATAGTTACTTGGGCTTCTTTGCCTTCCCCCCCGCCCTTGACCCTGAACCACCCCTGTCTCCCTGAAATGCAGTGGTGCCCTCCTGGCCCTACTGGCAGTTGTATGGCCCTCTCATGGCCCCACTGAGTTAGGGGGAACAGGCTCATGTGTAAGTCTCCATGCAAGTTTTTCCTGTAAGCTGAGCAGACCGACTTTTCCATTTTGGGTGTAGTTTCCATAGGCTGTAATAATGAAAAAAAACCTCAAAAGATAATCAGGTTCAGCCCCTGCACCAAGCAGGAAAGCTAATTCGGGTCAAGTGACCCCAGCAAGGTGACCATCTAGTCTCCTCCTGAAGATTTCCAGGGTACATGATTGCATCACCTCTGGGGGGAAATTATTCCACAGTCTGGATGCCCTAACTGCGAAGAACTTTTTGCTAATGTTGAGCCTGCATTTATCTTCCATGAGTTTGTGGCCATTACTCCTGGTTTTCCCCTCAGGTGCCCTGGTGAACAGTTGCTCACAGGGCCCTTGATGTACTCCCCTAGTATAGGGGTAAGCTTTTCCAGGTTCCCTCTCAGCCTTCTTTTTCTCAGGTTGAAGAGTCCCAGATCCCTCAGCCTTTCCTTATATGGCTTGCCCAGGTCATCTCCTTTGGCCAGGACCAAGTCTAGCAGAGCGTCACCTCTGGTTGGCCCATGCACCTCCTAAGTCAGGAAGAGTTCCTTGACACAGGTCAGGAAGGATCGCAACCATTCCAACTTGGCCAAGTGTTCCTCCCAGGAGATGTCTAGGTAATTAAAATTGCCCATGACGACCATTTCACATGCATGTGCAGCCTCAGTCAATTCTTGGGTGAACTCTAGATTGAGTTCCTCCCCCTGGTTTGGTGGTCTGTAGTAACCTACAGTTAGGCCTCTCTCACCAAGCCCCACCCCTCGCAACTTGATGCAGAGGGTTTCAAGCTGTCCATTTTTGGAGACGATATCAGCCTCCAAGGAGGTATACTGCTCTTTCACATAGAAAGCAATGCCTCAACCTTTTTTCCTCAACCAGTCCCTTATATGCAGGGTGTAGCCCTCTATAGCTACACTCCAGTCATGTGAGGAGTCCCATCAGGTCTCCATAATCTCTACTAAATCATAATCAACACTGGAGAGTAAGAGGGTTAGCTCCTCCTGCTTGTTCCTCATGCTCCTGGCATTAGTATATAGGCACGTGAGTCTTCCTACTGTGGCCCCCATCTTCCCATCCTGCTGATGGAAAACTCAGCTCCAACAAGAGTGACTCTCCCAGTGTCCCTATTTACTGGGCTTACTTGTAAGTTGGTCCTTGGACATGTTTGAATTTGTGTAACCCCATCCCCCAGCAATCTTAATTTAAAGCCCTGTCCAAAAGATCAGACATCCTGGCCATGAACAATGACTTACCTCTCCTCATGAGATGGATGCTATCCAGGAGTCCTCTCTCCCTGAAGTGCATGCCATGGTCAAGGAATCCGAAGTCTTCTTGGTGGCATCAGCATTGGAGTTGCTGGTTCACTTCCTCGATGAATGTTTCCCTTCTGGGACTGCAGGCTGCAGCAGGAAGAACAGAAGCAAAGACTACCTGGGCTCCCAGCCCCTTGAGCCCAGCCCCCAGAACCTTGTAGTTGCTCATGACTCAGTCTGGATTAATTCTGGCCATGTCATTAGTTCCCACATGGATGGAGGAGCGTGGGGTAGTAGTCGGAGGGCCAGACAAGCCTGGGGATCCTCTCTGCTACATCTCAGATATGAGCCCCTGGAAGGAAGCAGATCTCACAGCTAGGGGGTCTGGATAGCAGATGCTATCCAGATGCTATCAGTGCCCCACAGGAGGGAGTCCTCCACTACCACCACCTTGCACCTCCTCTTGGGGGTGGTGACAAGCTGCTTACCTTCCTCCTCTCTTGGTACCTTCCTCCTCATTGGAGCGTGTTGTGCAGGGCTGGGGGGGAGCAGACCTGGCCCTGGGCTTCCTGGAGCATGAGGTGACTGTCTTCCAGGTCACTCCGAGTGGGTCTTCTTGGTTAGCCATCATGTTGGCTACCAAATCTGTCTCTCCTTCCTTCTTCTGGAGAAAGGTCTGGCAATAGCCATCAATGAAGTCTTCATGGACCCTGATGGTGTGCATGTGATGTATCTCCTCCTCAGGCTCCCACACCTGGCCCTCCAGAGACTCCACCAGGGAGCACATGCCACAAGTGAGGGTGGCCCCATGCTCAGTTGCCAGCAGCCACATCAGGCAGCCCCTACAGTCCAGGGCCTCAGGCTCTGTCTGGGTGAAGGTCTCAGCAATGCTTGCAGGTACAATGAGTCATCACCATGGCCAAAAGCAATTGTGTGGTAATAAGCTATGCTACTACCCATGAACTGGCCTGTGAACTGCCTGCAAACTACTTCCCCTGTTTGCAGTCCTGTTTGCTGGCTCCCTGGTCATCTGGGGAGTCTCCTTTTATACACTTCTGGGTCTGGGCTAACTCAGCCCCTTTGTTTGGGCTTTTGCCAGGTCCAGAGAGCAATCACACAGCAGTGAATAATCCCACAGCAATCAACAATCAGCAATCAGCACTCACTCAGCAGTCCACATAAACAGGTAATTCTGCACACTGTGAAACACATCATGGAAATCTTCCTGTGATCTCTGTAATTCAACACAGGACTCAGCAAACAGGTTTTTGAGCTCCTGCATGCTGTATCACAATTCCTCCATGATGGCATCATCTTTACACAGGCATTCAAGGAGTTTCTCCTGCCAGACATCTGAGATTTCCACTCTGGCTAGTTACAATTCTGCCAAAGCCTCAAACAAGCTTTGGTGGGACCGTCACTGCCTGCTACAAAAATCTTGGCAGCACTCTGCTGTAGTGTGAGCTGGGGTCCATTGCAGGTGGCCATTGGTTGCGGTGGCTGATAAAAGGGTAGGTTTAGGTTAGACATCAGAAGGCGCTATTTCATGGTCAGGGCGGCTAGGGTCTGGAACCAACTTCCAAGGGAGGTGGTGCAGCCTCCTACCCTGGGGGTTTTTAAGAAGAGGTTAGATGAACACCTTGCTGGGGTCGTTTAACCCCAGTACTCTTTCCTGCCATGGCAGGGGGTCAGACTAGATGATCTGCTCAGGTCCCTTCCGACCCTAGAAACTATGAAACTATGAAAAAAGCAATGGTTCCCTTCCCGCAAGAGGAGAGGATCTTGGCTGCACCGCTTGAGAAGGATAATGGAGACAGATTATTCAATGGCAAGGTGTCTTACTGGTTTCACAGCAAGAATACCAGCAATAAAAAGAAGAAGATACAGATGCCCAGAGGAGGTAAAATACCCAAAGGGAAGCAAAGAAGTGGAGGATGACTGGGCTCTGTTGAGAAACCTGAGGAGGACAAGTATCTGCATGGCGTGGACCCACAAAAGCAGCTTGGACTGGTGGGAGAGAATCATACTGACCACTTGGAATGACCAGCAGTGGCTGGAGATGTTCTGAATGAAAAGGGAGATATTCTATTATATCATCTCAATGCTGGTGCCCCACATTGTGAGGCAAGATAGTAACATGTGTCGGGCCATCCCACCAGACAGGAGGGTTGCAATGGCCATCATAAAACTGGCCAGCCCATCCAGCCTCTGCTACATCATGAACCAGTTCGGCATGGCTGTCTGCACAGCCAGATTGGCATCTCATGAGGTATATCACCTGGTAAAAGAAATTGCTTCAAAGAAAATTATCCACCTGGCAAATCCTCAGCAAGTCAGAGATGGCTTTAATGAGAAGGGCCTCCTGAATTGCATGGAGGCTTAGACAGCACTCACATCCCAGTGCTGTGCCCTGTGGGAAGGGGGAAGGGTTTCACAAACAGGAAAAGATATGCCTCCATGATTCTGCAAGCTGTGGTGGACCACTGGGGCTGGTTCATAAACATTTATACTGGGTGGGCCACCAGCAGGCATGATGCATGCGTGTTCAGAAACTTCCCCCTTCCTGGCTTTGAGGAGAAAGGACACTACACACCCATTGTGGAGGAGACAGTGATCTTCACTGTTGCTGTTCCCCCGGTTATATGAGTGGCTGCTGCCTACCCCTTAAAGCCCTGGCTCATGAAGCCTTATGGAGGGAATGTCACTGACCCACAGAAGATGGTTTTTAACAACCATCTGAGCAGTTTCAGGATGGCCATCGAATGTGCATTTGGCTGACTGAAAGGACAATGGAGGGTGCTTATGTGCCAGCTCGAGATGGAACAATAAAATATCATGGCCTTTGTAGTGGAAGCCTGCATGCTGCAAAATATCTGTGAGAGCCATGGAGAGGTTTGCAAAGAATCTTGGGGAAAAAAAGCGATACAGACAGTGGCCAGATAACAGAGACATGTTCAGGAAGCAGTACAGGGAGTGAGGAGAAATCCTCAAGGAGAGCCTGGTGTGTAGGGCTGTGCAAAAGTTTTCTGGCTGTTTTGTTTCAATGCTGTTTCAACTCATTTCAAGCTTGAAACAGCAAAATCAACACTCTTCCATTGAAATGGAGAAATGGCAGCCAAAACAAAATGGTGCTGTTTCACACAGCCCTGCTGGTCGGGCGGCCCTTGTGTGTGATTGTCTGGCAGGGTATATTGCTGACAACAACACCTAGGAGTGCTTTTTTTTTTCTCTTGGTTATGTTAAATTAATTTACGCTTTAAATCTGTGTCTGTATACAGGGGCATATGGTGTTGCGGATTGGGGATGGAGGGGAGGAAGGTCAGGGGTGACGGGTAGGAAATATGGACTTGGCCAGGGGTTTTTTGCTTCCATATCTGTGGTTTGGGAGAATGGGGCATTATGCACTGTCACCTACACCTGAATCACCCCACCTCCCTGGGTGTGAAGGTTAATTATACCTTTGCTGGGCTAGGCAGGTGGGGGGGGCAAGGGGAACAGCAACTCACATTTTCAAAAAGATTTCATAAACTTTTCAAAAACATTACAGAACAGACCTCCAAAAGCCATATGTGACACTACACAAACAGACTGGCAGTGGATCCTGGGCAGGGGATGGGAGGGTTCCAGTGGAAGTCCCCTTTGGAAACTGCACAAAGATCAATGAGCTCAGGAATGCTGGGAAATGTAGTCCAAACAAAAACAAAAAAAGCCAGAATTGCTGGGCACCACTACCAACACTGACAGCAATCACCAATCAACTGGGTGGCAACAAACTACCACCCACTACTCTAAACCCTGAACGTTTTATGATATCATAGTAGTTATCATAATAGTTATAGTAAATAAAATTATATATATATATATATATATGTAAAATGGTGAGATGGGAAGGGAAAAGAATCAGAGGGAAGGATTCATGGGGATTGTCTTTGAGATTGCAATAGGGAAGGGCTGGGCAAAATGTGGCCTGCAGGCCAGATGTGGTCCACCAGGCCATTTTATCCGGCCCACAGGGCCCATTAAATTTAAAAAATTAGTATTTATCAGGCTGCCTGTCATGCAGCCCTCGATGGTTTGCCAAAACTCAGTAAGCGACCCTCTGCCTGAAATAATTGCTTGCCCCTGTGATAGGGCCTTTGGGATTGTGTACTGATGGAGAGAGACCAGCCTGACTGAGCAGAGGCGGGTGCAAGTGACAAGGATTTTGGGGTGAATGTGCCCGGGGGAGACTCCCAGTGAGAGTCTGGATTGTCCAGTGAGAGTCTGGGGGTGGCGAGTGGGGAGACTGGTTGGTTTACATGCGCCTTCTGCTGCAATACATTAGGAAAGACATTGCATGGTTAAATTGGTATTTGACTCCCCCTACAGAAATCTGCAGGGAATGACACACAAGGCTTAACATGCTTGAAAGCACCATTCTTGGAAACACAAACGCCATGTCATACAAACACAAACGCAGTACACCAAAAAAATTTTTAGGTGCTCTGCCTTAAGGCCCGTGTCATCTACACATGCCCTTAGGCATTATGGAGATGGATATCATATAAATGCAGAGACAATTAGCCATATTCAACATACCTGTCTATCTGAACAATCATGACTGACTATTGTGGTGACAACATTTTATGAAGTATTGATATGTTCCGGGGATAATGGGAAAACACAGTAGCACATTAGCACTTTTTGATCTATTACAGACTTGATTGGTTTTCTTTGTTTCTTTTTACCATAGAAAACTCAGGCCACATACAGACATGCCATTTCTATTGAGAGATTCACTCCTTTCACATTAGAAACCATATCCAGGATTTTTCTAACACAGCAAAAATGGCCATTCAAGGAGAAAAATAACTTATTAACCTGGGTTAAATGGCTCCCAGAAGAGTTTCTCCCAGGACACTGCACTTCTGTGTACTTTTCTTCCGAGAAAAGATTTATCTCAGTCCTCCAGTTTCCCACCATGCTTTGCTTCTCCCTCCCTCCAAATTGTCAAGGAAGACAGTGTGTCACTCAGGCTGGACTCTACTGCTCCGGCTGACTAAGGAGTCCCTTCACAATCTCCACATTGTGCTGCAGGGAGACAGCATGTGAGACGGTCAGGATCTGCCATTCAGTGCTGCCCTGTGGACTGCTGGCATCAGTCACCAGATAGATTGACAAGCCTGCACAGCACACTGAGATGTACATGACTCTGTTCAAGTCTCTGGGTAAATTTTTCTACCAGAAATAAATCTCACAAGAGTTCTCCTGGATCATTTGAACATGTATATACAGCTTAATTCAAATCCTTACTCTGCTTCCATACCAACATCCTTCCAGCAGGCTTTTTCATATTGCCCAAAAAGAACAGGTAGCAGCTTTCAATTTGTAGGACTAATTTAATCTTTACAAAATAAATGGAATAACGCTTTGTATTGCATCTCACCATTCCATATGTATACTGGCATGACTGAGATCATAATCTGACTTGTAATATGGAGACAACACTGTTGTGTATCCACACAGTAGCTGAATATACTTAACAAGAAGGCTACTAAAACATAAATAGATAAGTAAAGGTGGAAACTAAAATCAAGCTAGTTTATTACAGTTTAACTAATTTGTATATAACCTTTTAAAATTATTTCTAAAAATAGGATAGTAACAGTTATGTTTAATAATGGTTGTTTGGGATTGTTTGGTGTGAGAGGGACATTTCACTTTTGTAGATTTCTGAAATGACTCTGGAAAATGTATTTTCATGATTCGTTACAGATTAATTTTTTTCCCCACATATTCTACCCTAGACTTTCTGCATCCTGAATTGTATTTTGACTGAGGTTCTGGTGTTTTTAGTACCAAAAAAATGATCTTTGGAGCTAACAGTCTTATTATACCTCGTACTCAGATGTTGGTGGGTGTTAGTTCTAGCTCAAGTTTGGAAAAGTTATTCTTCAGGCAAGCAGGGGCCTGGAGGACTAAAAAGTAAGATTCCCTCCTCCCGTTTCCAGCCGTCCCTCTGTTTCTGTTCCCAGGTCTCCCCAGGGTTCCTGTAATTTATAATGGCTACACCTTAGTGTAACACGAGCTGGGTTAACATGGATTACAAATAATCCTGCCCTGCAGTGGCATAACAGTGTGCACAGTCCAGGGTTTAAGAGCTCCAGGAGCTACCCAAAATTACTGTATAATAAGGCTCAAGGATTTTTATCCTATGGTAGAAACATACCAAACTCATCTATAGTTTTTACCCCGTGTCTTTCATTATATGTGGTTATATAAAATGGGTGCAGTTTCATCCCCCAACTTCTAGCTACACAGTTCTTTTATTTCATAGAGCGATTTCCTTGACTGTTACATGTCTGAGTTCTCTGGGTGATTTTCTGGTACACAAAAACATAGTACAGTATGGCTCCTTCATATCTGGAGTGATTTCATGATAGTCTGCTATCTGCACCCTATGTATTTTAAGATACCCCAAACATTCATTTGTATAAATTTTGACTGACATTCTGCTATCATCTATCAAATGTCTTGCTTCCTGAAGGCAAGAATTTCTTAGGGTATTATCTTTTATTGGACCAACTATGCAGTTAGACACACTTTCAAATGCAAGGCATTCTTCATTAGGTCTGAGACATTATCTCAACTACATAGTTGGTTTAATAGACGATATCAACCTAAGATCCCTGGCATACGTTACACTTAAGACATGATTAACCAATTAACCAAGTCTTAAATTGTTACCAGGCCACATCTTAATGCAATCAGTGGCGTGATAGAACAAGGAATAAGCCACAAAATTATTACACAAAATATGTGTAATAGTTTTGTAGCTGGTTCCTACTGCACCGTTAATTGAACAGGTGGCCTAGCTGGGGTTCCCAGTTGTGGGGTATGCCACCATGGCTGAGAGGCCTGTCTGCTAGGGACTCCAAGTTGCAGAAGCACGTGGCACACCTCTGCAGCTGAGACCTCAGATCAGCTGATGGGGCTCTTCCAGCCTCAGGAGCTTGCTATTTGCCAGTCTAGGGGGAGCCTGAGTTTATTATCCTGGGCTCTTCCTGCACCAGCAATAAGGTATGTTGGGATCTGTTGCTGGATCAGATCACTCCTCCTTTAATTACACATCTGTCCAAGGCCTAAGAAATCCTTGCTTCTCACATACTTTCTGGACCATTATGGCTATACCATTACTCTTATACTCCCTTTATGAAGGACAGACAAATTTAGCCATTGTCTCTTCAAACAGGAGCATAAGACACAAAAATATGACAATCTCTCAGATTTGGATCATCCCCTGTAAATGGGTATATCAAGTACATTTCCATGTGTGATATGGAATTTTACATGGGTAATCTCCTGTCCCTCCTTGAAAGGACTCAGCCACTCCTGTGTTTCATTCAAAAAATCCCTAGAGAAACATATTGGTCAGAAATCTACATTGAGAATGTGGGTGGAAATTGGACAGACAGAAAAATGAGTTGGTAGGACTAGATGATAGTTCCCTGATGCCATAACGATTACTTTTGTCTCTCCCCTGAAGGGACTGAACACAGGCATTGATGCAGCACAGATGCTTAAATTCTGTCTTTTTGGATACAACTGTTGTACACAGAGTCCACTTTTCGAGTAAGGTGAACATTGCTTTTACTGTTAACTGTGAGCAGTATCTCTTTTTGAGTGTCTTGAGAAGCTGCATTTAGTGGGGGAGGGCAAGGAGGAGGGGAACTCTGTGTCTTTCTTAAGGGCACAAGATTTTTCTTTTCCTATTATTTGTGATTGTAACCAAATGAGTCAAATATAGTTGGACAACATGTATCTTACACATACGTCAACATACAAAACCAAACTATTGGACTCTACATGTGAGGTTCAGGTTCTTTGCTTTAATTCATTTATGGCCAGGCCTTAAAAGATGGACAAGCTAATAAAGGCCAGTTGCCCTGCATTGGTTCATGTGTATTCCCTAGTGTTCTAATTGATGTTCTGCCTCCTGCAGTAGACACTGCTACCCATTGACTGGAATGCAAGATGTATGCATGCAGTAAATTTGTAACTTTATATAATGTTCAAGATACTCTTGCATGGTGGATTAGGGGTGAAGTTTCAGCTTTAACTCAGAATTTCTTTCACTTTCTCCATTTGCATCACAACCATTACATTACATATTTAAACATCTTTTTTTTTTTGGGTCTGTGAATATTAAGTTGAGTCACTCTGGCCATTTAGTAATGCAAAATAGATGAAACCCTTTAAGGATTTGCTGGCTGACACAAAAGCTCTTATTGTAAAAAGTTAATCTCTTGAAAATGTTATACTATTGACAATGTTGCTTGCAATAATTAAGAAATTTAAATGAGTCACTCACAAAGCTGTAACAATTGGGTATTATGGTTTCATATGAAATAACAATTTCAAATATTAAATGTTCGTATTGTGGGATGAAAAAGTGCTTTGTGTCTTAAGGGGAGCTTATCTTCTAGTGGAATTAGCTCAAAACAAAATGCACCAAATCTGACGTCTGGATCCATGTTACTTACTGACTAGAGTGTCTTGTTCACAATGAAAGGCAGCAGGGCTTATGTCAAAATTCTCAGTGTGTCTAGGATCCCTTTGCCCAGTAAAAAGATACATTGCTTGTGTTCGGTTTAACTGCATACCAAGTTATACTTATAACTCTATAATCCCAGAAACATTAGTGATTTTTTCTGTGAAACATTGTTCACTAAAAGCCAAATCTTGATCTGAATGAAGTAAATAGCAAGACTCCCATTGATTTCTATTTATCTACAGTTTTACTGAGAATTTTTCATTGATTTCATGAGACCAACATGTGGTCTTTAGTGATTTTCTTTTGTGCTTTGGTTAAAAATGCTATATTATTATTAATTGATTTATCTGGGCAGATCTACAAGAGCTTCTGATTAATTTAGAGTGGGGGTAAGGGCAGTAGAGATCAGAAGTTTACAGTCAAGAGAATTTCTGTTTTACTACTAATGTCCTTTTTGTTCCTACATTTTTTTAATACTCAAACAATCTATTGTTAAAATACAATGGAAAGGCCAGAACTCTAAACAAGGAGACATTAGGTAAAAGCTCATGCTATTCACATTATTACACATTGCTGTAGCCTATGCCCCCTCTTATTCAAGCTGTCTAACCTAATTTCTGCGGTTACCACATCAAGTACAATATCAAACATTGAGCCCAGTCCTGTGAACACTGAATACCAGCCACACTGTTTATTACTATGGAATTATCTACATGAATAAAGTTAGTCATGTAAGTGCTTTTCAAAGTTAGGATCTTAGACATATTCAGACAGTATATTCAGACTAGGACCCTTATCCAAAATCATTAGTAGTGTACATTAATACAATACCATTAAATTAACTGATTTGCCTCTACTTACACCAGTAGTAAAGCTGATGCTGTTTTTTATATGTCTGTAATTTGCCATACCAAATGATTTAGTATTATAACCAAATATATTGTATATTTTTCAGCAAAAGTTTAATCCAAATTATCAAGACGTATCAACTAATTTTAACAAAATACATTTCTAGCCAGTGTTAATGATGTCAGCACATGCTGTTTTCCATTCCTTGATCAGATCACATACATCAGAAGTCTGATTAAGCTAACTCATTGAAGACATCTATAACTTGATATGATTACTTTCTTTTTCAATGAAGATATATGAGAATATGTGTTCATGGATTTGGGCCCGTTCGGAATGGGTACACTTTTTTCTGGGGTCGGTGAGATTTGATTTTGCATGTTCATTAAGTGCAACATGAATTCTGCAGAGTGATTTTAAATTGAGACTCAATTTAATTAATCAATCCTGAATGACCGGTGTGATATTTACTGTTTCACAAATTTTTGGTCAACGGGAAGTGTGGGACTCTACTTCATGGTGTTCTAAAACTTGGTTTCATGGTTTTGTAAACAGCCTCAGTGCTGATGAACTGAAATGCTTTGAGGATAATTTTTGTTGAAGCATGGTTGTTCTAAACAGCTTTGTCTGGGTCTTCCTCACGTCTAGTTTGAACCAGAAAAAAACTTCTGATCTGATCATATTTGAATAAAACCGAGTGAAGGCTGTTGTAATTCTTTTGTAGTTCTTGGAATATGTGCAGCTTGTTAATTAGGTAGCAATCTGCAAGTACTTACAATGTCCAGGCCGCACATATGTTTGTTAAATCACATTTGGATGACTTTTCCTTAGTTAACATAATTAGTGTCAAGTTGGAGTATTCTTTAACTCAGAATTTAATTGCTCTGTTTTATTTTTCTCTGTCTTAATTATACTTTAACTTTGGAAGCAGGGGGAAGGGTTGAGAAAGTACCACTAAAACTAATGCAAACCTTTTCCAATTCACTCCCCTTTATGTCTATTGCTATTTGGAATACCATAAAAATGATGCACTGGTATGTGGAAGATAATTAAACTTGTGACAGAGTCATATTAGAAAATAGTGGAAGTGTAATTTGGGTAGAAATGGTTAGGTATTAATAATTAGAAACATTTGGAAACTGTTTGCTAAATGTTGGCATAACAGATCCAGGTGTTAAATACATACATTTCACAATGGGCCCACATCACTAAAATAGTTAGTCTCTTGGCCATTGCTCCACAAAAAGATTAAGAATTATGCACTTGAAGACGAACAAAGTTAGTTTTAACTCATCAGCTACAAACAGAGACATCTAAACAAACAAATGTAGTTTCCCTAGGAATAACATACCAGTTTTTCTCCAGGAGCTAATTACCTTGGTCACATTGAATATTAGCTAATTACCTTGGTCACAGTAAAGTTTGGGCATTGTTCACATCTGAATTTTAAATCTAGTTGTTTGTTTTTTAAATTGACATGTTTCTCATTTTTGTTATCTCCTGCCCCTAAATGAATGCATGAGAGTGAATGCTTAAATGTGTATCTAGTTATCTTACAGCTGAAAAAAAAATGACACTAGTGTCAAGGGTTAAGCAATTATTGTGTCTGGGGAGCTGAGGCCTATGAACACATTTCTTCATTCATTTGTGAATTCACTTGCTATATTAATGTTATGTGCATTAAAGCATGAATTAAAATAGGTGACAAAAAATCCAAACATTAGTATGGTTGTTAATGGACAGAAGCAAATGGACTGATCACTTGATATTTTATAATTATCTGTTTAATTACAATGGATGGAAGTGGAGCTTATGAAAGTGAGAGACTAACAGCACCAATTGTGTCAGATACAGGGCAATGTTATCTTCTTGGATGTGCAATGTGAGTATCTTATCTGTAATGCAGATATCTGTTGCCTATTCTGTACTCATCCTGAGAACATGGCTGTGGGTGTTAATAAGTATTGTGTATGTGCTTAGGTGATAGGTATTTGCACTATAGACAAGAGAACTACATTATGAATTTAAGAGCAAAGTATTGTCTATAATGTAGGCAGACACTCTGTAAGATGTCCCTTATTACTATGATAACATGTCTCTCCCCTCACCTATATCACTTTAGCTACCTCGATCCTTGCCTTTCACATGACAGAAACTTCCAGCTGAGTCAAAAAATATGTAATGTGGATAAATAAGGACCTACCTAATTTATATTTTTGACTTTATCCTTTATCTGAAACAGAAGGATTCCTTTATTAGAAGATAACTGAAGACTAGTTACAACCTGTTTACTGGAGTGAAGAGGTCTGGGTTCCATTCTCAGCTGTGCCATAGATCTCCTTTGGGTCCTGCAGTTGGCCATGTGAGGCAACATTTTCAAAAGAGCCCTAGAGTCAGACTTTCAAATGTTCAGGACCCAGAAGTTCTTGTTATTGCATAGACAGCAGAATTTTCAGGAAAGTTCAGCTCCCATTTAGATTAGTCTCTCAGTGGGAGTTGACCTTTTCTGAAAATCTAGGCCTTTAACATCTTTGTATGCCAGTTTTCCTAACTGCAAAATGAGGAGAATATTGGTCTCAGAGGCTTGTTTGTATTACTTAGGAAAACCGTATTACAATAGCACCCCATTATGGTAGTGACTGTGCACACACAGATTAATAACAGTATTAATAAGTAATTTTCAGATATGTGTTTTTCATCCATAGATCTCTAAGCACCTTACAAACAAGGTTGGCATTCATATTCCAGTGGGAAAATAAAGCACAGAGAATAAAGTAGCAGAATAAGACTTAATTCCTTACTGCTTGATGGAAGTGCTAGAGAAGAGTAAATATATGTTCTTGCAAAATTTAAATAATCTCCTATTTATAAATATAGAATAATTATTTCTATTGCTATTTGTTGCCTGTAGTTATCTTATTGAGAAATGTTACATATTTCTGGAGGTTGGAGAAGTCATACAGATGAAAGTAGCCATTTATGTTTGCTGTACAGTCAGTTTTTATAGAGACATTTGAAGACAACTCATACAGGAAAACTGCTAAGCACAAAAGGCCTCTATTTCTAGTATTCACAGATATTTTTATTGAGTTTTCCTTGACTGAGGATTTAATTTAGCATTAACAAAGGAATTTGTGATGTTTTATGTGCTCTAATCTAATATTCCGCCTGTGATTTCATTCAGAACTACTATATATTTAAAATTTCAGTTTGGAAGGCAGATTCCACAGGAGGATAGCACTGGAAAAGTCTAAATTATCACTTATGAGCTGATCTAAAACTTATAGTATTAAAACACCCTTTGAAATATGCATTAGAGAATCTTAAAAAGGATCATATAAAATTCATCAAAACCCACATTTCAGAAGCAGCCATTTTTTCATCAGGGTTTTGGATGTCACTGTTTTTAGTTCTATATTTTGCAGGAATATACACACAGACAGAATGTTGTGTGTACACACACACACACACACATACTCACACACACACACATACACACACACAGATATTGTGTGAGTTTCTCCCTTATCAAGCTGCACATTTTAAAAGACACATTGCAATTATGACACTCCTGAAATGTAAAAACTGTCATAAAAATAGACCTGATCCAAAAGAATTGTAGCTGTGTAGGATCATGGACTGTGCATGGACCTCCCTAGTAACTACTGAGTACTTCATCAAGATTAGGCACAGACATTCAGAAAACCTGAGGCAGATTTGAACTAACTTATACCAGTATCTCTAAGTGGACTAGGTTAGTTCAGGAGAGAACAGAACACAAGTTCACCCTTTGGTGGGGGAGGAGGGCACGCATTGGTTAAGGCCGGCAGGTTGGGGGTGCTAATGCACACCTCCCAGTGTGCCGGAGACTGCTGAGGGCAGCCAAATGGACAGTGGGCAGATTCCCCATTCCCTGCCCTCCTGGAAGGATGCTCACCAAAGCTCTGAGAAGCCTGATATTCTCTTTTGCAGAGTGCCCCCTTCCACCCCGCATATAGGGCCATTATAGAAAGATAGAAAAATACTGAGCTGCAGATGCTCCCTTCCCCTGCTCCCTGTCTATGACGGTTGGGGGGGGGGGGAGGCGAGAACTGAATGCAACTGAGGTAAGCACGTCTCTCTGTGAGGGAGGGGAGCAGGGGCCCCAACGGTGCTTGGGCTGCTGGAGAACAGTGACCTACTTTGAGTCAGAAGACAGTCAGGTACAGAAGTTCAATAAACCAGTCTAACCTAAATCAATAAACCCCAATACCCCATCTATCCTGGTTTATCTTAGACCAGGATACACCATTTTTAAACCAGTCTGTGTGCCCCAAACCTCTGTTTCATTATGGGTTTGGACTGGTTTCTGATCACTTATACTGATTTATGTGTAATGTCTGTACCTAGCCTAATAGATTGGGCAAATACTGGAAAGAACTTTTCTGGAAATATTAATTTACATTTTTGAATATTTATAGTATGTGCATATATTTTGTATGCCTATAACTAGCTACTTGCCCAATTTAGGAATTCTGATAGGCTCCTATTGAGATCCTGGTACTACACCATGAGATGAGCATTTACAAAGATGAGCATGCAAATTAACATTATGATTTCTATACATTTAGGTGATCTGGATCACATATGTAAAATTGCACAAGTGTGAATGAGCTCTAAGTTTATGTCTTATCATGTACTCCCACTAAGGCTGAAGACAGAGCTGAGGACGTTCCAAGGTTTTGGGTTGCAAACAGAAGTGGCAATTTTCACCTGATCTGGCCATAGAAAGCAGTCTATATCCATGACCAAACAGAAGTTCACACCTGCAGACCACTTTAAAAATAACTGATTGGGTAAAAATCTGAACCCTCATTGCATGAGGGTTCAGATGAAGATGTTTCAAAATGGAACATATTCTGCAACTTGTGTCTGCACTTCCAACTTGTCACTGTTTCCAGAATGAAATGGGGGAAAGGAAATAAAGGCAGTTTAGTTTGGGGAGGGTTCAGCCTCTGTTGAAGGGTGTGGCAGGTGCATTGGAGCACCTCTGAGGTGGAGGGGAGTCCAATTCACCCACCCAGTGCCAGCCCCTAGAATGAGCTCTCAACCCCTAGAATGAGCTCCCTCTGCTCCCATTCCCACCTCCCAGTTTGGAAACAGCCCAGGCTGGCAGGAAACTGTTTGCAGTTTTGTAACCAGAAGCTGGATTCCCCTCCCTCCTGGACCCAAAAGTGAACTTGTGTTTGTTCCAAGGGATTGTTGTAACTTAGGACACTTCCTGGAAAGCATTTTGAGTTCCAGTGGGGAGATGCACTTCTGCCTGCACCCTTGGTCCACAGGATCATTTTTCAAGTATTTGTTAACCATGTCTGAAGGAGGTGCTTATGCAACTTTTGTTTGAACATCTTGTTAGTTTCAGGCTGAGATGTCACTACATAGAACAGTAAGAGCCTTACACCTTATCCCAGTTTAAGATTTTTATTAGGGGTGTGCAAAGCTTCAGTCGCTGATTTGTTTATGAAAATATTCAGCCCAATTCAGAGGCCAAATCACCAAATCTGAATCAAATCAGGAGACCAAAAAAACCTCTTAATCAATTCGGAGCCTCCAAATCAATTTGGAAAAGATTTGATAAAAGATTCGGAGATTTGGAGATTCAGAAGGCAGTCTTTCAGGGGAACAGAAACTCAGAAGAGGGAAGGGAAGTGGGGAGGGAGGGAGAACTGACATCTGTAGCTGGCCAGTGACTGTGATCTTTCCTTGAGTCCCCTTCCAATCACAGTGTTCTGGGGGAGGGATGTAGAAACATCATATAAGCCTCTGTCTGCAGCCTTTCTGTCCCTTTTGTGAGCTATTTCTGCCTGAGCAACAATGTCTGAAAGGTACTACTGGACTGGCTTGGCTTCCTAGTCCATCTCCTGCTAGTTTCTGTTCTTGTAAAGGATTGGATACAGCTTACTAATTACCCTTGCCTCAAATCTCTCTACTTATCCCTATCCAATCCGTTTCTTTCAACTTATTTTTCCCCAAAAAACCTCTTATTTGTTCTTGTTATCCCCTTTCCCCCCCACACACATACACTTCAAAAGAAAGCTGTTTTTTCCCTAGTAGTGTGTTCCATCACTGTGCAGGAAAGCACATACATTACACACACTCACACACATACAGTGATCAGAGAAGAAGAAGAGATATTAATATTATTAATTACACACACATACAATAAACAGAGAAGAAGAAGAGATAGTAGTCAGAGACAGTAGTCAGAGAAGAAGAATATTAGTTAGCTACACAAACAGAGGAAGAGAAATTACAGCTACACACACACACACACATTTTCCAGCACAGCAAAGATTAATATGAAGTGTGTGAAAAGGTTAAAAGTCAGGTGACAGGTCTTCTGGCAGGGGAGGGAAAGAGGCTAGAGGAGGAAGGGGAGAGCTGCAAGTCTACATGCCCCCCTCCCCAAACATAGGCACATCCTCTTTCCTGGAAGCAATGAGTCTTCTGCTGCCAGTGGAATCAACAAGGTGGGAGTAGTACTTGTCCCTGCACCTACACCCCCTCCCCTAACACCAGAAATAGCCACCAGCACCACAATGACAGTCTCCACCCCAATTTCATCCTCTAGCATGAGCCTCCCAGTGCCAGAGGGGGAGCTGGATCCGGAAGCAGGGGACCTGAGTGCCCTGGCAAAAGAAATTCCAGGGAATGAGGGAGAATCTGAGTTTGTGCTCTGCACCCCTCAAAGTTCCCCTAGAGCCAGGTCTCATCCAAAAAGCATCTAAAAGGAGGTTGAGGTTGTGAAAGTAAGTGACTCAGGTGAGTCAGCTCCTGCTGTTGCTGTGCCTCTGCCTGATGAAGGGGGAGAGAAAGGCAGGATTCGCACCCTTAACCCAGATGGGGGGGTAGTGTAGTGTGGGATCATGCTGAAGTGGCAGATGATCCCAGGTATGCAGGTATGCTATCTGCCAGCACTTCTGAAGCCAGATTAGCCAGGGCAAGGAAGTAAAACACTTCACCACTACAGCAATGCTGCTGCATCTCAAGAGGCAGCACCCCCTTGCCCTTGCTCCTTCTCAGCCTGGCACCAGTGGGAGTGTGCCTAAAGGGAAGTTCCCCTCTTGCTTCAAAGGCCCCAACCCCACAAAACATAGGCAGGCCACCCTGTAGCAGTGGGGGAAAGCCTCAGAGAAAGGGGGGCATGTTCTGAAGATGAGTGAGGTCACCCAGAGAGTTCAAGAGATGCTTGCTCTGAATGGCCAGCCTTTCTTCTTAGTTGAGTGGCCAGGGTTCAGGTGGCCCATGGTGCTAGTGGCCCCATCCTACTAAGTGCCCATACACACCACCTTCAGCAGGATGGTGATGCCCTCCCTGTATGAAGCATGGAGGGAGTACTTGAGGTCGCTGAGCCAGGGGAGGCGTGGGGGGAGGGGTCCTACATGCTCGGTGATGGACCCAAAGATGCACGAGAAGTACTTCTGGTCCACTTCCAGTCCAATTCTGGGTTCATCACCAAGCATGTGCCCCCCCCACCCCCTTGCTTTTGTGGGATGCTCCATCTACCCCAGTATCATAGCGTTCATGAACTGTGCCTCGAGGTACATAGAAAAAACATTTAAAGCTATGTCTATGAGTGAATCACTGATTCTCTGAATCAGCATCAAATCTTCAGATCTGGATTCAGCCGAACCAAATTGGGAACAGTGATCTGAATCAACAAATTGAATCACTGTCCCTGATTTAGGCCAAATCTGAATTGAATGCAGTCCATTTCACACACCCCTACTGCTGAGCTCCCATGCCAGGACATACTTTGAGATGTGGCCTGGGACTATGCAGAAGGAGGAGGTCCCAGGTCCTGGGCATGACATAAAACTGTACCCTGCCAGGGTTGGGAGGCCTGGTGGAGCTGCTGGTGACATGGCAGCCCCCAAGAAATGCCAGGACTGAGGATCTCCCTGGTGAAAGGTGTGTAGGAGGTGCCTTTTTACCTCCAGCCTCCACACACATGCACAGTCCTGGCTGGTGAAAGCCCACACCCCTAAGATCTTTGAGAGGCCTGAGGCTTGCTGGTTACAGTGGAGTTGTGAGGCTCCAGGTGAGCTTAACTGCCTGGGATGCCATCTGTGAGGCATGGACTTTCAGGTTTAAAACCCTTTGTCAGGCTGAGGAAGCATCTAGTTGGTGTGTGTGTGCTCTTCCTGGATGGAAGGAATAGTAAAGAAGCCAGAGGCTGGCATGCAATTCAGGCAAGAAAGCCAGTCAGTGAAAATGTAAATTGAGCCATCAGGAGGTGAGGAACAGGCTGGGAGGGGGGAGGGAGTGGAAGGGGGATGTAGCAGGTAAAAGTGGATAGGTACCTGCTACCTGGGGAGTCAGATGTCAGGCAGGTTGTAGTGTGTCATAAATACAATGTCTATGTTGAGTCCATGAATTTCTGTACCTAGGAGGCTGATGAAGTGAAGTCCATAAGCTCGTCTGTGAAAAGTGGTTTGTAAATTCCCTTTGAGGATCAGGACTGAGAGACTAGAGTCAGAGTGGTTTTCTGGTGAGAAATGTGCCCCCACAGGTAGTTGGGTATTCTTGTCTGTAATAGATTTTGCTGTGCAGTTTGTGGGGATACTGGAAAAATGTTGGCAGGTTTTGCACTTCTAGTTATGACACGGTCTGAATCCATTCAGTGTGTTTTCGGCTGTAGGAAGTTGGCTTCTGGTGATGAGGTTAGACAGGTTTGGTGCTTTTTTGAATTTACAAACTAACTAGGTGGACTTACTGTTCTCCCTCTGTCTTTCCCTCAACTGCTGGTTCCAACCTCCATGAAACATCTAAGATGGAATGTGGCTATTGCAATAGCATCCGGGTCCCACTCTTATAGAAGCTAAGGATTAACAAGAGACACAGAGGATATTAAAGCTATCTAGAGAAGGAAATCAGAAAGCTCTAGGCTAATGAAAAATACAGTGTGGAGTAGGAGCTATGGTGGGACAGTACAGGGACAAGAATACCATCCTACAGCAGTCCTACCGTTAGTTTTGCTCCAATAATACCTCTATCTCAATCCTCCCCAGCAATGCAAGCCTTTTAATATTCCCCAGTTTCTGCTGGCTCCCTGCGTGTTAACTATGACTCCCCATGCTTGGAAATATGTTAGGGAGTAAGATCTCACTCCCACATACCTTAGTATCATAGTACTTAGTGTTGGAAGGGACCTGAACAGATCATCTGGTCCAAACCCCTGCCCGGGCACAAACGAGAGCCAGAAACATATCACCCCAGCAAAATATCTGTCCAGCCTCCTCTTGAAGACCCCCCCAAGGTAGGAGAGAGTACCACTTCACTTGGGAACCCATTCCAGAGCCTGGCAGCCCTAACTGTAAAGTAATGTCTCCTGATGTCCAGCCTGAACCTTCTCTCTAATAATTTGTGGCGGATATTCCTAGTAACCCTGGGTGGTGCCCAGGGGAACAGAGCTTCCTCCAATTCCCAC
>NW_017729000.1:32839280-32849970 GCF_001723915.1 Gavialis gangeticus
CCTAACTGTAAAGTAATGTCTCCTGATGTCCAGCCTGAAACTTCTCTCTAACAATTTGTGGTCATTATTCCTAGTAAACCCCAGTGGTGCCTAGGGGAATAGAGCCTCTCCCAATTCCGCTGGTCACCCCTGATGAGTTTGTAAATGGCTGCCAGATCCCCTCTCAGCCTTCTCTTGTGGAGGCTGAGTAGGTTCAGACCCTTTAGCCTCTCTTTGTAGGGCCTGCCCTGCTGCCCCTTGACCATGTGAGTGGCTCTCCTCTGGACCCTCTCAATGTTGACCACATCCCTCTTGAAGTCCAGCACCCAGAACTGGATGCAGTACTCCAACTGTGGCCTGACCAATGCTGTATAGAGTGAAAGGATCACCTCCCTGGACCTGCTTGTCATGCATCTACAAATGCATGACAAGGTACGGTTAGCTTTACTGACCGCTTCCTCACATTGGTGGCTCATGCTCATCCTGGAATCAACAATGACTCCAAGATCCCTTTCTGCCACCTTGTTGACAAGAAGGGTGTTCCCTGGCCTATAGGTGTATTGCTTGTTTTTTCTCCCTAGATGCAGTACCCTGCACTTGTCTGCATTGTATTCCATCCTATTCTCATCCACCTATCTCTGTAACCTGTTTAGGTCTAGCTGGATTCTGTCTCTCCCCTCCAGTGTGCCCACTTCACTCCGCAACTTGGTGTCATCAGCGAATTTGGACAGCATATATTCCAGGCCCACATCCAGATTGCTGATAAAGATGTTGAACAGTACAGGTCCCAGGACCGAGCCCTGGGGACTCCACTGCCCACATCCCTCCAGGTCAAAAATGACCCGTTCACCACAACTCTCTGGGTGTGACCATCTAGCCAATTTGCCACCCATCTGTCTGTGTAGGCATCAATGCCACATTCACCAAGGTATTTTTGAGAGAATGTGGTGGGAAACCATGTCAAAGGCCTTCTTAAAGTCCAGGAAGACGACATCCACCCTGACACCCTCATCCAAGGACTTTGTGACCTGATCATAAAAATAAACCAGTTTAGTCAGGCAGAACCTTCCCTTGATGAACTCATGTTGGTTGCCCCTGAGCATTACCTCCCCTGCTGGGCCCTTGGAGATGTGCTCCTTGATAATTTTCTCAAAGGTCTTCCCAAGGACTGAGGTAAGACTGACTGGCCTATGATTGCAGAGGTCCTCTTTTCTCACCTTCTTGTAAATGGGGGCCCCACTGGCCCTTTTTCAATCCTCTGGTACCTAGCCAGTGCCCCATGAGTGCTCATAGAGCCATGCCAGGGCCTCCGCTATGATCCCTGCCAATTCCCTCAGCACCCTCGGGTGAACAGCATCTGGACCTACTGATTTAAACAAGTCCAGCCCCTCCAAAAGTTCCCTAACTAGGTCATCCCTGACCTTAGGCATGGTGGTGCCTCCTCTGGGTCTGTCTGCAATTTTAGTGGGGGAGATGTCCCTGTTCATGAATATGGAGGCAAAGAATTCATTAAACAGGTCATCTTTTTCGTTTGCCACAGTCACCAGATTGCCAAGCCTATCCTGTAGGGGCCCCATGTTACCGGGTGCCGCCTTCTTACTTCCTATGTATTTGAAAAAGGACTCTTTTTATTATCCTTAATTCTGGTCACTAGCCCCAGGTCCATCTCTGCCTTGGCCTTTCTAACAGCCTCCCTGCAGTCCTGAGTAATGGAGGTATAAACCTCCTTGGTGATAGGCCCTTGCTTCCACTGTTTGTACGCAGATATTGTAATAAGTCTGCCAGGGCAATCTGGTGTTAAACTAATAGCATTCACAATTACTTCTAAAGTCAAGTTTATGACAATATGAAAATTATATGTAATATATAAGGTATTTAAGTTATATACAGTGACATAGAAAGAGCTGTACAACTTTTAGTAGGATATGTAGCAATCCAAGGTTCAAAGGATACCTATACATGAGCCAAGAGGCTACTCTGATGCGTTGTAATTAAATTAATCAAGTCTGCTGGAACATGATAATTGCTGCACTCCAGTCAGCTTCCGTGTCTCATGTATCAGCATCCCCACACTTCAGAATGGCAGTGGGGGTGCTTTTAACTAAAGCTTGCTGGATGAGCTTTAGATAAAGTGCCCCCACTCCCATTTTGAAGTGTGGGGATGCTGATACTTGAGATGCTGTGGGTGTTTCAATTAGACCAGTTCTCAGCTCTTGGCTCTTGTCTCACCAAGATCCACTCTAATTAAAGCACCCTCCCACCCACTCCAAGAGCACTTGTAAAAAATCCCAAGGTGCCCTTTAGCAGAGTACACACATACATGCACACACACAAACACAAATACATACTACAGAAGTCCCGTCCACTCCCTACTGATTTCTCTCAAGAGCCCACTGCTGCAGCAACCCCAGCAAAGAGAACTATCCAGCAATTTTCCTGGAAGGAAAACTGACCTAGGATATTTTAGACCATAAATACTTCTCAAGCATATAGTCAAAATTATTTTTAGTTCCAGTCATCTTCTCTTAAACCACTTATTTCAATAATAATAGCAAATATATTTTCTATTATGGATCACTTTCTACATGAAGATTTGAACTGCCTTTGTCACTGAATGCTTTACTTGTGAATGATATATTTGAAACATTGAATTTTTGTGCGAACTCCAGAGGGGAGGATTTCAGGTCTCCCATGTGTTTTGTACAGCAATTCAATTCAATTCAATTCAATTCAATTCAATTCAATTCAGTTTATTAAGGATTCTGGCTAAAAGCCATGCTCCCGAAAACAACATGACAAACATACAGCCATAATATAAATAAATTTAAGTGAAAATAACAGTAATACAAATATAATAATAAAATAGAGCCAACCATTATAAAAACATTATACCTACTCCTATAATTAACACAATCAAGTGTTAATATAGAATAAATATAGTATAAATGGTTCAAGTATATATATATAGTATAAATGTTTAAAGTATAAATATAGTAGTAAATCAGTTCATGAATCTATAAAAATATTGTACATAGGTCTGCAATTGACACAGTAAAATCAAATATACTGATAAAATGCATTGATCATATTAACAATAAAGGATGTATAATACACCTCTGATGTTATGTACAGCACCAAATACAATCTGCTAGAACTCATGGTTAACACATTAAATTCCCACATAAACACCATCACCATGGCTTTGAAGAAATGTCTGTTTCTCATTTATAGTCTTTTGTTCCCTGGCCCTCTTAGGCAAAAAAAATAAAAAAAAAAAAAAAATAGCAGGGAACTTTGCATTAGTTAGGGTCTATTTCATGATAACAGTGTTCTCTTCCTAGGCTTTAAAATGGCAGAGTCCAGTGAAAATTTGATTGCCGTGTTGTTGAACTTGCCTGAAGAGCACAAGTGATTATTTTAGCATTAGAAGCACTCTGAAAGACCGTAACATATTTCATTTTATTAACCCCTCTTATTCCATAGGATTATTTGGTCAGAGTCAAGAGATTTAAGCTGATGATTTTTACTTCTGGGATTTGCCAGCTATTATAATGTGTGGAGTGCCAGATTCCTTCTGAGCTGTCACTGGATAAATATGTTCCAACTGCATCCACCTGTTTATCCTCTGACTGCCAGAAGAGTGATTGGTTGTCAATTTGGCATCTTTACCAGTACTAAATTCACTTTTTTTTTTTGTGGAGGAGGAAAGTAATTGACATTTGTAGCCTTGCAATTGTGAATTATGAATTTTTACAGACAGCAGAATTGGCACACTCAGTATAATAATTCTATTGCTAGGGCTTTTTTCCAGTGTTTTAGTGGACACATGCATATTTTACATGGTACTTTTAGCTGTAGCATATCACTGCTGAATACATTTAGTATAATATTAACTGGGTAAAACTGTTTATTTTATGAACATAATAGTTTTCTGTGACTCAAGTTCATCTTAATGTATTTTAGTGTCTAGTTTACCACAAAACTGTCTTTCACATGCAAAGGGAGGCAGGGAGGGTTGTTTTTGTTTTGGGGAGGTTTTGGGGCTTTGTTGTTTTTTTACCCAGAGAATAGCTTTAAGAGGAAGAAGAGTAAAACTAAATTAGCAGTTGATCAAGAGTACTTTAAGGCTGCCACCCTTCCCATTAATGAATTGATTTGATGTAAGCACAGTGCTTTTCTTGATACATAATGATGGAATAACCCTGACAGAAAATAAAACCAATGAAAACTAAAGCTTGATCTAAGATACATCATCCTGCCACCATCTCCATTAGCATTTTAATTTGATGTGAACTGTATGGTGTCTTAGTTCTAGCTTTTGTTTGGATTTTCTCATTTAAAAAACCTGCTGTCTCCATCAAGATATTCCTTGGTTAGTTGTAGATTACCTCTGCTATTCCACTGCTAGTGAAGCCGATTTATCATAAGCATGCTTTGCAATAGAAAGTGAAAACAGCACTGTGTGATAAAATGTATTTTCCTTGGGCAGCACATTTTGGTGTGCAGTTCCACCATAAAATGAAGTTAGGTGGCAAACTCTTTTTGGCTTTAACCTATTGATAGGATAACTTTAAACATTCCATGAGGAATTGCTCATTCATCATCAGGTGGTAATTCTGGCTAGAGTTGGAAGCCATCAGATCAGTTCTGCAGCATTGTATCCACAATCCAGCATACAATCTTTAAATGAACACTTTCTTTAGTCACCTGAGAATAAAACTGATAGATCTTTCAAAGTTCACTGTGAATAATATATATGTTATTATCAACTCATTGGCTAGATTTCTAGAAGAATGATTATTGCACATTTAATTGTGGAACTATTAAGTGTAACGTAAAAGATGAGAAATAGAAAGCAAGGAATTATATTTATTTGTTAAATATGAAGAAAAGCTCTTCACTAGCTTTTTATCAATCTGGGTAGCTTTGATGTGAAG
Organism: Gavialis gangeticus; assembly: GCF_001723915.1. NCBI lineage: Eukaryota > Metazoa > Chordata > Crocodylia > Gavialidae > Gavialis > Gavialis gangeticus. Next base: position 32,844,197 of record NW_017729000.1, read on the forward strand.
CATTCAAGAACTATTTTGCTATGCCTTATGTATTTCAACTATGTCATATTGAAAAACTAAAGTCAAATAGTTTGCACAACTCTGTAATTTAAAACATTTTTGTCAGTGTAATTTTTCATACCACTTCAAAGCTGTTTGGTAATTTTGATAGCATTGTATCCTTTACATGGTGCATACTATCCAATCCTAATTTATATCTACTATTTTCCTCAAGAAAGTTAACATAATTCAATATTAACTCTATTATTACCTATGTGCATTTTTGTGGTGACTAGGTATCCAAAGAAGATTGGGATCCTATTATGTTAGGCATAGTATATACATTCAGTAAAAGATAGCCCCTGCTGTGAAGTGATTACAGTCAGAATAGACAAAGTATGAGAGGGGAACAGAAGTATATGAGAGGTGAACCAAATTGCCCAGCTCAGTGGACAATACCCAGTGAGGTCAGTAGCAGAACCAGGAATGGAACCCAAGACCGCTGATACCCTAACTCCTTCTTTACTGCGTCCTCAGACCTCAGTTAACTATAGGGGTGACTTTATAGATTCAAATACTGTAATAAAGAAGGACATGATTTTACAAAATTTGGGTAAGTCCACTTAAGTGAAATAACAATGCTCTGCCAGCACATTTTTGCATGCATCTGCATTTCTGCTTTGGAGGGAACTTTCTATAATTCTCCTTCCCCTTCACTTTCTAAGCCAGTGGTGATGTATGTGGGGTACATAGGGGTGCACGTGCACCCCTGGAGAGTGCTGGTGCACCCCGTGCCCAGCCATGCTCTTCACTTAGACAATGGGCAGGGGGGGCAGGCAGGAGTGCTGGTGCCCTTCCGCCCCACAAGCACCAGTTGATTGCCGCAGCCACTCCCAGGAAGTGGCTGCAGTGATCGGCCATCATGGGGTTGGCCATGGGGGTCCCCCGAGGCAGCGAGATCATCCATAGGCAGTGCGATCAGCCACAGTTGGTGGGACTGGTCACAGGTGGGGCACGTGCCCCCCCGACTAAGGTGGCACCAATCACCCATGTTCTAAGCTCTGATTTTAGTATAGTGTACCCACTATATTATAAACTCAATTTTCAATACTCACTAAATCCCCCAAAATAGCAAGTGTTCCCATAAACTAGTAGTTCACTAAGATATGGGCATAAAGGAGGAGAACACTAAGAATAAATTAAGAGGGAGAATAAACAGGAGCAGTTAAAGAGGCAGTAAAAAGGCAATCCTACCTCCCCTTCCCCCTTCTTTTTCCATCCAGCTAACTAAAAGGGACCTGGAAAGAACAAAGGGTCTCACCAAACAAAGGAATTCAGCTTATGACTTGCAACATTAAACTCATGGAACATCAGCATGACCAGAAAGACTTTGTTATCTCTTATATAATGTGCTTGAAAATACAAGGTTTTCACAAAACCCACATGTGCTTATCACCATGAAGACGACATACTTCACAGCACCAAAATAAACTAAACATTTCTATTTGATCTTCTAGTCTACTCATGCGCATGATCTTAAAAGAAAACAAAGAAAGAAGCATAACATTTGACATAATGTAATGCCCTGTGGAAATGTATTCCTTTGGAAAACTTTTATTTGCGTATAAGAAACAGTACTTACGTAAGATTGGCACTATGCATCAAATTGCAAAGTTAGATAAAGAGTTCAATAAATCAGCTGATACAATAAAGCACATTGAGATATTTTATGGCATTTAGGGCTGGATCTTCTAATTGTTCATTGTATATATTTAACATCTGGGTTTACTTTCAAGCTGTAGCATTTTTGTGAAGAAAGTGATTTAAGGTGGTAAGGGTTTGTAGCTCAGAACCATGGAAATACACCTTAATTTTTTAAGGTATCTCTCTCTCTCTCTCTATCTAGAAGTTTAGTGAATGCCAACCAGAAGGTTCCTTATATGTATTTAGATCCTTATTATTCAATCTTAGCTAGTGCCCTCACGTATTTGTCAGCTGGAGCCTTTTTTAACTTTAGGAGTGTGTGGCCGGGCACTTGGGGTGCCTGCCGCTTTAGAGGCCAGGTAGCCTGTGAAGCCACTGGCAGGTGCAGTCCAGGGCTAATTGAGAGTCAGCTGACTCAGGAAGCTGATAAGTGAGGCTAGACTCGGTAGAAGGAATCATTTGATTCAGGACTCGGTCTAGGCTTAAAGCAGGCATAAGCACAGGCCCTGAGAGATGCCTAGAAGTAACGTACTGGAGCCTGCTGAGAGGCACCTCAGCAGGAGGACTGAAACTCTGGAGCACCACCACAGACTGCACCTAAAGCAGTCTGGAGGTTTGCAGAGGAACTAAGGGGAGGTGAAGGTTCCAAGGGACCTGGGCAGGAGAGGTTTGGAGCCCAGATAATGGGGATAAGAATGTGGGACCAGTGACGGTCCAGAAGCCTAGTGAGAGGCTGAATATATGGGACCAAAGAGGGTCCAGGAATCTGGTGAGAAGCTAAGCAAAAGAGGACACCAATGAGGATGCTGTCTACAAGGTGTGGGACATGGAATTCATAGGCTCATAGATATTAGGGCTGGAAGGGACCTCATGAGATTATTGGGCCCAGTCTCCTACCCAAGGGGCAGGAAGTCAGCTGGGGTCAGATCACCCTAGCAAGATAAGCATCCAAGCATTTCTTAAAGGTATCCAGAGTAGGTGTTTGCACCACTTCTGTGGAGAGCCTGTTCCAGACTCTGAAGACTCACGTAGTAAAGAAGTTTTTCCTTATGTCCAGTCTAAAATGGTCTTCAAGCAGTTTATGACCATTAGACCTTGTCTTCCCTTGGGGTACCCTGGTGAACAGACACTCTACCAGTTCCTGATGCACAAACCTTATATACTTGTAGGCTGCCACCCAGTCACCCCTGAGCCTTCACTTCTCCAGGCTAAAGAGTCCCGTGACTCCCAGCCTCTCCTCATAAAGGCCTGTTCCCTTGACTTCTAATCATGTGTGTGGCTCTCCTCTGGACTCTCTCAAGCTTCTCCACATCCTTTCTAAACTGTGGAGCCCAGAACTGGGTGCAGTACTCTAGCTGCGGCCTCACCAAGGCCAAGTAAAGCAGAAGGATGACTTCTTGGGTCTTGCTTGAGATGCATCAGTAGATGCAAGCCAGATTTTTATTTGCTTTGCTGGCTGTGGCATTGCATTGGTGGCTCATGTTCATCTTGTGGTCCATTGTGACCCCCAAATCTCTTTTGGTCATGGTGCTAGTGAGTGTAGCACTACAGAGCTTATAAATATGATGTGGCTTTTTTTCTCCTTAGGTGGAGCATCTTACATTTCTTTGTGTTGAATGTCATCAGGTTTTGATCTGCCCCCCTTTCAAGCCTGTCCAGGTTTGCCTGAATCACCAGCCTATCCCCTAGCATGTTCTCACTTCCCCATAATTTGGTGTCATCTGCAAACTTAGCCAGTCCACTTCTGACACACAAATCCAGATAATTTATGAATATATTAAACAGTATTGGTGTTAATACTGAGCCCTGGGGATGCATGTGGTCACCATGTGCCATGTTGACTCAGTTGCATCAACTATCACCCTCTGGGTCTAACCACAGAGTCAGTTCCCCAGCCTTCAGACTGTAAGGTTGTTGAGGCCACAGTTCCTCAATTTTACCATGAGGACATCATGGGAGACCAAGTCAAAGGCTTTTTTGAAATATAAATATATGACATCATCTTTTGTCCAGGTGATGCATCATCTGGTCAGAGAAGAAAATGAGGATGGTTATGCAAGACCTACCCTCAATGAAGCCATGTTGGCTATCTCTCAGAATGTTGCCTTCCATTAGCTTGTTGTTGATGGTTTCTTTGATGACTTTTCCAAGATCTTTTCAGGGATTGAGGTCAAACTGATTGGCCTGTAGTTCCCTGGATGTTCCTTCCTTCCTTTCTTGAAGATTGGCACCATACTGGCCCTCTTCCAATCTTCAGAAACCTCTCCCAAGCACCACAGGTTCTCAGAAATCCTCACCAATGGTCTTGCTATGATGTCAGCTGACTCTTTTAGCACCCTTGAGTGCATTCCATCTGGGCCAGCTGACTTGTGGATGCCCAGCCTCTCAAACTGTTCCTTCACAAGAGCTTCATCAATTATACGTGATTGCCCTTACCCTGGTAGTCCTGCATTCTGTCAGGCAGGGTGATCCCCTTGGACTGGTGGAAAACTGATTCAAAGTAATCATTGAGGAGATTAGGTTTCTCCTGGATGTTGGTTGTCAGCTGCCCCGTTTGGTTCTGCAAGGGCCCAATGTTGCCCTTGGTTTTTTTTCTGACTTCCCACATATTTGAAGAAAGACTCTTTATTGTCCTTGATTCCCATTGCCAGTTTAAGTTTGGTTTCAGCCTTGGCTATTTCGTCTGCTTCCTACAGGTGCAGGCCAGTGGTGCATAATCCTCCTTAGTAGTAGATTCCATCCCTTATAAGCTTCTCTTTTCAGACTCAGGAAGCCCATGAGTTCCCTGTTGAGCCAAGGCAGGTCTCCCAGCCCTTTTGCTACTTTTCCTATGGGCCAGAATGGACTTCCCTTGTGCTTTTAGGATCACGTCCTTAGGGAGCAACCACTCATCATGGACTCCCCTCGGTGTCAGATCATGGTCTCTCAGGGCCTCAACAACCAACCTCCTGAACTTGTGAAAGTCAGCTTTCCTAAAGTCAAGGATTTCTGCATTGCTGACTGATTTGCCAGCTTTGCAATGTATAGAGAAAGTGATCAGCTTGTGATCACTGTCACTAAGCTTCCCTTCGATCCTCAGTTCACTGACTAGATCATCCCATTTGGCCAGTACCAGATCCAGCAATGCCTTACCTCTTGTCAGCCTATACACTTCTTGAGTCAAATAGAGCTCATCAATGCAAGTGAGGAAGCTTTGAAACCAATCAGTGTTGCCTGAATGCTTTTCCCATGAGATGCCAGGGTGTTTGAGGTCATCCATGGTGACCATGGACCTAAAGCATACAGCATCTGCCAGGTCCCTAGTGAATTCATGGTCAAGCTCTTCCTCCTGGTTAGAAGCTCTGTAATAGACTCCTACAGTTCCCTTCACCACATTCTCCCCATATTCTAACCCAGAGGGTCCTAAGTCACCCTCCTTGAGTGCCAATCTCTGCTTGTAGGGAAGTGTACTACTCCTTCACATAGACAGCTACACCTCCACCCTTCTTTGCAACATGATCCCTCCTATACAAGGTATAGCCATTAATACTTGTAGTCCAGTCATAGGTGGAGTCCCACCAGGTCTCTGTTATCCCTATGAGATGGTATTAATTTTTGCTTAACAGAAGGGCTAGTTCCTTCTGTTTGTTCCCCATGCTCCTGGCATTTGTGTACAGGCAGCTAAGCTTGCCATTGGAAGCCCTCAGCTTCCCTGTCCTCTTAGAAGAGTCCTGTCCTTGGACTGGGGTAGGAGTTACTTCCCTTGTGTTACCTAACCTGCTGATCTGCAGTTGTCACTTCCAGGGCTTGCACTAGTGATTGTCCAGCTGTCCCCCAGGACGAAGAGAGCCATGCATTTAGCCCATAAGGTAGTGACCACAGTGCACCTGGTGGTCATTTGAGAGTAACGTTAGGAAGCCCTGGGGCAGCATCCCTCATACTAATAATAATTTTTTTATTAGACCTAATTTTGGGAAGGTCTAAATCTCATTGAGCTAAGATACATTGTCTACTGTGTGTATTAGATAGTAACATGTGGCTATGTCCATGTGGCCAGCTGCCTTATACTACACTGAGGACTTTGTCAGATAGCATTATATATGGATATTCCA
>NW_017729000.1:32854970-32855631 GCF_001723915.1 Gavialis gangeticus
GGAAGGGCTAAATCTAATTGAGCTAAGATACATTGTCTACTGTGTGTATTAGATAGTAACATGTGGCTATGTCCATGTGGCCAGCTGCCTTATACTACACTGAGGACTTTGTCAGATAGCATTATATATGGATATTCCAGGCTCACTGCTGGGCCCCATGAACTGAGGTTTGCTTTTTTCCCTCCTTCTTCCTTCGCACTTTTGTAAGAAACCAGATAGAGGAAACTGCTGTTTTGGGACCAAGGCTCCAAGTCACAAATTGCTCATGATTTTTCTTCTATCACCACATGATCCACATCTTAGTCAAAGTCAAATAGTTAGAGGCAACAGTGCAATGGAAGGGTACAAAGAAATGTAAGATAACAACCAGAGAATTGCTATAATATTGCATAGTACAGATGCAACCAGATGAACAGTATTCTGTATCACCATATTTACTTGAATATAATATGACTTTATATATAGGACACTCCCATAATTTAGATTCTATATATGAAAAAAATGTTATAATATTCCAGGTATAGAATCTAATTCTTGGAAGATTTGCCCTGAGTTAGGAGTTTGTCCCACTCCCATAGCTACAGCAAGGAAAGTAAATCTGGAGGTGTCAGGTGTCCCCCTTGCCCTCTGCTCCCCCAATTTCTTCCCCCTGAAGCCCCCC
>NW_017729000.1:32856056-32868419 GCF_001723915.1 Gavialis gangeticus
CTTCCCCCTGAAGCCACTCCCCCCTCCCCCCTCCCCCCTCTTGCTGTTAGGACCTTGAAATAAACATATCTGTAGTAATTTGTATATAATACCCATAGACCTAGTTCATTCAGAGTTGATACATTTCACCTTTTTTAAAATTGCTTCAAGTTTTAGCAGAAGTACTTTATAAACACACTTTTAGGCAACAGTTTGGCACCTACTTACATGTAGTACAAACTATGCATAATATTAGTCAAGAGCCAAAAGGTTCATGATTTAGCATAAAGTTCATTGAGCTAGGCCCCAGCAGAGTCAACAGGTTTCAAGCCATAGAGACATAATAGTTCTGCCTTACTCAGTACATGTGTGTACTACAGATACTATCTCACAAAGGATCCATGTACTAATTAGCCCCCCACTCATGATTGAAACCAGATGTTCTTGTCAACTTCTGGGTTCCTCAAAAATGTATATGCAGATGAGGCACAGGACACCGTGGCCCAGCTTCACCTTATGAGAGACACTGTCTCAGCTCATCACATAATCATATGCAACAGGCCTAGAAAATGGCCAACAGAGGAATTCTGGGCAAACTCTTCTTGGGGCCCTGTTTGGTTATGTTTCTTAGACATTTAAGGTGGTGAAGAAACATAAATCATTGGAAAAGTGAAATAAAGGTGCAGCTCAGCTGTGCAAGTGAAAAGGAAGTACAAATGTATGCAGTGTGCTAGTTTGCCATAACTTTAAAAAGAGTTGGCACTGAAAGAAACTGAACTCAATGGGCACTACCACTGTCCTTGTGGTAGGTTCTCATCATCATGTTTTCCCACTATGGGGCATGTGTTTTATAGTCATGCTCAGTGTTGGCTGTATTTAGTCAACTTCATAGTTTGTTTCCATTCCTAAGCACATGCTGCTTTTTGCAGCAGTTTAATGATAGACAATGTATTTAATTAGGTTTCCTTATATGCAAATGGGGCTTTTTTCCCTGTGTTAATTGGAGGAAAACACTGTCTTGTATTTGTATAAATATGGTAATCTAATATATTATAAATTTACAGCATTTTGGGAAAGGAGCAATACATTATTTTGCCACTTAATGCATACTAGGAATTGTGGTGCATGAATTCAGGTTTATTTCAATGGGCAGAATATAAACTTAGTGTAAGATAACTTATCTCCATGTAGACATACCATATCTCCGGTGCCATTTCCTAATGATGTTGCAGATTCTGGTAAAGATTGATTCCACCTTCAGGAAGTGCACTCTGCACATTCTCAATATAATATAAACATTTAAATAAAGTAATGATGCAGGACCAAATGAGGTGATATGAGAATACAGGACAAAAGTACCTATGAGGGTCATTGTTGCTATGTGTAGTAAATAATACAGCAATACCTTGCAGTGTAAGCACTGTTTTTTGCTGTATACCATTTATTCAAATATTTGAAATTCACAATGACAATGCATTGATATTTCTAAGGTTAATAAGCGACCGATTAACAGCAGCAAATATGTGTGCCAGAAAATGAGTTATGGTGATTGTTACAGTAAAGCCTTTGAAAAGATGGACATAAAAACTATTTCCTGAAGTAGTATCTTTCCAGTATTTTGCCACGTAGTTCTATCAAAAAATGTTCACCTCATGTGCACCATTCCAAATGAAATAGCATTTTTTTATTTGTGTGGAGAGGATATCAAGGGTATATTACTAATGTAATTCAGGACACTTTTGGTCCCTCTCTTCACAAAGGGGGATGCTTCTTTTCATGGGCTGATACAAAAATCTAGATCTGAGTAGTTTGAGGCTGTGTACAAATGTTCATGGGTAGACAAGGATCTCTGGGTAAATCGAATGTCTTTTATTAGAGCAACTAAATAGTTGGAAAAAAAAGTTTCTTTGCAAGCTTTCAGGTACAAACAACCTTCTTAAGGCTGAGGAAATCTGCAGTTGTTCTATGCTCTTCCTGGATGGAATAGAATAGAAGCCAGAGGCCAATACAAGAGAATGGCATTCAGTGAAAATGCAAATGAAGGCAGTTAATGAATGAGAAACAGGTTAGGGGGGAAAGGGAATACAGACCTGGTGATAAGATATAGCTCGTAAATAGTAAAGAGGTTACCTGGGATATCAGGTGTTAGGCAGGTTATAATGTGCCTCACCCAATGTCTATATTTAGTTTATGGGTTTTTGTGTTCAGTAAGTTGACAAAGTGAAGTTTATAGGCTCATCTGCAAAAGGTGTTTTGTAAATTCATTTTAAGGATTAGAGCTGAGACATTGGAGAGAGAGTGGTTTTTTTGTGAGAAATGTGCCTTCACAGGTAATTGGGTCTTCTTGTCTTTGATAGTTTTTCATATTCCATTGTTATTTGGTTTCTCCTATATATTTTCCATTAGGACATTTAGTGCACTGGATGAGATGTATTACATTTCTGGAGGTGCAGATGTAAGGTCAAGGAATGTTGATGGCTCTGTTGTAAGTTGTAGTTATTGTGGGTGTGGTGAAGATTAGGGCTGTGCAAAGCTTCAGTCCCTGATTCGATTTGGGGAAGATTCAGCTCAGTTCAGCAGATGAATCTCAAATGAGGAGACTCATTAATCTATCCAAATTGAATCAGAAGCCTCCGATTCTATTCAGAGAGATTTGGAGAGATTCACCAATTCGGCCATAGACACAGGTTTATATGTTTTTTTTATGTACCTTGAGGTACCAGGCATAGCTCATGAACACTGAGATGGTGGGGTAGATGGAGTGTCCCACGGGAGCGCAGAGGGGTCCCCCGCATGCTCATCAGTGGACCCAGAAATGGACCAGAGGTACTGGGTTCTGGGAAGATCACTTTAAGAACTGGGTCTTCTTCTAGTATGGGTTGCAGTTGTTTGAGGATTTTCCATGTAGGTTCAAGGGAGGTATGGTATGTCATAAGTAGTGGTGTGCAATTCATGGGTGTATTCTTTCTGCACTACAGCAATTCTTCATGTGGTATCTGGGTGGCTCTTTCAAATGTGTGATCTCTCTCTCTGGAGAAGTGTCCTTGTTGAGTGAAATCCCTTTTGAGAAGTGTGAGATGATGATCACAGGTATTCTCTTCAGTGCAAATTCAGCGGTATCAGAGGACTTGGCATTATGTTACAGCTTTCTTGGTGTATTTAGGGTGACTGCTGGTTTAGTGCAGATATGTATGTTGTGTATGGTGGTTTGTATTTTACTATTCTGGATAGTGATCATGGTGTCTAAAAAGGAAATGTTGGTGCTAGAGTATTCAAGAGATTGCCTGATGAAGGGGTGATAATTATTGAATTTTTACTGGAAATCAATCAGAGACCGCAGGTTTTCAGTCTGTGATGAGGAGGTCATTACTATATATTAAATATAGCAAGGGTTTGATGGACAAATGTTCACCACATTCAGTCTACCAACATGTAACCTGCTTGTTTACTTACTGGTGGGTCTGTCAGGGGAGGGAGGGTTAATGGGTCATTAAGAACAAGAGTCGGAGGGAGCCTAAAATAGCCCAGTCAAGGTCAGAGGCATGGGCGACTGGTGGCTCCCGAGTCTGTGGGGGTAGCAGATTGCTGACTGCATAGGTAGGTCCCCCAGCAGCTGATTGCCAAGCCCAGAACCACCAGTGGTGTAACTGGAAGTGCACTTCCCCTGGCACTTCCGGTTTTGCAGTTGGCACTTCCAGGGGGTGCACGGCCAATCTCAGAGGGTGCACGTGCACCCCCTACACATTGCCAATGGTCACAGGGGATAGATAGAGTGTAGCTTCTTACAGGAAATTCACTGGATCAGATTAACCCATTCCCAATCTAAGTTAATTTACCTATTCAAGGGAAATTAACTTATGCTGGCCCACCATTTTTACCTGATTTAAATCCCCTGAACATCTGCACAGTTAGGTTGATCTAAATGTAATGTCTGTATGCACCTGAGATATTTAAGATCCAATCTGATTTTAAATAAGTTTTCTGCATGACTGCAGCCTTTTAGTTGGCTAAACAAAAAATTCATAATCTACCACCCCTGAAATTTAAAGATGTTGAAAATTTATGTTAGAACTTGGACTTGTGTTCAGTAGTTTTGTCCAGAAGTTGCTGACCACATTTTGTAGTGCTATAAAAGTGTGCTGAACTTCTAGAAAGAAACAATCCAGGACAGTGTCCTCTCCCATATATAAACTTTAATACTTACATTCTTTCTCCTTGTAATAGCCAATGCAGTTTTTATACTTGCTGTAAAATAATAGCCAATATCTAATCAGAACTTTCAGAGGATATTTCAAAGTCAACTTCACTACCTTGCATACCTATCTTAATAATACATGAAAGCAGAGGCAGAGCAGCACTGCTGTGCAGTCACATTTTATTATAATGGCTGTTTGCATGACTCAATGTTGATGAAGTTGGAATTGGTGAATATTGTATCATGTTGAGAAGCACCTAGGGCAGCATTGGCTTCTGTGAATTGTAGACAAAGAAACAAAACACTTTCTGCACCACTAGGTTTGCCATCTTCTTGGTTATTTTACATATGATGACCATTGGTTTGAAAAAAAAATCACAGATGAAGATTTAATTAGAAAACTATTAAAATTCTGTCTCATCTGAATCGTTTTAAAAAAATACAACAAAAGACAAAAAAGGATGACCGTAATGTTAGCTATTATATCAGAGCAAATGTATTTGAAGGGTGCAGCTACACATACACCCGAATTTTCTGCACAAAAAATTCAGGTGCATTAAATTGTGCCCTTGCATGCATCTGAATGTTTGCCTGTTGGGAGCAAATTTGCTGCTGATGGGAGCAGTTCAGTTCAGGGATGCTCCTACCATGTTTTGTTCCCCTGCAGCAGGCAGGGGGGAGCACCAAGCTCCCCTAAGTGCCAGCCCTGAGCTGGCAGGGAGCATGAGGCCCTGTCTCAATCTCCACGTGGCTGGCAGGCAGCTGCCTCTAGAGCCTGGACAGCTGTCCTAGCCACATGGAGATTGAGGCTTAGGCAGCAGTGGCTCCCTGCTGCCTGAGCTGACTGGGAACAGATTTCTTTCGGTCACCATCTATACATACACTTCAGTGCATTAGTTGATGTGCTGTTTTATTGTACCTGTATATATGGGTAATAACAAATGGCACATTAGATTAATTTAATGCTCAGTAATTGATATATGTGTGTGTAGGCAGTGATGTTTTACTGTGCATTAGATTGGTCTAATGTGCAGTAGTCTCATGTAGACACACCCAAAAGGTTAGTTCTTACTGTACATGATCAAATTATTAAGCCATGTCTAGCATTAGCTTCTCTTGAACCTGGCCAATGCAGATCATCAATACAAATATAGATTCAATGAATTATAGGTAATGGAAAAAAAATGTTTTTTTTAAATTATTTAAGCCCTGTAACTACGCTTCTCCCCCCACACACTTTTCCCACCCCTCTTCCTTTTAGATCTCTAATCTTTTAAATAATAGCTTCTGCTAAGGAAATGTATATATTAGCCAGAAAATGTTTACTCAGGCAAGTAATCCCACTGTGTCAATTGGACTCCTCCTGTGAGTAAGGATTTTAAAAGGAAAGAGTTTTTGGATTGTGCCAGTGTTTTTCTCAGAGCTTAAATGACTGCAATGCTCAGTGTGAAGTGTCTGAAACAAGTGGGCTCAGGAGCAAAAATGCTCTTATTGGTGTTGCAAGAAAAACAGAAAAAGTTAACTTTTTTGCCAATTTAAAATTATTTGCAGCAGCAAAATGCCCTGTGCCCAAGGCAGTTCCCAGGGAATTAACGACCAGCTGAGGTTAATGGCTCCCTGCTTTGCCTTGGGCCATCAGCTCTCCCAGCTGGTCATTAATCCTCAGGAAATGCCCTGTGCTTTCATAGCTATTGTTTAATTATTAAAGACATTTGGGATCAGGAGAGAATCCAAAGTAAGCAAAGTCAAATCCGAAAAGCATATCTCAAATGTAATCAGGGCTGTACCACTCATGCAGGCGGAGAAAATAAATCTGAAACAATCTACATAAAAATGAATTTATTTTACTTGAATGAGATGCTGACATGATTCAATTCTGCCATTTTCTCATCAGATATCTGAGTGACTATTGAAAACCTAAAAATGAATATAACCTGTCTAGTTCTTCATAAATCCTGTCCACTGGACTGCTTCCATTCCTGAGCAAGGGAATCTTAGTCCATGGGCTTGAAATGTAGAAAAGGATGTGCAAAAGAATCAACTAAACCCCAAACTTTTGCGGTGGACAGGGACTGGATATTAAACAGGGTGTTTTAGAGCTTAGTGATACTGGGAAACCCTTCCAATTAATATATGGTAGGGGTGTGTGAAACAGGCCGTATTCAATTTGCATTTGCCCAAATGGAGGACCATGATTCAATTAGTTGAGTTGGATCACTGTCTTGATTTGATTTGGCCAAATCTGAATCTGAAGATTCAATGCTGATTTGGAAAATCAGTGATTCAGCCATAGACACCGCTTTAAATGTCTTTTCTACATACTTCAAGGTACCAAGCACAGCTCTTGAATGCTGCGATTGTGGGGCAGATGGTGCATCCCTCAGGAATGTGTGTGGGGGGGGAACCCTCATGCTCAGCCACGGACCTGGAAGTAGACAGGAAGTACTTAGGGTCCAATGCCGAGTCCACCTCTGAGCACACATGGGACCCTCCCTGTGCCCCTCTGGCTCAGTGATCAACCATGAGGGGAACCTTGATGCCCCCCCAGATCCAGGAGGCACCAGTCACTGAGCTTGGGGGCAGGGGGAGGGTCTCCCAACCAGTCCACGGTGGACCCCTGCCAAGTGTGCTGGGGACCTCCCTGTGCTCCTGTGGGATGCTCCATCCACCCTACCATCTCAGCATTCACAAGCCACCTGTTACCTCGAGGTATATAGAAAAATCATTTAAAGCTATATCTATGTCTAAATCATCCAATCTCTCCAAATTGATTGGAGATTAAAGGGTCTCCTGATTCAATTTGGATTTTGAGATTCAGCCGTTGAATTGGGCCAAATCTCCACCAAATCGAATTAGTGACCAAAGCTTCACACAGCCCTAAAATATGGCTGCTGGTTTGACTTGCGTGCCACATGAAAGTGAGTGCCTGACCAGGGAGGAATTGTCCTCTGTCAGATCAGATCCCTCCTCTTTGTTTTTTCTGTTTATTTATTTATTTATTTTAATCTTGTAAGTTTGTTGGTTTTATGGCTTGTGCTGTGTGCAGTGGAAGGGAGGAAATAGGTATCCTTTCAGACCCTTTTGGAGCCAACATTTTTTTGATAGTTGCCTGTGATAGCAGGGGACTGGACTTGATGACACAAATGGACTCTTCTAGCAGTCCAATGTCTTGGTTTTGAAACAACGCTTCTTTTCAGAATGTATCTAAACTTAATATTAAATGAGGTTAAAATATTTCAAGTTGAACAGAACATTTTGTTTTAAGTCAAAATCACCTTTCTATTTCTAGTTTGGGGGGAAAAATCAGACAATTTTTGTTTTGAGCTGATTATAAACAATTATAAAGAATTTTTGGTTTGACCAAAGAAGCAAAACAATTTTCTGCATGTCTCTAGTTAAGACATAATGATCATAATAAATAATTTGAGTCACCTCACTGCTAGATACCACAGTTTAAATTTCAAATGCTTAAAAGGCATGTCAATTGACATAAATGGCACTGTTAAATACCAAGAGATGCCATTTTGCTTCTGTGACATCTGTGTGTACTCAGTTCTTATGAGTATCAGGTCATAAATGTTTTCTCTCCTGGTCTCTTTGGACCAAGATAAAGTTTGCTATGATCTGGTTACAGAAATAGAGAGCATAGAGGTTATTGTTAATAGGAGTTATGCATTGTTTTGATGCAGGAAAGCATGATTACAAGGGGGTCATGGGATAAAATGGGATAAAAGATATTTTCATTCACCATCTTGAACTTTGTAATTCTAGTACATCAAATGAGGACTAAGGGATTGTCTTTATTCATTTTTAAATGTATTATAATGCTAACGAGCCTGATCACAGAATATGACCCCATTGTGCAAGGCCTTATAAGGTTACCAAACACAAAGATGTTCACAGCCACCCACAAAAATAAGGATTTTGTTCCATCAATCACATAACTCCACATTTACGACTGAGTAACAGGAGGCTAGAAAATGAGTGGTTATAATCAGCCTGAAGTCAGAGACTTACTGGACATCTAGTGGAGCATAGCCAAAGCCATACAACAAACTTGCATCAATTCCAGAAAGTGACTCAGTTTGAGATCTGCATTTTGGAAGTTTCACAGTCAGTGACACAAATGCCACAGTCACCCAGAAATATTAATTCTGAGTATTCATCTGAGAAAGAGGGAGATTTTAATCAGTACAGAAAACTGGCTAACTCATTACTCCCACCAGGACATATGATCATTGAAAGAAAATGGAAAAGCATGGAAGCACCAGCTGTTTCTGAATGAATCAGATTTGGCTTGGTTAACATCAGAGATGAATCAAATATGGTTCTGTTAGGATGATAAAGGCTGATGAATTGGAACTGGTTTGGGAGCCCTCTAAGGATCTTCAGTGCTTGTACATGGCTATTTGCAAATACCTTGTGCTACTTATTTGCTGTGAATCATTTTCTGGTCATTTTTCTAGCTAAAACTGAAGAGGCCCTCTCCAACTTTGTAGTGGCCGCATTCAGTAAGGTATTAACTTCCCCAAGCTCCTACAAATGACAGTGATGTGAAAGATGTGTCCCGGGAAAGATCCTCCTCTGAATACATGCAAAACTCTGTGGCTGTGTCTACACAAGACTCTGACTGTGCAATTATAGTGCAGTTATTTTCATAACCAAGTACTAAATGACTTACCCAAAGAATCTTGTCTGCCTATGTCCTTAGATCAACATGGCTACAACCTGCATCCCAGCATGGTTGCCTAGTGACACTTACTGCACACTAGTGTGCAGCAGCATCACATCACAGAATCATTGAATCACAGAAAATTAGGGTTAGAAGGGACCTCAGGAGGTCATCTAGTCCAACACCCTGCTCAAAGCATGACCAGCCCCAACTAGATCCTACTAGCCAAAGCTAGTATTTTGAATATCTAACCTAAACTTCCCTTGCTGCAACTTGAAACCATTGCTCCTTGTTTTCTCATCTGCTGCCACTGAGACCAATCTAGCTCTATTCTTTTTTGAACCCTGCTTCAGGTAGTTGAAGGCTACTATTAAGTCCCCCTCAGTCTTCTCTTCTCTAGACTAAATACATCCAGTTCCCTGTTTTCCTTTTAAGTCATACCCCCCGCCCCCTCACCATTTTTGTTGCCCTCCTCGGGACTCTCTCCAATTTGTCCGCATCCTTTCTCTACTGGGGGACCCAAAACTGTACCCAGTACTATAGATGTGACCTCACCAGTGCTGAATAGAGGGGAATGATCACTTCCTTTGACCTACTGGCAACACACCTAAAAATGCAGCCCAGTATGCCATTAGCCTTCTTGGCAACAATGGCACACTGTTGACTCATATTCAGCTTATTGTCCACTGTAACCTCTAGGTCCTTTTCTGCAGAGCTGCTCCCCAGCCAGTCAGTCTCCAGCCTGTACTGGTACATGGAATTTTTCTGTCCTCAGTGCAGGACTTTTCACTTGTCCTTGTTGAACCGCATGAGATTTCTTTTGGCCCAATCCTCCAATTTTCCTAGGTTACTCTGAATCCTACCCCTACCCTCCACCATATCTACTATTCCCCTCAGCTTGGTGTCATCTGCAAACTTTCTGAGGGTACACTCTATGCCATCTTCCAGGTCATTGATGGAGACATTGAACAAAACCAGCCCCAGGATTGAACCCTAGGGCACTCCAATTGATACCAACTGCCAACTAGACAATGAGCCATTGATTACTACTCTCTGAATCTGATGCTCCAGCCAATTTTCTGTCCACCTTACAGTCCATTCATCCAGCCCATACTTCCTTGGCTTGCCTGAGAGAGTGCTGTGGGAGACCATATCGAAGGTATTGCTAAAATCAAGGTACACCACATCCACCAGTCTCCCTGCATTCACAGAACCAGTTACCTCATCATAGAAGGCAATCAGGTTGGTCAGGTATGCAGGTGAATCAATGCTGATTGTTCCTAATCACCATCTTTTCCTCCAAGTGCTTAGAAATGGATTCCTTGAGGATCTGTTCCATGATTTTTCCAGGGACTGAGGTCAGATTGACTGGTCTGTAGTTCCCTGGATCCTCCTTCTTCCCTTTTTTAAATATGGGCGCTATGTTTGCCCTTTTCCAATCATCTGGGACCTCTCCATGAGTTCTCAAAGATGATGGGCAATGGCTTTGCAATCTCATCAGCCAATTCTCTCAGCACCCTTGGGTGCATCCCATCCAGCCCCATGGACTTTAGCTTTTTAAAATAGTCCCTAAACTGTTCTTTCACCACTGAGAGTTGCTTACCTCCTCCCCAAGCTGTGCTGCCCAGTGCAGTAGTCTGGTAGCTGACCATGCCTGTGAAAACTGAGGTAAAAAAGACATTGAGTATTTCAGCCTTTTCTGCATCCTCTGTCACTAGCTTGCTTCCCCCATTCAATGAGGGACCCACACTTTCCCTGATTCTCTTCTTGATACCAACACACTTGTAGAAACCTTTCTTGTTATCCTTCACATCCCTTGTTAGCTGCAACTCCAGTTGTGCTTTGGCCTTCCTGACTTTATCCCTGCATGCCTGAGCAATGCTCTTATATTCTTCCCTAGCTATTTGTCCAAGTTTCCACTTCTTATGAGCTTCCTTTTTGTGATTTCATTTACTAAAGAGTTCCCTGCTAAGCCAAGATGATCTTCTGCCATATTTGGTTGTCTTTCTGCACATTAGGATGGTTTGTTCCGGCACTTTCAGTAAGACTTTTTTGAAGTACAGCCAGCTCTCCTGGAGTCATTTCCCCCTCAGACTGGTTTCTCAGGGGATCCTGCCCATGAGGTCCCTGAGTGCATTGAAGTCTGCTTTTCTGAAGTCCAGGGTCCTTACTCTTCTGTTCTTCATCCTTCCTTTCTTAAGGATCCTAAACTCGATCATCTTGTGGTCTCTGCTGCCCAAGTTGCAATCTACTAGAAGAATCCCCACCAATTCTTCCCTGTTTGTGAGCAGCAGGGCAAAAAAAGCATGGCCCCAGTTGGCCATTTCAGCTCTTGCACCAGGAAATTGTCCCCAGTACTCTCCAAAAATTTCCTGGATTGGCTGTACATCACTGTATTGCCCTCCCAGAAGATGTCAGGATGATTGAAGTCCTCAGTGAGAACCAGGGCCTTTGATTGGGAAACTTCTGCTAGCTGTTTGAAGAAACCCTTCCTCCTGGTCCTGTTGTCTGTTGCATTACCCTTGTTGCTCTACCCTCTGACCCTAGCCCAGAGACTCTCAACAGGCCTATCCCTAGTTTCATATTGGAGCTCTGAATAATGATATGGCTCTTTTACTTAAAGTGCAGCTCCTCCTCCTCTTCTCCCCTGCCTGTCCTTCCTGAACAGTGTGTACTATCCATGACAGTGCTCCAGTCATGTGAGCTATCCCACTAAGTCTCTATTATTCCAATCACATCATAGTTTTGTGATTGTGCAAGAACTTCCAATTCTTCCTGCTTGTTTCCCAGGCTCTGTGCATTTGTGTACAGACACCTGAAGTAACTAGTTGATTGCCCTGGTTTCTCAGGAAGTATGAGAGCACCTCCCTTCTTGACCCTTCCTCCTTGCACTTCCTTCAGGTATCTCATTTCCCCACTTACCTCAGGGCTTTGGTCTCCATCCCCAAGCAAACCTAGTGCCCAACAACACTACTGCAGTAGTAATGAGCTACTACACAGTAAGTGCCTCATGTAGATGTGGCCAGTATGAGCATAAGTGATTGTATAATGGCTGTGCAGGCTGCTTTTGCCTAAACCAGTGGTGCTCAGCCTTTTTGCCTGGCAGGATGGATTGCCATCTATGGACTGGAACCAGCCAGTATTCCTGATCCAGCATCTGGGTGGGTACCATCTGGCTGTGTGGAGGGGGGTAAAGGTCAGGCTGACCTCAATTAAGCCCCACAGGGAAAGGAGTTTGACCTGGCCCCACAGAAAGGGATGGGGGCATAAATTTTGTTGTTTTACAGTTAAAAAGACTATCAGTTTATAAGCACAGTGTCACATTGTAGGATATTCTCTTTACAATGTCAAACACACATTTTTGCATAATAGAGTGTTTCCTATACCAGGAGAGGCTGAGATATGATACTCAAACAGCACAGCATATTGTGAATCTATTATTTCTTCACCTGTGATTTTAGAGGTTCCCTATCTTAATTGAAGGGAAGTGGAAGGAATCTAGGAATAGGTTACATCA
>NW_017729000.1:32873419-32875767 GCF_001723915.1 Gavialis gangeticus
TTCCCTATCTTAATTGAAGGGAAGTGGAAGGAATCTAGGAGTAGGTTACATCAAAGATTTGTAGCATGGCTCAGTACCAAAAAGAGTAATACCTAGTTTATTGCATATAAATTATAATGGATTTTGGTCTTATATTCTTAGTGTGCAGCAATGTCAATCCCTCGATTTGAGGATGATCTCTACTACGGCTCCTTGATGGGTGTGGAGATGTCTTAACAGTCCAATCCTTGAGCCACAATTCCATCTGCAGAAGTTGCAAGTCTTTCCACAGGGGAGAGCAGGCTGCAGGCCATAGGCCAGAATTTCTTTATGTTTCCTTCTTCCATGCTGTCTTCTCTGTTTGAGAGCAAGATGTAGTAATGTTTCCTCCAGCCACTGAGAGATCCCAAGACATTCTTCTTCTTCTTTCATATAGCTGACTTGGAGTAAAAATTATAAGTCCAGTTTAAGGTTAGTTAACCAATCTAATGCTCTTGAAGGAAGGGGATGTATCTCTGCAATGTCACCATCAAATTTGTGCAGAGGGCAGAGTGTTGTTATGTGGTCCATAGTTTGATCAGGATTACAGTCACATTTCGCAGAACTCCTAATACACCTTTGTGGATCAAGTGATCATAGCAGCCATGCCCAGTTTGGATCCAGTTTAGAGCTTTTCATGTTTTTCATGGAAGGTCAAAACTAGGAGGCTTTACTTATTGTTGGGTTGGAGATTAGATGTTTATTCTGAATAGTAGTTTCATTCCATGTTTTCCTCCAACCTGCTGCACTGGTGTGTCCTGCAAGGGCCTGTACATGCATCCACAAAGGTTTTGGGAGTCCAAGTGGTAAGCTGAGAGATTTTTTTAAATCTCTATGGATGGGGAGGTCTGGGTTGTCATTCATGTGGACAACCTCTCTGTATGTGGCTTCATTGTGGTAAATGTTTGGAGAAGCAATGCTGGCCAGCACTGGTAACTATTGAATTGGTACAGATTTCAGGGTTCTGGTGATAGCACGTATTGCAGAATTTAACTGGACACCCATGCATTTAGTATGAGTACTAGCAGCCCAGACAGGTGCACAGTACTCAGCCACTGATAAAACCAGTGCCATAGCAGAGGTGTGGAGTACTCCCGCAGTGGCACCCCAGCTTGTTCTGGTGAGTTCTTGCACTATGTTCACCTAACTCTTAATCTTTGCAGCTATTTTTCAAAGATGATTACAAAAGGTTAAGGTGCATTCAAGTGTCACACCTAGGTAGGACAGCGTTGGATTATGTTGTAATTTTTCTGCACAAAAAGTGACATTGAAATGAACATGTACTTTGTGGTTGTTGAGGTGAAACACTAAGATGATGAACTTACTTGGATTTCATTGCAGTCTCCATTTGCCATTGCTAAGTTAGCAGTAAAGCACTTGTTTTGGGAATCAAGAGTTGGGCATTCACACACAAAGTCCAGTCCAGTGAAGTTGGTGCTTGTGAATCATTAGCTCAATGCTGTTAACGTTGACTTCAGCAAGGATGCTGTCATCTGTGTGGTTATCTTCCAATTTGACATGGAGGATTTTCTGGAGGCATCATTGGTGATATCTCTCCAGGCTCTTGAGATCATGATGTTAGGTCACCCACATTTCAGATTCATAGAGAAGGCTGAGGATGATGACTGCATTGTAGACCTGTATCTTAGTGTCTTTCTGGAGATCCCAATGACAAAGACATGCTGAAGGAATTTTCCAAATGAGGCACTAACTCACTAGATCCTGGGCTGGATTTCCTCATCTATATTCACTCTCTAAGAGAGGTGGCTACCAAGGTAAGAGAAATGCCCAACTACTGGCAAGGTCCCTCCTTCAGTGGTAATTTCAGGGAATGGAGTGGTCACAATCAGGGCCCAGGACAGGCTAATAGAGCACTTTTTTATTAATTTGCAGGGATATATTGAATCAGCAAACTCATATTCTGAGTATATTTCTGTCTATATAGATGCATGTAAGTGTATTTACCCTGCAACACTTTGGGGTGTTGGTGATGCCTAAGGAACAAATTGCAGAATTTTATGACACATACAAATGTCATGCCCTGTTGACAACTGTCGGGGAACACCAAATGAATCGGGCCCCAAGGTCCGGGGTTGGCCGGGGTTGGCAATTGGAACATGAACAGGCGGGATTGTTGGCGTGGAGGTCTGAGGCACGGAAGCGTAATGGTTTCTTAAACAAGTGGGTTTATTCAACTTACGCTTTTGAGGCGTAGGCGACATAATTCTTCAGTTACAGTGGTGTGATGGTACGAACGAACAACAACACAGGGGTCCGTTTGTCCACAGGGTTCTTGAGCCAAGCCCTTGCTATCTAACCCGGAGGCTAGG
>NW_017729000.1:32880767-32893963 GCF_001723915.1 Gavialis gangeticus
CTTGCTATCTAACCCGGAGGCTAGGGGCAGCTGCCTGGCTCAATAGTCCTAGGACTGGTCAACGGCTCATAAAAGGAGTGAACTAACACACAGTACAACAAACTGTAACTTGTTGAGGATAGCCAGGTGATTTCCGAGGTCGAAAGCCAGGTAAGTCGTCGTCAATGTTTGGAGGGTGATCCAAAAACGGAGTCAGAGTCCAAGCCAGAACCATCCAGTAACCAGAGAATCAATCAATGCAAGACCGACCGAGGTACGAAAAGCAGTGAGAGCCCACACTGGAGGAGACCTAACTCAGGGACAGTCCCTACGAAGTAGCCTCTGTCCTCAGTTGAACGGATCTCCCCCCGAGGGAAGGGCTCCTTAACCTTTTATAACAATTTGGTGGCCAATTAGAACGTGTCCCTCAAAGAACTTTCTAGCCGAATGACATCATGCTCTTAGCTGACTGAGCATGTGTGAGCCTGAACTCTCTGCTGTTACCACGCAGGCGCAGGGCTGAAAAGTAGGTCAGCCTGACTGACAGCTCTTGGGGTCACCCAGGGGACACATGCTGGGTGAGCCCAATGGAAAATTCCATGAGCCTGTCTTGCGCATGTCAGTTCCAGTTCTTCTGTGTTGTCAGCACACCTTTAAGATTTTCCGTGACAACAACATGCCTAATAGATGATCTCCACAGGATTACATTTAATGCTCCAGAATACTGGAAAATCCAAAGAGATGTCCGAGCTGAAGCCCTCAGATAGTAATTAGAGCATGTTTTGAAAGCTCAAATACTTTTAAATATATTCTAAGAAAACTGTGGTATAGAAGAAATATTTTATTGTGGCAAACATGACTATTATTACTATTAATGGCTATTTCATTCACCAAGTACACAGTAATCACAAATTAAGATCAGTCAAACCTTTGCACCACACCATAACACACAAAGCTTCCATAATATAGTCCCTGCCCTGCCATGTATAAAAATATTGTATTTATGGAGATAATGTTCTTAACTTACAAAATATTACTATAAAATTAACTATTCTGTTACCACCCAAAGATTGGGTGCTGTCTTCCAGATCTATTATAAGCAGGCAGGGAAGCTAATGGTATAAAGTTGACTATTTGAGCCAGTCATTTGCCTGCTCTCATATATCTTAATCAAAGCCTCAGAGCTGTGCTAAAATAATTCACTAAAAATTCAGTAAAGGTATCCCAAATCAGCAAATTACCTAGCCATGTGTCTAAGTGAGCCCAATGTACTTAAATGTGATGTAAGAACATAATTAAATTAAACACATTATTAAATCTTTTGCTGACTAGAGAGGTACTTAGGCATGTACTTAAAGCTAAGTCCATGCTTAAGTGGTTTGCTCAATCAGTCCACAGAGAACAAGTTTCATATCCCAAAAGAGATGTAAGAGTAGGTAAGAGAATGGTTTTGGTAGCTTTATTTTGGCTGGATATCAGCAGGGCAAGGCTGCGTTTGTCAAAGCCAGGGAAAAACATTTGGCAGAAACTGAGACATATGAGGACCTAAAGACAAGTTTGATTGGGAAGTCCAATTTGAGTGGACAGCCAGTATAGTGGCACACTAATCAAGAAAGGCAGCAGAACAGCTTAGGAAGAAAGGATAGGCCCACTGTAGCTGTAATGAACTTCAGTTGATATCAACAAGATCTTGTTATAGTCAAGCTAAAATTAGATAGAAAGAAATAGGTTGGTATAGAGTGCTATATCTGCACCAGCATGGGGATGTAACTGAATTTGTGTTTGCAGACATTATCTAGAGAAAAGGTATGGAAGGATAGGAGGAGAAGCAAAGGACACAGGGACCTTTAAGAATCCTTAGAGAAGATGCAGGGGAGGGACTGGACAATCCTCTGAAGGTGCAATTAGAAAAGCCAGAAGAGACCCAAGAGAAGAAATTGTTGCAGACACTAGCAGAAGAAAATATTTCAAAACAAGAACCACGGTCATGAAGATGGACACATCTGCCAGGTGAAGAAGGATGAGGAAGGAGGACGAAGCTTCAGTAAAGTATAAGAGATGCATTCCATATTGGAGAGGAACTCCAGACAGTGGTTGAGAATAGTGTATCCTGTGAGATTAGAGAGGGAAAGAAGGAAGATGGGGTAGCTGGTGAGGCAAATAGGTTCAAGCGTTGTTGTTTTTTTAAGTTGTTGCTCGAGGTGGAGGAGGGGAAGAGGTGAAAGACCTGGAAGAGATGGGAACTTGAGGATAGGAGTGAAGGAAAGAATAGCATTGGACATGAGAGAGGACAGATGTGTTGAGTTGGGATTGGGTTATCAGGGCAAATGGAGAGGTTACATGAGGAAAGCACATAAAAGCTTGTGTGAGACAGGAAAAAGAGAAGCAAGTTACTGGTGACAAAGCAGGAAGTAAAGAGAGGCCAAGAGGATAGGGAAGGTGATATCATATTTTATTAATTTACTTTGATAATAGTTCAACAAAAATCTGAACAGAGAAGTTGAGAAGGAGGAGATGAGAGTTTAAGGTGGTGAAAAACTAACTGGGATTGCAGATTAGGGAATCAATTATGATGGGGAAGTAGATGTGTTTAGCTAGGAAGATGGCAAATTGACAGGAGAAGTGAATACATTTATAATAGAGGAACTCAGCCTAATAGCACAATTTCTTCTAGACATACTCCACAGTATAAGATGAGGACCAGAGGATATGAATGTTGTGGGAGGGACAGGATTATACCTGCAAAAATCTGATCGTCCAGTTGCTAAATTTAGTTTTTTCCGGAGCAGCATAAATTTAGAATCAAAGCTCACACCACCTTCCCACTTATTGAGCCAACAAATTAAAACTCTTGCATAAATCAGCAAACACAAGTGGGAGTGGGCAAGTGGGGAACAAACCCCAAGTAACATGTAAGAATGGCAGCTTTGGGGTTCCCATGGTGCCACCCATGCCATCATATGAGGGCCTGTATTTGGGGATCTCAACCTGCCATCATGGCTACAGCAGTTCCTTCACAAGGAGGTAAATACTTGGCACCCCACACTTCCCTCTGCTCCCTCCCTCCACCTAGGGCACCAAAATTCTTAGTATGCCTCCTTAGTTATTCAGAAATTTAAATATTGGCCTCCACATGCTAGGTGAGAACCCTAACCCCTGGGCTCTTGAATCAGTCTCTCTCTCTTTTTCTGTGGCCTAATAAATATTTAATCATTTATGTCAAATGGAATAGCCAGTATAAGAAAGAGTAGAGGTGATCCACCCAGAATAGTCAGTATTATAGTGTCTAAGACTCTTATCTAGGAGGTAGAAGAGCTAAGAAATCCTTTAAGAATGCAAATTTCACACAAACTAGTATGTTCTTGTGAAAATTTTCAATGTGTTTTTCTAATGAAAAAATGTTTTATTGAAAAATGTCCAAGCAGCTCTAAGAAAAACAATAGATCTAATAATATCTTAACATTTTTAACGTCAGCAAAATCCTGCTTAAACATATTTAGTATTACCTTTTCACAATTAAGTAAAGAATGGCCAGTATGAGAGGTATTCTCAAAAGGAGGGACTCCACTATATCTGCATATGAAGTAACTAACAGTGAAATCTTTCAAAGAAACTTTTTGAGGACATCCACTATGCATTGTTTCTTTAGCTAAAAGAAATAACTGCACTTGGGTTGACTTTCTGAAAATCAAAGATTCCTTCTATTTAGTTTCATTCAAATGTTTGGCTCTGCTTCCTTGCTACCACATTAGAGAACAAACACAAATCCAATAAAATGTAAACCTTGCTTTTATTTATTTGAAAGTGACTTGCTTGTTCAAGCCCTTTCAGATTATCTCTTTTAGAAAACAGTTTATTCTCAGAGGTAACCAACCTTGGTTAACTTCAAGCACTACTTAATCTTGTGAGATTTGATTGATTCTGCCAATATTAGTTAGTTTATATATAGCCAAATGAAGAAGCTGTTATTGCATTGGGAGTTTTCTAAATAAAGAATGACTAAAAACTAGGTAAGGAGCCCATGATTTGGTCCTTAATATTTATGTTTGGTTTAGGAAAAGAAAAAGGCTAGGAACATAGTATTGGTGTTCATTCGTGTCTCTTCAACTGGCATTTGTGGCTAACTTAGTATTTTAAATTAAAACTCATGTTTTTGCTAGTATTTACTAATGAATAAAACTGACAGCATTCAATAAATATACTTTCATACATTTTTTTACAGTATGGTTTCTAGTGCGAAGAAGGTTAGGGTAGTCTAGGAATTCGAGCCTAATTTGTAAACATTAAGAATGATCTTCAGTAGGAGGAGTGTTTCAGGTACTCAAGAACAGAACTGTATATGGTACCACCTGTGGGCACATCTAAATGTTAGCTTTAATGTTCAGTAGCCTATTTTACTGTGCATTAAAGCAGCGTGTAAAAAAACATGCTATTATGTTGATGTGCAGTAAAATGGGTTACTGTGCATTCAGCATCACAAAAAAGCATGCACTTGCACTATTGCACATTAGGGCAGCCTAATACACATTTACTTAGTACCTCATATTAGAGGTAGTAAGTTTAATGTTCATTAGGAAGCGCACACTACTGCACATGTAGACATGCCCTGTTTTCTCTACATATGAATAATATACTTGAGATTTTCTTTCTCACTGCTCACTTCATATAAAATTAACATTTTTTAAAATTATGTTAGGAAACTAGTGGGTGCTGTTAATAACGACCATATGAGCCCAAAATTTAAAAAAAATGAAGTGTACACAATGGGGCATATGATTTGGTATTAAGGAGAGAGCAACTCCATGGCCACCAAATAACTTGTGCCTACTGGCAGGAATAAGGCTGAAGAACATATTAGTCACATGCTGAAGATAATTTTAAGTGCATAGATTGACAGACATGGTCATTCATTGCCACTATTCTCCTCTTTATCTACCAGGAGATCTCAAAAATTAAAACTAAAGGCAATATAAGACTCTGAGTGCCTGTCTCACTCTACACAGTAATTTTCTGCAAGTAACTTAACTGGTATCTGCATATAGCTACCCTTCTTGTTTGTTCTGGAGAATGTTTAGGTTTAAGTTTGATGTTTAGGGTTTCTAGAAAAAAAATCACCCAGCTTTTCAAAAAATCATTTTGATATCTCAAGTGTTTCCTGCAACTTTATCTATATTATATCCGAAAGTGGAAAAATCAGTTTTCATTTGAGTAAACAAATGAATTTTTCCTATTTTTACAAGGAATATAGATAATTCATTCCTTTGGGTCATCTAGACTTCAGTAATATAAATGCATAAAAATATTATTTCAAGAAATATAGAACACTAGTTCTATATTGTTACAAAAGGATAAAAGTATAAAATCAATTGGAAATTTTTTGTTTTGTTTCACTGGAAACATGTTTTTAATATTTCCTGATCACTGCCTATTTGAAATTATCACAGATAGGAAATAAGGATATCAATTTAGGTTCTGGATATGAGATTAATATTTGATTACTATTAATGCAGCAATGTATAGCTCTCTATCTCAACATAGAAAACTATGTAATTGCTACTTTCCAGCAGTATTTATTGTAGTGAAAATCCTAGAGGAATATCTTTACTATAGCTTAAAATGGCTGAACTATTTTGTTAAATGGCACTGGCTGCTAGCTTGCATACTCTCAACTGGTGATAATGTCTCTGGTAACTGAAAGCCATAACAGGATTGTTTTCTGCACAGCTCTGCTGGATACTGTTCTAATTTTTTCTCACCATTGTAGCACTAACAGTATTTAGTAAATAAATAATAATTTCCTCAAGAGTATGTCTAATCATGTTAGATTTTGTGTCCAGGAAAATTAAGATATAATAGTCTATAAGCTGAACTGAAACTGATACCCCAAAGGCTCCAGTTTTGTTAGTATTGATTCCAAACTTGTTTACAGTGGATTATTCTTGGGTGGCCAAAAAAACTGAATAAGTCTGGATTAGAACTGCTTGACACTTTCTGTTTATTTGTATGGTAAGCCACTGTTGTTGTAATTACTGTTCCTCACTTCAAATGACATCATTTTTCCCCTTAAAGCTTAACTGTTTTGATATGTAGCCAAGGGAATTATTTTCTATATACCTGTCAGCCTAGTGGGCTGAATGGCCTGCTACTATAAATGGTGAGGTGAGCAAAGCTGTGTTTATTTATACCAGCAGAGCTTTTCCCTGTGTATCTATAGTAATAGCTTTCCAGGTACATTTAAATCTCTTTGAGACTTACTGGATATCTTTGGATATATGTTTGTACTTTTTTTTCCTTCCTCCTCACTCTGCCTTCTATTTTCCTGGCTATGTTGAGAAAGCTTCAGTTCCACTTGAAATCATTTATGTGCTCCTAG
Source organism: Gavialis gangeticus (assembly GCF_001723915.1). Taxonomy (NCBI): domain Eukaryota; kingdom Metazoa; phylum Chordata; order Crocodylia; family Gavialidae; genus Gavialis; species Gavialis gangeticus. The sequence continues at coordinate 32,887,120 of NW_017729000.1, forward strand.
TTAGCTGGAAGTCAACAGGAGTCAGATGTCTAAGTGCAATTCGTGTCTTTGAAAATCTCTCCCTAAGAGTTCAAAAGCATTACTATAAAGTGCCTGTGAATAAAATCTAGGATCCCTGACCCTATGCACTGCATCTAAACCAAGATGTTGACTGGGTCATTTAAAGAATCTTTAAAACAAGATTTCTCAAAAAATGCCATTTAAAATTCAATTAACAATTTTTATATGACAGACTGAGCTGAATTTTAAAGCTGGCTTCTCAGTCATCTCCTGCCTTCAGTGGGCATTCTCCAAAAGGAGAATTCCACTGGCATGCCAGCTTTTGAACCATATAGCCCTCCCCTTTTCAGGCATATGATTAATCAAATACTTGTAACAGCACTGCTAGTCAGTTTCTTTATATAGATATTTTTAATTCTTCATGCTACTGTTTCTTCACAGTATGTTTGTAAAATAACTATTTTGCAGATTTTTAAATGATTTTTTGCTTATAAAAATAGTCATCTTTCATGTTCCACCTTAGCCTCAGAAGCCAAGTACAGTTTTATAATGCTATTCTGTATCCTGTTCTGCAAAGGGAGGATGCTCGTTAAAGGAACAGTCAAGATGAGCAAACAGCAAATGTGGCTCTCTAACATACAAACATGCACCAATCTATTGTTTTATTCTTTTTATTGTCACTCAGAAATGAGAATGACAAAAGCTTTAAAACCTAGCTCATCAGGATTACAGGTATACGCACCTACCACCTTTCCATGGTTTTGTCTCCTTTAAAGTGAGGCAACATGGGGTTGAACATGACAAAAATCTAGCTCTCTGAATATACAATAGGATGCTTGTTAGTTTTAACCTCCCACCATCTCATAAGAATGGACCACTTGTCTTTGTTCGTATATTTAGAATGTAAGATCGTTTGGATCATCTTGCCATTATATGTGTAGACACTGATTGGGGATTTCAAGACATTGGCAGAATACAAATAATAATAAATCCCTTGCTTCCCATAGAACAGAACTTAAACTGGGAAAATACAAGAGGCAGTCATCTAAATGCTATACTCTTAAGCCAAGTTCTACCTACAGAACAATCAAGCAGGCATTGTGGCATTTGTATCCCATTTCATTTTTTCAAGGTTTTTTATAACATTACCAATACCTACAGAGGTTTTTTGGTTTTTTTTCCTCCAAGCAAAAATAAAAGCTGTGGTTCTAGCTGTCTGAGCCCAGGTACCTTGACTACGTGGATTCACCACATATTTGGGTCTTTCAAAAGACTTTTAAAATATCTATAGCAATAATAACTGAAATAATTAAAGCCAGTCCTTAGGCAAACAACTTCAAAGCCAATACTTCTTAAGACATACTAACACTTCAAACTTACTGTGCCCAACAACAGTGCCTTAAAAAGCACTACATTCTATCTTCCTGAATGGTTTTGAAGAAACGTTCATCAAAAGAGCTTTCTCTGGTCTAGGGTGGAATTTGTGTTAAAAAAAAAATTCGGAAGAGAGAGAGCTAGGCAGAGCTAGACCAGAGCATGCAGCATTGTCATGAAGAGAGCACTTAGTTAAAATAGGTGAGTTCTAGGTTCTCAGATTCCTCCTTTCCCTAATTAGAAGCAGGGCCTTGAATGTGGACCTCCACCTCTGAGGTGAATGAGTTGTCCACTGAACTACTGGCAATTTAAGAGTGGCTCACTTTCTCACTTACTAGTTTATGCATTCATACACACTCTCATTTTTCACAGAGCACCATAGTCAGCTTCAGTTTCATCTGACACAAAATGGGGAAAAATTTTAAAATCTTAAAAAGATTCACAGGAGTGGAAAACTTTCCCACCCAACTTGAAAGAGTGCTGTTACTGGTTACATTTCAACCATTCTAAATTCGTGGAATATTAGGCATTGTTAAGGTTAAAGTTGCAGCGTAAGGCTTAATGCTATATCTGACCTGCACAACTATGACTTTCCACCAGAGGGCTGGGGAGTAGGATCATGACCTGGAAATAGAACCCAAGGAGTTAACTGAGGTGACAGTATGGACCTCAGGGAATCATACCTCCCTGGGCCCATGGTGTCACCACCCACTGACTTCCCTCCCAGCATGGAGGTGCCAGGGATTAACTGTGGTGACAGCATGGACCCCGAGAAAGCATGCCTTCCCAGGGTCCATGCTGTTTCTGCACTCAGCACTAGATAGCTTTTTTCCTCCCTTCCATTCTAAGAATGTGTGAGGCTGGTGAGTAAAGCCACCCCCCCCCATAATCTTGAGGGGGGTGGGGCTGTGTGCCTGGTGCTCAGCCCAGGGGTGTAAATTGGGTCTCCTGGGGACCTTGGAGGTGGCAGCATGGTGCCATATGGGTCATACCCACTGGGGCTGGGTGTACATATTGACTTGGGGCCAGTACCACCCCTGGGCGATAGAGCTCAGGAAGGTAGAAATTTTTTCAGGGGTAGAGAACCTTATAGCAGTGCATACTGGGATGCTGGATGACTGCAAATTAGTCATTTTATCTCTGTGGAGCAGTCTAACAATACCCTAGCTTAGAGGTGCTCAACCTGTGACCCTTGAACCAGATGCAGCCTATGGAGCCAAGGGGTGCCTGCAGGGCTCTCCACACAGCAAGAAATTTGGTGGTAGGAGAGCAGTAGCAATAAATGCAGCCACTCTTCCCCACTGCCAAACTTCCAAACCCCAAGTTCTGTGCAGCAGGTTGGGGCTGGGCCACACCCCCTCCCCTCATCCCTGTGGCTGGATGAGGGTAGAACACACTCCTTTCCTCTGTGGGGACAGGTGGGGGACAGCTGAATCCTTCTTCCCCCCATGGGGCTAGGTTGGGGATGGGCTATGACCCCTCCCCTTCTGGGCCAGTTTGGGTTGAACCATGGCCCCTTTTCCCCATGGGGCTGGGCCATGCTCCCTTCCCCTCCCCCCGATCCCCTGTTGAACCAGGTTGGAGCTGGGATGCCCCTGCCCCCCCATGCTGCTGGATGGGGCCTGCCATGACTACCCCATGCCAGATCAGGACTATCAGCCAGATGTGGCCTGCAGACAGGCTTGGCATGGTCCATGTAGCCCACTGGCCAAAAATGTTGATTTCCACTGCCCTAGCTGAAGCTAAGTAGAACAGTCAAAGATAAACCTTACCCTAAGTGGCATAACTTTAAGACACTTAGTTGGTACTTTGCCCAGTTTAATACCTTTTAATGACTGGACACTCCCATTTTTACTGCCATTAGAATGATTTAAAATTAACCTGTAAAACCACCAAAAGAGATGCACGCTGTATCCTATTAAAAGGTTTGTTTTACTGATTCACAACATGCCATGCATTTTCTGTAGCCAGAATCCAGCCACAGCTTGTGTTTGTGACAGGCTTTTCTTAGTTCCCTGTTGGACTGTAGCAACTAAGGATAAAATTTAGCCCCAGATATTTAAAATGTATGAAATGGTAATTAAGACAGCCAAAATCCACCATATCTGTAAAGGATCTGCTAGAGAACTAGTGAGTGATTCTTCCAACTTGCTGTGTATAATCAATGGGACATTCATTGATTTCCATGGTGGCTTCTGTTGAGATTTTGTCTCTTAGGTTTTAGAGAGTTCATCCATCTTGACAAGCATTTAAGGTTAGGACAGATAGCTAGACTGGTCAAAAATAAAACTAAGGAATACACATTGCTCTACCCTCACTGCTCCTCTGTGTGTTCAGTTCTGTTGTGTCACTAGATTTTGTAAATGGGCCTACACTATCATAGCTGTTTCAGAGCTCAGAATCACCCAAGACACTTTGCTCACCAAAGCAAATAATTTACCACAGTTTTCAACTGTAGATTCATGGATTATATATGTGAACAAAGACAAAACCAAATAATCAGACACCAAGACATATCTTACCACTCAAGAAAGATTTAATGTGGGAGGTGGTTCACATTTAAGGAGGGGCATGTGTAAAACAATTAAAAGGAAATACATTTTACACTTACACAGCACAGACTGAGTCTGTAGAACTGATTACTGAAGTGATAGTGTAAGGTTAAATGCTGTCAACCAAATTGTGCCATCAATTATACCTGTTCAGCCTTATTAATGTAAATGGGATTGTACATAGTACAGTCAGGGTGGAAATTATTTTATGGGGCATGATCAAGACTTTCATATTTGTATTCTAGATGGAGATAGTATCACTTACGATAGTTAAGGTGGCCTAAAACTTTCTGTGATAGCATCCTATTTTCAGTTTCTTATTACTGCTGCAATCTGAATTATTCCAGTTGACATTTTCAGCCAAAATAGTTTAAAATGAGGGTGGGTATAAATACCTTGATTAACTGATATGAAATATTTTACATCTCTTTTTGACAGAACATTCTAGCAACTTCTTGAACTAGGGAAGTTTCTTGAAATTGTATCCAGGGGGTGCCATTGGATCAGAGAGGTGCCTTGTTTGCTTCTAGGAGAATTTGGCCAAATATGGACTTGATTGACCAAGATACCTGTTGCGATAGCTTGTGAAAAAAGTGGTAACAGCATAATACCATGGGATAATAGCATGGTACCTAAGAGAGTTAGGGAACAGGAAGTACAAGAACAATGAGAGAGGAATAGACACCTTACAAATAACTCTTTTTTCATTTTCAAAAATCCATATTTGGAAAATCCTTTCATGTACAATGCAAGTATTTTGTTGACAGAAGACGCCAATCAGGTGCTTATACCTTTTCTTAGGAGGAATTTTTTATTGACATGTCTTCAATAAATGCCCAAATTGCATAGCTACACCAAATAAAATGTCACTTTCTGAATAAATTAAGCATTTTATGCTACCATCTGAATTAAATAATGACATCCTCGGTAATATAACATTTATTCCTCTCCAGAGGCAGCCTCTTCAAATTTGCTTGCACCTGTGGCTTTCTGTAGTTCCAGAGAGGGCTTTCCAAAGACAGACTTTCCCAATGGAACATAGCTGTTCAAAAAAAAAAAAAAAGGCTTCAAAGACATTACTATGAAAGATATAACAGTATTTCTAAATACATATTCAGGCCTTTTAGTTTTAAATCTGCACAAACTTTTTGATATGCAGTTATCAGATTCCCAACAGAGCAGCTTTTGTCTTGTAGTTCATACCCTCCACTTCACAGATTATACTGAACAGCTAGATGTGGGTTAATTCCACATGTTTACTTGAGACTGAACTACACTCTTATTTTTTAGAGCAGGCTGGCTCTATATTTATCCATTGCCTATGGCATTAGAATAATACAAGCCCACTATCACAAGAGAAGCAGAAATGCACTCTAATGCATTCTTTGGTAACATAGCTATGGGGGGGGGGCTGTTAAAAGGATTGGAGATGTACCAAAATCTGGTAAATCCTTATTTTCCCCAGCATCTCCAATGTGTATGCTTACCTGAAGCTTCTGCAAAAGTATCCGTGTGGATGACATTTTCTACCTTCTTTCCTCACCCCACAACTGTTTTGTTTTCTACATAAAAGCCAAGATATAAGTTAGGAATGTAGAATTCAGTACCTGTGAAGAACATAAAATACTGGTGACGGCACAATGTGGTGTTATCCCTTAGCTGTTCATTGCATTTGGAGGCCCCACATTATTCCAAGCCATTCTTATGATTTTTAAATGTGAGCAAGAAATTAATTCTTCCTGCTCAGATAACAGAAGACTCTTTGGGCCCAGATCTGCATACCAACACATGATATATCCTAATCCTCTTTTTGAGAGTTATGGCCAACCATGCAATCTGTAAAGTTCTAAAAAAAAATTCCTATTGATTGCCATTTCTTATGAACTCTTTTCTTTCTGAACTCATTTATCTGTAGACAAGAGCTGATTATAAGCTAATGCTTTGGCTCTGGAAATCAAAATTTCAGTGATGCTGAAAACTGTGAAACATTAACCACAATAAACAAACACATACACACATAAATACATAAAAAGTAAGCCTACGGGAAAAATCATCTGCTTTATTGCTATCATCATAAGTGTCCTGTGAGATATTCAGATGGGAATTAGCTAAATGTTCATTCAACAAAATATGACTTCCCATTTTCATAAGTATAAAAGTAGGATTTTCAAGATATTATATAGTATTTTTTTTTATTCAACTGCTACAACATTTCCCTCTCTGATAAGTCTGCCAGGGAATTTGTACTGTTAGACGGATGCTTTCCTTGGAGAAAACATAGCCATAAAAAACATTACTAAAACAAACTGCACGAATTACTTAAGTGAACAATTTGAACAAACATTGTTACCTGTTTCAAATACATCTCTGAAGGGTTGGATTCCCCCCCCTGCCCCCCTTTCTCAGGTCTTAATTTCAGTACCTGTTTGATTTCAGCCTAATATTGCAAGTGGTAATTAAGGGGAAGATTTCCAGAGGTAGGAACCAAATTTCTATACAAAGTTGAATGGAATTATGGACACCTAAACACATGACAAAGCTCTGCTCTGACAAATGCTAATTAGCACGCATCAGAGCAGACTTGATTAACCTTCCTTAAAGCATCACTGTTCTACTCTCAATAGGTTATAAAATGTGGTAAATTGTAACACACTCGAATCATGGAAGGGTTCCCAACATTATACTTCACAGGAAGAATTTCAAACATAAGACCACCTGGGCGACAGGGATCATCGCCTGCTGGAATTCACCATCCAGCGCAAGGTGGCAAAGGCCTGCAGCAAGGCAGCAGCCCTAGATTTCAGGAGGGTGGACTTCAATGAGCTAAGGAGAATAGTCGGGGAAGCACTGAGGTCCTGGAGGGGAGGGGAGCCAGGTGTCCAAGAAGAGTGGTTGCTCCTTAAGGAGATGATCCTCCA
>NW_017729000.1:32898963-32899262 GCF_001723915.1 Gavialis gangeticus
GGTCGCTCCTTAAGGAGACGATCCTCCAAGCCCAGAGGAAGGTAATCCCCAGGAGGGTCAAAGGGGGCAGGAGAGCATAAAAGCCTCCATGGCTCACCAGAAACATCCGGGAATGTCTTCTAGCTAAAAGGGAGGCGTACACCCAATGGAAGGGAGGGGCAATCACCAGAACTGACTATACTGTGGTTGCTCGGGGATGTAGGGGGGCTGTCAGGAAGACCAAGGCAGAGATGGAACTGGGACTGGCTTCCTGGATCAACGACAACAAGAAGTCCTTTTTTAAATACACAGGGGGCAAA
>NW_017729000.1:32899273-32900384 GCF_001723915.1 Gavialis gangeticus
CAGTGCTTCCCCGACTATTCTCCTTAGCTCATTGAAGTCATGATTTAAGAAGACTCTCTTACTCAGATGTCCAAAGCCTGCACTCACATGTTTCAAGTGATGTATTTCCGCATTGATGTCTGCCTTTGATGAAAGATGACTTCCAAGATGGGCAAAGTGATCCATGTTCTCCAGCAATTCTCTGTAGATTTGAGTGGAGGGGTGTTGTTTCTCCATTTGAAGCAGGTTGGTAAAGGACTTGCATTTTCCTGATGGTTCGAGTTAGGCCAATACTCTTGTAGACTTCTGAGAATACATTAAGAATGGTTTGGAGGTCCATTTCAGACTGAGCAATGACAGTATTGTCATCCACATAGTGGAGCTCCATTATGGAAGTTGTCGTGGTCTTTGTTTTAGACTTGAGTCTTTTGAGGTTGAAGTGTCTTCTTCCCATCCTATACACAATTTCAATTGCAGGTGGGAGTTTTCTGTTGATGAGGTGCATTATAGTGGAGATGAAGATGGAAAACAAAGTTGGAGTGATGATGTAACCCTGCTTCACTCCAGTTTTCACTTCAAATGGTTCTGTTTGATTCCTGTTGCTGAGAACCCTTGCTGACATGTTGTTATAGGGAAGTCTCAGAACACTGATGAACTTATTTGGGTAGCAAATTTTGGTCAGGATTTTCCATAGGGCTTTGCAGTTTACTGCATCAAAGGCTTTAGAGAGGTTAATGAAAGCCAAATAGAGAGGTTGATTTTGCTCACGACACTGCTCCTGGATTTGACATGCTGTAAAGATCATGTCCAGAGTTCTTCAAGATGGTCTGAAGCCACCTTGAGATTCTGGAAGGATTTCTTCTGTAAGTGGGAGAAGGCAGTTAGCGAGGATGTGGGTGATGCCTTTCCCAGCAGCAGCCAACAATGAGATGCCTTGGTAGTTTCCACAATCAGCTCTGTCCTCCTTTTTGAAGATGGTAATAATCAAGGCATCCCTTAGGTCAGCTGGGATTTCTTTCTTGTTCCAGATTTTAAGGATGAGAATTAGTAGTAAGATTACTTGTAAGATTATTTGTAAGATCAATAGTTGTGTGTATACATACTCACATGCACACATATATATGTGGGGGCA
>NW_017729000.1:32905384-32906682 GCF_001723915.1 Gavialis gangeticus
AGCTGGGATTTCTTTCTTGTTCCAGATTTTAAGGATGAGAATTAGTAGTAAGATTACTTGTAAGATTATTTGTAAGATCAATAGTTGTGTGTATACATACTCACATGCACACATATATATGTGGGGGCATCTACACATGCATTTACTCTGGCTTAGATTTACTCTGGTGTAAGCTAAACCACAGTAAGTGTTTTTAGGCAGGAGTCTACACATTAGGGAATTAAGAAGCAGATTTGCACCCAGGACCCTGCAGCTCTGCAATGGTCCCTGCAGCCACTGGGGGGAGCTCTAGACTCTGGTTTTGGCTGCCAGCACCTGGCAGCTCTCTTTAAAAGTCAGTTTCACTTGTTGCTCTCTGGCCAGCCTCTTTGTTGCCCAGGAGCAGTGTGCCAAGCACAGGGACAGCTCATGGCAGCTTTCTCCTTGGCCATTCTGTCTCTCTGCACTTTAGATGCTCTATTTTCTATCCTGCTGGCGACTGCTATCACCCTGCTGGACTGATGCACTGACTGCTGCCTGGCTCATAGCTGTTTCACTCTGCCCAGCTCTTCCACAACCAGCAACCATCTGACTGGCCACAGCACACTGTCCCAGGGCCACCGCTGCCACCAGGAATTCCAATGAGGGGCTCCATGATGCCACTGCCAGGGCCACTGTCACTCTCTTGGGCCTCCAGCCCCACCACCTCTGGGCTCACCACAGCAGCCAGGACTGGTTGCAGCATGTCATCCAGCACACCTGGGATGACAAGCAGTGATTGGATGGCTTCCATATAGCTCGGGCCACCTTTTGGGATCTGCTCCAGGAGTTCTGGCCCCACCTGAAATAACAGGACACTGGCCCTCCCAGAAGACACCCAGTTGACCCTTGCTGTGCTGAAGCTGGCCACTTCTTTCAGCCTCCAGTACATCAGGCACCTGTTTGGCATGGGCAAGGCCATTACCAGAGAGGTCATCCTGAAGGTGTGCAGGGCCTGCCAGGAGATGCCAGGGCACACTGTGCTCCATGTCCATGACCTCCTGACAATGGTGGTGGGATTCTGTGCACTGGGATTCCATCACTGTATTGAGGCCCTGGACAAGACCCACATCCTTGTCACCTATCTGCCCCACAGATACCATACCTATAACAGCCACATGGGATTTCACCATCGTGGACCACTGCAACACATTCATCCATGTGAGTGCTGGCTGGGCAGGTAGTGTGCATGGCACCCATATGTTTTACAACTCTGTCTGGTAGGACTGGTGAAAAGTGAGCACTTCATGTCAGGGGTGCCAGACCCCAACATCATGGTC
>NW_017729000.1:32911682-32916044 GCF_001723915.1 Gavialis gangeticus
TTTCACCATCGTGGACCACTGCAACACATTCATCCATGTGAGTGCTGGCTGGGCAGGTAGTGTGCATGGCACCCATATGTTTTACAACTCTGTCTGGTAGGACTGGTGAAAAGTGAGCACTTCATGTCAGGGGTGCCAGACCCCAACATCATGGTGCCACCTCTGCTCATTGGGGACCCTGCCTACCCACTCCTGCCCTGGCTGAAGCAGCCATGCACTAGCCACCTGGACCCTGCCAGGCCCACTGGTGCCTGTTCCAGACCCATGCCCTGCTACGGTGTACCTTTGGCTGCCTCAAGGGCTGCTGGCACTCCCTCACTGCCAGCCTTGAGGTGCTCAAGGACAACTTGATCATGACCCCCACACCCCCTGTCCAACATGATCACTACAGATACATGTCAAAAGAAAAAGTCTTTATTTGCATGTCAAAAGAAAAAGTCTTTATTTCCCTTACACCCCTCAGACCCCCTCTTCCCTCTCTCCCCAACAAACAGAGCCCCTCCACCACTCACCTCACCCACCAACAATATAAAAAAAAACAACCCTTTTTTCTGTTTAAACTATTTACAAAATGATTTTTGTGGTGCCCTGGAATTGGGATCCATAGGTTGGAGGTGCCTAGGGTGCAGAGCCCGGGGGCAGGCAGTCAGAACCCTGGACTCAGGCCATTCCCCATTGTTTCTAGACACTGTGGCAAGTGCAGTGGGCAGGCTTGCCCAGGGGCAGTGGCAGCTCATGTTCCTCTGGGATGGCTGGCTCCCCCTCCATCAGGCAAAGTCCATGCCCAGCAAGCCTTGTGTGCAGTCCTGGCACTGCTCCAGAAAGTTTTGGCTCTTTACCCATGTGGAGTTGGGATATGTCATGGGCCAGGATGAGTGCGAGGTGATCCCAGGCAGCGGTGGGTGGTGGTGGGCAGTGGGGCACTTGTGGCAGGGGCTTGGGCCAGGGGCTTTTGGGGGCTGAGGCAGCAGAGGACCTCCTCCCAGGCCCAGGTGAGGTCCTGCTGCTGGGTGGTGGGCACCTGCCAGAGGTCATGTGGGTCTAGGGATAGGGGCCGGGCAGCAGCAGGTATAAGCGAGACTGCCAGGCCCAGAACTGTGTCCAGCACCTGACAATCATCATCTATAGCCTGCACGGCCTAGCCCACAGCACCTGGAGCCACTCATGCTCCAGGGCCAGGAGCTCAGCTTGGAACTCCCAGTCTTCCCAGTACCTCGCCTCCTCATGGGAGTTGTCCTCCACATGTCACCTTTCCTAGCGGACCATGTTATCCACCCTCCAGGCCCACAGACTGTCATCAGCTTCTGGAGAAGGAGACTGCAGTCCATCATGCACCTCTGGTGTATCTGGTGCATCTGCAGGGCTCTGGAGGTGGGTGGTGGTGACCCTGAGCCAGTATACCCACTGCCAACAGTGGCCTCTGCCCCACATCCAGATGCAGGACATGCAGAGCCATGAGACTGTAGCTTTTTGTGATAACTTGCAACATTTCTGAGATAAGATGCTGTCTACCAGGGGCTGTGCACTGCCCTGCCTCAGATCCAGAGTTGGCCACAGACAGGTTCCCAGGGACCATGGTAAGTTGGGTGGACAGGTCGGGGCCTAGATGACTGCCAGCTGACCTCCCATCTTCATGCGATCACCTGGGGCTGGTGGGCTGCTGGGTGCTGTCTACAGGCAGCATGCCTCCCCCACCCTATTCCCAGGGTGGGACAGGCCAGGCTCCTGGAAGTACGTGCTTCCATGGCTCCAGACCCTGCTCCCTTTTGTCTTCTTCTGTAGGCGCACCACTCTATTGTGCTGCCACCCAGCCCATGGCACCCAGACTTGGAGGGCATGGGGCTCCTGGAAAACTAGGATAAGGAGCTGCCTGCACAACCATCCTCCCCACCTCCCCTAGCTCTCTGTGGAGGTGTTCTAGGGGCAGTCTCCTGCCACACCACCACTGGGCCCTGAGTGTGCCCTTGCTGCACATTGTTGAGCATGTTTGTGCAGGCCAAGGGGTACCTGACTCACTATGCCTTGTTGCTGCTGATCTTCATGCTACCTGCACTCCTGGTATGGGATCTTGAGCTATGAGAGCATGGGGGAAAGACTGGGTTACCCCGTAACCTCCACCACTGCCTGGAGGGCTATCTGTGGCTGTACTATGCATCCCTACCCCCACTGCCAAGGAGGACATTGCTGCTGACATTGCTGCATTTCTTGGTGTATGAGAGGCCCATGGTAATCTAGCTTCAGGGACATGGACTGCTCACTAAAGTTTTCCACTACCTCCTGCCTCCCTGCATGCTGTGGGGAGGAACCCAGGACCAGTGGAATGTGGGTAGGCCAGGCAGGGAGGGTAGGGAAGAGACAGGGCAGGGGCCAGGGGCATGGGTGGGAGTTGGAGAGGGGAGGGCACTCTCCCTAGTTTTGGGCTTACCATGTGGCTGGGGCTGGCATGGCTGGCAGGTCAATGCAGTCTTCCAAGTTGGTGATGGCGTGCAGCTGCACCCAGTGTCCTCAGCCTGTGAGGCATGGCATGCAGGCACCTGGCCAGAGGCCCCCACCAGGGAGGAGCTATCACTGCTAGCAGTTTCATAGTTTCATAGATTATAGATTCATAGTTGGTGTTGTCATGGCTGGCCACACCTCGTAGCTGGCCCTGGGGCTGTAGAGTGTGTGAGGCTAGGCACTGACCAGGGCTCCCTGAGCTGCTGGTGGAAATTGCATCCAGGGAGCTTGCCAGGGCAGGCTGCTGGGCACCTGAAGGGCCCTCCCCCAGTGACGTTTCACTGGGAGTGCCAGGCTGGGGTGGGGGCTTGGGCAGGCCACCGATGCTGGTGTGAACTGCACAGTTGTGGCCTGGGTCCTGGGGAATGAGAATGGCCATCAGTTGCCACATAAAGGGCATGGTTTTGGGGGCACAGCTGGACTGGCAATTATCGGTCACAGTGACCCACAAGGCCTTTACCTTTATATGGCACTGCTGCACTGACCAGCTGTGTCCTTGCTCCTGGATCAGGGCTGACAGTGCCTCATAAATATTCACATGGAAGCAGCTACCCTGCTCAAACTGATGCAGTACCTCTGCTTCACCCCATAACACCATGAGGTCCCCAGTCTCCTCCTTGCTCCAGTTGGGGCCCTGGGTGGAAGGCATAGATGTGGGCAAAGCCATGGATGGGGAGGAGGCCATGGTTGGTCCTGGGCCAGGTCTCAGAGACCTGGCCCTGGCCTATGTGGCTATCTCTGAGCTGCTGGCAATGCTCAGCACAGGGTCAGGACATGGGACAGAATATTCCCTACAGCATCTGCAGGTGTGGGGCAGGCTGCTGGGGGTGTGCAGCAGGCATGTGGTGCTGGCCCTGTGGCCTAACAAGCCTGGCCTGAGGCTGCAGCAGCCTGCAGCATCCTGATGGCCCTGGCAGCACTGCCCTGGCAGCCTTGTGGCAGGGTGGTGCCAAGCCTCAGTACAGGGTTACAGGCAGGGAAGCACAGCTCAATTGTGGCCTACCTAGGGGGACCAACAGGGCCTGTAATACCCTTAGGCTCCCTGGTGAGTATGTCCCAGGGCACAAAATGCTCACAGGCTTTTGTACCCTGCATACAGGGCTGCCATAGAGGCAGCCCAGCCCTAGAGCAGGAGAGGCTCCTAGCCTGGAACCCTGGGGCTTTTCTCAGGCTGGCCCCCTAGTTGCCGGGCAGACCCTTGTGTAAACTTGCTCTTGGGTCTTGTTTACACATGTGCTACTGTGCAGTAACTAATCCTGCTTAAATTTGCTATTTGTATTTTCAAGTTGCAAATTTAAGCAGGATTAGGGGTTTTTACTGTGCAGTAAGCATGCACACGTGTAGACGTGTGTGTGTGTATACAGAAACAAACACACACATACACACGCATGTGTAAGTAATCCCGGTAGCAAAAAAAAAAAAAAAAAGAAAAGAAAAGCACCGCAAGAAAAAAGCAGAGTGGTGCACACCACAGGAGCATGAGTCAGCCAACAGACACAGAGGCTCAGTCCTCCTAAAAGATAGTCTGGCTGCCAGGCAGAGTGTCTTCCTTCCTCTATTCTCACTCTGGCTCTTCCAGCACACAGGGAGCCAGAAAGAGTGGGGAAAAGGCAGTTTGAAGGAGGGCATTTTGCTTCACACCAAAGCAAATGTGTCAGGGCATGCACAGTGGCTAAAAGTTGTGGCACAAACTTCTGCCGCTACTTATTTCATCCCTGTAAATGCACACCCCTGCATGTGGGTACATGCACACAGGGAACAGTTCTGTCCATTGAATAATTCAGTTCAGATTTGGCTTGTTAATTCTCTCATTGTTCATTTATTTTTCTAATCTGAAGAACATAGGTTTTTTTCCAACTTAAGCCA
>NW_017729000.1:32921044-32932193 GCF_001723915.1 Gavialis gangeticus
TTGTTCATTTATTTTTCTAATCTGAAGAACATAGGTTTTTTTCCAATTTAAGCCAGTTCAGGATCCAGGAAGATGAACAATTGAGTGAAGTATGATAAGAAAAACAAGGGTTATTCCCAGCTACATGGTTGTTTTGTTAGGTTTTTCTTCTAATTCTCAGATGATCTTTTTACTTTACACTGCTTCCTATCTGAGTAAACCAAATGACCCTTTGAGAGTTTTGACTGACAATGCTGAGCATGTGCTCTCATTTTTCCTTTCTCAGCTTTTAAGTTAAAACTTTTCAAACAGAGTCAAATATTTGTTTTTTTGTCAATTCCAGTTTCTGCCTCCATGCCTGCAGTGGAGACCCAATTATAAGTCTCAAAGACCAGAGCAGGATCTTTCCCTAGTAAGTCATATCAGAGAGAGCCCCATGTTTCCTATTTTCCATGAATCTTTTAGTGAAGAATTTTTTAAAACTCATGAGTATCATATGAAAGGATTGTCTTATTAATTGGAAAGGCCTGTTAGCATTAAGCTCCATAGATCCTCCAAGTTCAGGGCTGAACTTTTTCAGTAATAGTGGCCTTCACTTTTTATTGTGCAAGACTTAGTGCTGAAACTTGACAGATACCAAATTAGTAGGAATGTTTGCCTTGAACTCCAAAAGCCAAATGAATACAAAGAAATATTTTTAAAAAGCTTATACTGCAACATAAGAAAAAGATGGCAACAACAAATGGACATCTCCAATGGTTTCATTTAGATTGCAATGTTTCATTTCTGTACAATCCCCTATATAATTATATTGATATTCCTTCAAGAAAATAAAACTCTTCATTATTTTATATTTGAGTCTCCACTTTAACAAAGCACATACAGAGCTGCTTAATTTTAAGCTCTCCATTAAGTTTTTAATGTTTGCTTAATTGGAGCCTTAACATATTCTTGCAAAAATATGTTCTCAGACCACCTATGGATTAGGAAAAAGTAGAGCTACATCCTACATGTTTTACAGTATCACCTCCCCCTCCCCTAACCACATGATACTTTGCAAAATCTGTGAGTTCAAGGCAGGTGAAATTCTAGTTCCACTTATGCAGAAGTTGATAGGAGTTCTGTTGTTCTTCTGTGGGCTTTGTGGAAGGACTGTGACCTGGTACAGAAACAGACTGTCATTATTGTTTGCACTGCAAAGTAGGTACAGTTATAGAGTATCAAGATAGTTTTTATTCTGCCACATGCCTCATCAAGAAGTTTGAAAGCTAAAGTCTGAATGCAGAATAATACTGCCTGTATTGTTGTAGTTCATAATAGTGGCATTACTAAGGACACTGACAAATGTGCAGAACCCCACTCTAACCCATGGCACTTTCCATAAAGCAATATGAGTTAAAGGACCTCCTTCCAACCCAAGAGACGTTTGCCTGTTGGGTTGGTGGGGAAGGGGGTATTGAGCTGCACTCTGAAGTTGATCAAGCCTGAGGAGCCTGCCTGCAGCCTCTCTCCCACAGCCCCACCACCCCCAGCTCCAGTGCTGTCTGCAAGAAGGAAGGTAGAAGAACAGAGAGAGAGCAAACTTTAGGCTGGGGTTTGCCTGGACTAAGCTGGAAGGGGTGGTTGGGTAGGGGCCACAAGATGAGGGGGCTCCAATCCATTCCCCTCCCCCCAGCTCAGGCCAGACAAACCCCAGCCCACAGGTTACTTTTCCTCCCCTCTTCTACTCCCCCCCCTCCTCCCCCACCATTTTCCAGCAGACAGCACCAGGAGCAGGGCTGGGGTCCATCAGCCCAGGCCAGATCACATGACAGTTTAACCTTAGGGAACAGAAGTTCCCTAATGTGCCCCAAAGTGTAATGCCTTCATCTGATCCCTCATTTGATGGAGGTTAATTTGTTGCATGATTGACCACTTCTAAAGCACTCTGAAGCTGTGCCCCTGTGTAATGACACAGCTGTAGAGCACTTCCAGGAGGCTAGTCATGCAACAAATATAACTTCTGTCTGTGCCCTAAAAGAGGATGAGCGGGGCACCAGTCCCAGGTGCCTCTTAAGTGGAGGGAAAAGGCACAAAAATAGCAACAATCATTGCTGCCTCTCAGGGTGCAGAACCACCTAATTCCAGTTCATAGTACTGACAGATAGGGGGAAAATCCTTTTTCTGTTGTGTAAATTCTACCCTGAAAGCCCTGAAGAGAATAAGTATGGAACCCCACAAAATCTTTTTTATAGTCATTTTTTGGGGGGTAGGGTTTTTTTTTTACTATTATCACAAGAAAAGTGGCTTAACCTTTACTTTTAAAATATAAACCATTTTGAAGAAATAAATCATACTCCACTAAATTTCACTGAGTGTTTTGTTCTGGCAGCTGAAATATAAGCAAAAAGTGCAATTCAATTAATTATTATAATAGCCTATTGTTTGTGCATTTAAAATGTATTTTATTTTCTTATTCCTTTGTATATTACTAGGCATGATTCACCAGTCCCTAATTAGCCAGTAATGCCCAGTTCTGTACATTATGTTTTTGTTTGCAGTTCTTTCATTTCTAGAAGTAAGACCCCAAGGATTTTTGATTGTAAGATGTTCTGATGACAACTTATAAGCTTAATAGCCGTCACATTGAATTTATGATCCTATATCGCATTTTAGGGAAAGCTTCTGTAACTTGTTTGCTGGTTTTATTTGCAGTAGTTAAAGCCCTGGAGACATCAGCATTTAACTGTGCTTTGAAATTGCTGAACTGTGCCGTTCCACCAGATTGGGTGGCCTACGCAGCAACTCCTAATAACAAATGGCTTCTGGTTTTTGGTTTTTATTTGGAGCGGAAAGGAGGAGGGTTTGTCTTCTTATTATTGGGCAGTATTACCTAAAAAATGTGGCTTGTTATTTTCTCATTTTTTAGATGGCACATCAGCATAACCTGCAATGAACCTGTTTCTTATGTTTTTATTCATTCTTAGTTGACCTCTTAGTCAACTCCCTGTCACTATGATTAATCATTCTGACACCAATTGTCCAAAAAGACAATTCCAAAGCCTCTTCTGAACAAAAAAAAGAATAAAGCAAAGTATTAATTAAACGAAATGGGTTAATCCGTGACATGCCAGGACTAGCAGACCAACAGGCGAGCTCTTGTACGTGAATGATTAATAGCTGCTACAGTTGCATCTGTGACAAGTGATTAATAAAGTTTGTGATTAAAAAAATAACTTCCGTCCTTTCTTTAAGTTGCAAATCTTGCAGCTCCCCTCAGCCTGCACAGTGGTTCAATTACAGTGCAGACTTATTTGTAATTCAGATGTCACTCACCATTACTGATGCAAACATCTTCAAAATGAAGTTTCACTTGATCTGTTAAACACTAAAGGGATGGGAAATCCAACATGTCCCTGAATAGCTCTGTAACCTAGGAAAAATGTGCTTTTAGATTCAGTTGTCTCCATGCAAGAGCATCTAAATTGCCATCTTTGCCATCTTGGACTTAGGTATATTAAAGCAGAATTTGGGAAGTGTAGAACCTGCTGACAAAAAGTGAGGTGAAGCTGTAAGTCTTGATCCTGCTTAACAAAATCCAAGTAGAATAGTTGCACTAACCCTTGAACCTAGACAGAGCTGGAGGTTTATTTCTTTTCCAAATTGCAGACCACAGTCTTTGAAGGATCTAATCTGGGTATAAGGTAATTCTTTTGACATTTTCTGGTTTCTTCAGAAATTAGTAGGCGATCCTTCACCAGTGTCTGATGAACAAACTAACAACTCTAGATAGTCTCCTATGATGTTTCTTATACTATACAAGATCATTCCTCTTCTGTGGGGACTTTCCCCACTTGGAGTTTTCAGTATACTACATGAAAAAGTGAAGAGAGTCACTTAATTCAGCCCAAGATAACTGAACCCTGAAAGGGGGGGGGAAAAAAAAACAAAGACAAATGTTGGGATTTAAAAAAAAACAGTAGTTGAACCCGTGCTTTGCTGAGGAAGAATATTTGATTTTTTGATTTTTTTTATAACTTTTTCTCATGATCATCATCATCTTCACTTTATGGTTAATGCATCATTGCCTGTTCCAGCTTCAAAAGCTTTCAGACTGTTGTTTCCATCTGCTTTCTTCTCTCCTAGACTGTAACGATCTGACCTCCAGATCTGGCTTCTGGAAAAAGAGATTTAGTGTATATAGATTATTCTACCTGGAACAAAATGCATTATTTTGATTTCAGAATTTTTTTTAAAAAATGGAAAGTAACTTACAAGGTGGTTTTGGTTTTGGCACTTCACAAAGCCAGAGGTGGTAGTGTTGGTACGCTTATGTCTAACAGTCCAGGAGCTAGGGCTCTCATGTGGGACACAGGAGACCCAGGTTGATATCCCTCATATTGAAGCTGTGTAATTAAATATTCACTGCACCAGAGACATTATCTTATTATCTATCTATGCTATGCAGAAAAGATGGATTAGCTAACCAGTCAAAATACAGATTCAAGATGGCTTTTAACTTATGTGGAAAACTACACAAAAAGCTAGTATCATCGTGCATGGATCTTTCCCTGCCTTTTCCTCCCAATAATGCTCTATAAGCTTCTTCATTATGCTTTCAGTGAAGCATCTCTTTTAAACATTTTACCAACTGGTTGTTAAACGAGTATGCTCTGAAAGTCTCAGGACTCCTTAAAGTGAGTAACCAAAGGCAGTGCTCATTGGAGAAACACAAAGGCAAGACAGGCTCCCCTGGTTTCTGAGTTGTAGCAACATTCATTCTGTATACAACATTAATTCCATTTTCCAAACAAATCTTAACCTTTAGGGACAAACATTGCAAATGATCCCTCAACCCTATAAAACCATTTTCCTCCTCCAGTCAACGATAACTGCCAGACATCACTATTTAGTTCTGAATGAATATGTCATTCTGCTTGCAGAGACCACAATATTTACATTTAGTTGTTGATATTTTAATTAACAATTTAAGTGCATTGTTTGCCCTGTGAGTTCAATGGAAAAAACTCAACAAATAAACAGCAGTTCCCTCTTGGACAATCACTCTGTAAATTAGCTTACTTTGTCAATAAAGCGCATGCCTATCAGCCCCTTCAAAACAGCAGGGGCAAGGATGTTCATTTACTTAAGCAGTAGGTTACACCATTAGTGTGCGTGATTGGTGTTAATTAGAATGTGTGTAGATGTCTCTGTGACACAAAGCTATATTATAAAACCTCTTAACAATAAGACCATCAATTCATGCAGTAGGGATACTTGGGTTTGTTTGAGCATTTGTTTTTATTGGTGTCTCTTCCTCCTCCGCTTTATCGCTTATGTGGCAGTACAAACCAAAGTTTACTAGGTGCGCTGTAAAGAAAGATTTTTTTTTGTGATTTCTTAGTTGGTCTAATAAAAAGTATCATCTCTGAACCAAGAGTTCTAGAGTTTTGCATTTCTTTTTGTCTCAGATCAACACGACTACCAAATACATCCCCATAAACACATAGACAGTAGGGCTGTGCGAAATTTTGGCAGTTGTTTCATTTTGGAGGTGTTTCAGGTCATTTCACCACACAAAACACTGAATTCAAATCAAAATGGAAGAGTCCAAAACAGCGCCAAAATGAATTGGAAGGCTCCAAAACATTTCCAAAATGTTTCAGAGTTTCAGAGCCGGGCTTTCAGGGAAACAAAAACAAAGAGGGAGGGGAAAGAGGGGAGGAAGGACTGCTCCAATATTGACATCTAGCTCCCTGCTTGATTCCCCAGTTCTCTGATCATTTCTCCAGCTCTTCCTGGGGGGCATGGGCCCCCAATCTGTGTGGGGGGTTTCAGCAGGCTGCTACTGCAGGCTGGAGCCAGCAGCAGCTACTTGGCATAGCCCAAACTGAGTGCCAGGAAGACTGCGGTGCTGCCACTGCCTCCAGCCTGCAGTGGCATCCTGATGAAACCCAACACACAGATCCAGGGGCCTGCACCCCCCGGGAAGAACTGGGGGCTGGGGAATTGAACCAGGAGCTGGAAAATTGAACTAGGGGTGGGAAAGCCTTGCTGTAAGACCTGGCTCTGGAGGGGACAGAGATCCTCACCGGGGTCTCCTGCCCACTGCTTCCTGCTCCCTTGAGCCCTGGATCTTTGCTCCCTGAGGAGCCAGGTCACGTGGCAGGGATCAGCACTGCCTTGCCATACGACCTGGCTCTACAGGGAGCAGAGATCTGTGCTGAGGTCTCCTTGCCACTGCTGACCACCCCGCACAGTCCCACAGTGCCAGGGCAGCGTGGGGTGGGCAGCAGTGGCAAGGAGACCCCAGCACAGATCTCTGCTCTCTGCAGAGCTGAGTTGCACGGAAGGGACCAGCAGGTTTGCTCACCACTCTGTGCTGCTTCCCTGCCCCACGACCTGGCATGAGCAGAATCAGAGATCTGCGCAGGGGTCTCCTCACTCACACGGAGGGCAGTGGTCCTCCCCCTCCCCCAAATGAGCCACCCACGGTCCTGTCCTTCTCCCCACTGGGGCCCTGCAGCCCCTGGCCCCAAGCTCTGGTCAGTTGGGTAGGGCTGTGCAAAGCTTCCCTTGCAGCCCATTCAAAACAGATTCAGCTCTGCTGAATCTCTGAAACAGATTTGGCCAAAATGAAACAGGACAGCAATCCAAAACACAGAAATGAATCACTGTCCTCCAAAACAGCTGAATTCGAAACCAAATTGAAACACAGCTGTTTCACGCAGCCCTAATAGACACTTTTCTGTCTTGAAAAATTGACATTTTAAAGGGGTAAATCTAAAAAAAATTTGCTCATAGAGTTCCAGATTCAGAAAAGCAGTTGTTACATGCCCACGTTTATGCGCATGATACACTTTATTTTGTAGACATTCAAGCAAGTGCTTAAGTCCCACTGACTTGATGTAACTTAAACATGCCCTTCAGGTAATGAATCAGTGTCAGCAATGGTCACACTTAGGTCACAGTTCTAAACCTGTCCACAGAGTGGTGCATAAGTGTAATGTATACATGATCAGACCCTGTATGTATGAGTATTTACTAATACACATTTTAAAAGTGCATTTTTATAGTACGTCAGGTATTGATGATCTTAGGGGCATATTGCACCATCGGCTTCATATAACTTCCCCTTCATGTCAATAGCAGTTTCTGCTCAGACACTTGTACAGTGAGTATGCCATTTAGATGTGTTGCGCTATGACATCCTTTTTTCTTGCATAAAGAAAAGAAGTTAAAGGAAATTAGGATCTGCAAACATAATTATCATAAAATTCTTGATGGAAAATTTTACAATATAAAACTCATTATTTGAAAACAATGTGGAGTCCCTTTTCCTTAGTTGTTGGAACTTTATTTTTAATAAAGTAAGCTTTGATATTGTTGTAACCACTTCTGCTACACACAATGAAAATAGTCTACACAAGGCAGCTGTTTCCGTTAAAGGGAAAGAAATGGAGGCAGAGAATGACTGAAAAAATTGTCTCCTATTATGCAGCTACTCTTATGAGCTGATGATGGTCCAGTGGCTTCTTTTGGATGTTCAAGGCCTTAACATTAACAGAAAACAAAAACAGAAAAAGCCCTGGAGTTTGCTTTTATGCTGAAAACCTGCCCCCTTACATTATTCATTTGGAATCTGATTAAACAAAATTCTATTTCAGATATCAGCATGTGTAAGGGCTTTTCTTGAACTTCTGAAGCTTGTGTAAGATATGATAATTAAAAAAGCTGATGAGGGCTTATGGAAAGCTGAAGAGAAAGTATTTAGAAACCAATGTATTGGGTTTTTTTAAAAAAAACAATATGCACATTCTTCTTCTTCTCTCACTTGTCCTGTCTAAACAGGGTCACTGTTGCAGATCCTGGCTCACCACCAGCTTTGGTTATATCTATCTTCTTCTTCTAATTCCTTTTCTCTCATGTCTCTCTCCACTCTATGTCTCCATCTCATCTTCGGACTTTCTCTTCCTCTTCTTCCTTGTAGTGCCATTCTGGTAGCTTCTTTTCCCATGTAGTCTTCCACACTCCTTTGAACACGTCCATTCCAAGCCAGTATTCCCTCTTGTACTTTCTTATATGCCTCCACTACCTGCACCAATCCTCTGGTGTAAGTATTCCTCACATTATCCCTCTTCATCACTCCACATATCCAATGGAGCATTCTCATCTCTGTCACATTCAGTCTCCTTTCTTGAGTCTTCTTCATGGGCCGTATCTCCACTCTATATAATAGTCTTGAACACATACATGAATCGAGGACTTTAGCTTCACTGATACTCTTCTGTCACATAATATTCCTGTCACCAATTTCTAGTTCATCCACCTTGCTATTATTCTGTGGCTCAGCTCTTTGTCTAACTCTGCATTCTGCTGAATGCTGAACCCATATACTTGAACTTGTCAACTTTTTTTACATGTTTCTCATCAATTGTGACATTTCCACACAAAGTACCTCAGAGAAATTACAGTGGATATATTCCATTATGGATCGACTAATCTTCATCCCTCTTCCCTCTAGCACTTCTCCCCATTGGTCCAATCCAGCTTGCACTTCCTCTAGACTTTCAGTGGAAATGACCACAGCATCTGCAAACATCATATTCCAAGGCAGTCTCCTTCTTATTTGTTCAGTAAACACATCTAGCATGACCACAAACAAGAACAGGCTTAAAGCTGACCCTTGATGTAAGCCCACCTTCACCTCAAAACTCTTTGTCTCTCCTAAACTGCTCTTTACTGTCATTGTACATTTTTAACCAATATGCAAATTGATAGACATAAAGGCATGTGGATACATGTATATGTAGCATAAAGTCCAGCTCTATCTGCAGGAATCAGGCACTTTCACTGATATTCCTTCTTATAACCCACCAAAAATCATAGTCTGATTTTTATTACGTCATGCTGAATCCTTATTGGGCCAGGCTTTAGCTGAAGGAAGGATCCGGCTCTGTATTTGTCAAACTGTTGAAATTTCTCATAAGCGATGAAATTGGGTTACTGATGGAGCCAGCTCCCTGTGATGAAAAAAATCACAGCCCTCTTGGAAATCTTATGCTGCGTCATGGAGGGAAAAAAACACCTCTTCAAATTGTCTCCCAGTTCCACTGTTACCTCCTAGGTCAAATCAGCTAATTGGAGTTGCTCAGGAAATAGACAGAATTCTCTCTCCTCTTTCCCTCAGAAAACTAATACCACCCTCAGTAGTAGAGCAAAAAAAGCCCAGAGGTTGAGGGCAGCTCTTCTCTCTGCTCTCACATTGCGTCCTATTAGCAACCTTCCAGAAACATGGGTAGGAGCAAGGGTAAGGCTGAAGAAGCAGGACTGTTGGGTCTGGATGGTCACTGGATAGATGGGGGGCTAGTGGCTAGGTAGAATTAATTAGGTGGAACTGATGAGAAGCTGGGGGACAGTGGGCAGGTGGAAGACCAGTTAGAATTGATGTGGGAACAAAATGAATTCAGGGGCTGGGGGCATAGGATTAGTTTGAAGTTTGAGGGGCAGATTTAATTGCTGGGGAGATGATGGGGGAGTGAGAGCTCCTGCACCACCGAAGGGCTTTCTTAAGAAGTTTGAAAGAATGTACAACACTAATTGTCTTGAGCACATGTATACACATTGCAAATGGGCAGAGAATATTACAAAAATCAAAGATGAACCAAGCCATACAATATA
The DNA here is from genome assembly GCF_001723915.1 of Gavialis gangeticus. Taxonomy (NCBI): domain Eukaryota; kingdom Metazoa; phylum Chordata; order Crocodylia; family Gavialidae; genus Gavialis; species Gavialis gangeticus. The sequence continues at coordinate 32,930,684 of NW_017729000.1, forward strand.
ATCTCTTTTTTAAAAAATCTCCTGATCTTGGTGAATAACCTCATCATTCTTGATCTTTTGTGGCTGGCCATCTTGTTTAGGTGCATGGAATTATAGAACCAGATTTTGGTCTTAGTTACATTGGGCAAGTTCATATCAACTCCTGTGAAGGTCTAACAAAATGTGGGCCAGTATCTTGCCAAATCACTTCAAATTATGTCACATTTCCACCTTATGTAAAGATCCTTGTTTATATGGATTTCATGACAGGAAATTTGTTCGTTTGCTTCCCAAATTAAGTAGTGTACATGCTTGCTTTCCTTTATTGTGCCATAATGCAGCAGTAGAAAAAGTTGCCCCAAAATGATTTGGAATATAAGATTTTTATACCAAATCAAACCCGTAGTTCATCAAGTTTGGCTTCTGCTGCAACAGAGCATTCTCTCATGCTTCAGACATGCAAAATAATTCTGAAGCCCCAGTTCTAAAGAGAACTTAGAGTTCTAAAGAGTACTTAGAAGGTCCCTAGCTTTAAGTATGTAATTCCATTGAAGTCAATAGGAATACATCAGGGTCTCAACTATGGGCGTAGTGAGTTGTTCATTGATACATATTGCTAATTCCTTTCTAAAATAATAAATGTATGCCTTGAAGCATGAGTTTTGATTAACTGTTTTATAGCATGCACACCTACATTTTTATTAGCTTTAGAATCAGCCTGGCCTTCTTTTATAAAAATTTGAGCTACAGAGAATTTAAGAGACGTATTACTTCTTTAATCTTTAGTAATTTACTAAGAGTTGTTGTAAATTAATCTGAAATATAAATGCTTAATACATTTTCTACCAAATTTTTGTAATATAAGAAGCACCCTTTACTATATGAATTAATTGTACATCCCATCTTAAACTGATAGCTCCCACTTTTAATGGGTTCACCAGCACATGTACGGTTGGGTGATTGACTTTGATTTCTGTCTTTAAATAGGATTTTCTGGCAGAAGGTCAACTTGTAACAGGGATTAATCAGTATTAATGCTGTACTCATTTTGACTTCTGTCAAGGATGACTGGGTATGGACTGTTAAACTTGTGACCTTCTGATCTCATGCAGACCAACTGTCTTATAGAATGCATAGGAGCACAGAAGAGAAGCTTCTTAGAGTTTTTATGTTATATACATTTGACCTTGAACAAGCAATGATCAGTGTAAGTGAGTATCAGAAATTCCTCCACTGCCTGTTGAAGATTGGGCCAAAGGTTTTCATAGATTTTTAAGGTTTTCATAGACATTAGGGCTGGAAGGGACCTTGGAAGATCATTGAGTCCAGCCCCCTGCCCAAAGGGCAGGAAGTCAGCTGGGGTCATAGGATCCCAGCAAGATAAGCATTCAATTTGCTCTTGAAGGTGTTCAATGTAGGTGCTTGAACCACCTCCGATGGTAGGCTGTTCCAGACCTTGGGGATGTGGACAGTAAACAAATTCTTCCTTATGGCCAGCCTGAAACGGTCTTGCAGTAGTTTATAACTGTTC
>NW_017729000.1:32932546-32941917 GCF_001723915.1 Gavialis gangeticus
AGCAGGGGTCCAACGTTGCCCTTGTTTTTCCTCCGGCTCCCCACATATCTGAAAAAGGACTTTTTATTGTCCTTGATGCTCGAAGCTAGTTGGAGTTCAGTTGCAGCCTTGGCTTCAGTAAGGCAAATTAATGTAGCTCTACTTATATGAATGGAGCTACACCATTTTGTGCAAGCTAAAAATGTTCCATTGCCTTCAGTAGAAAACTGTAAATTAGATATACGTTTTGCTTTCCATAATGCCCTTAAGCTAAATGTAAGAGTCTTGATTTTAATAATCAGGACTGCTGGTTTTTAATAGAGGCACAGTTGTCTAAGGATGGATCCACAGAATTGATGCAGGAGACCTTGATCCTATAGCTGCCTCTGTCACTAGCCTGCTAAGTGACCTAGAATAAGTCACATCAAGTCTAGCATTGGAAAAAACATCAAAGATCATCTACTAAAACCACATGCACAAATACAGAATGCCCTATTCCTAAACCACCTCAAACAAATGCTTATCTAGCCTCTTCTTGAACACTTCCAAAGGAAGTTCCACAACTTCTCATGGAGGTGTGTTTCATTATCCTTCTGTTCTGACAGTTAGAAAGGCTTTACTGGGCACATCTACACATACAATGAATATGCCTGAATATTCTGCAAAGAAAATTCAGGTGCATTAAACTGGGCTCTGCACACACGTGAGCATGCACCTGTTGGGAGCAAATTTGCTTCTGATAGGATAAATTCAGTTTAGGGCTACTTTTGCCCTGCTCTTCCTCCCTTCAGTAGCTAGGGGGTGCTCCAGGCACCCCTAGGTGCCAGCCCTGGGCTGTCAGGGAGTATGGGGGATGGTTCTAATCTCTGCAAGGTGAAAGAGAGCTGTCCAAGCTGCTGCACAACTGCTTCTCAGCCATGTGGAGAATAGGACCCATTCTGATGTGCATGTGGCTGGGAGACAGCTGTTCAACAGCCAAGTTCTCCCAGCCATGTGGAATTTGAGATAGGTTCTGATCTCCAGGTGGCTGGGAGGCAGTGTCTTCCTGAGCCAGCACGGATCTTCCCACCCCCTGTGGCCCTCTGCTGCCTAGGCTCACTGGGAGCAATTTGCTATTTGTGTATTTCAGCACATTAGTTTAATGTGCTAATTTCTAGTACCTATATCTAGACATACCAGAAAATAGAGCATTAAACTAATCTACTGTGCAGTAATTGCTGCACATGTATAGACAATGATGCTTTCCAGTGCATTAGATTAATCTAATGCACAGTAAAGCGTCTCATGTAGATGCACCCACTGGGTGTGTTTATACATTCATTAATGTGCCATAATTGCATTTACATTAAGTTTAGTACCTGTAATGACAAGTACTAACTTAATGCACCATAATTGGCGCTACTGCACATTAGCCCAGATGAATACTTTTTTAGTGACATTAATGTACATTAGACTAAATATACTGCACATTAGCATGGGTTTCGCCCAACACACTAATGTGCAGTAGAATTAGTCTTCTATGCATTAAGCATTTCACGGAGGACCATATCACCAGAATCAACAGAACAACCCTCTGGCAAAAAGAATGGGAGAAACTAGACAGCAAAGCTGTTGAATGGTGCCAGTGAGAAATAACCCCCAGTGAGGAGTTACCATCTGGCTCCAACTACAGATTCCATACATGGTGGATCCTGAACAGATTGAAAGTGGGTCTCGGAGGATGAAATTCTCTCATGAAATTATGGCACCTTCACATAACTGACCAATGTGTTAATCAGGAGAAGCAAACCATGGATCTTCTGGCCAAACATTCTAAATTAAATCTCAGTGGGCACATCTACATGAGATGCTTCTTCTTCTTTGTCGTGTCTCCAATCCAACTTTTCTATATGGTCTGTTCCCAATATTCTGCACAGGCCACTGCTTCTGGTGTTGGTGTTGTCAGATCTTGTGGGGTGCATTGTGGTACTACAGGGCATGTCAGGAGAAACAAACCATGGATCTTCGTTTGGCCAGTTTAAACGCCCTGCTTTATGTTCTGGCCTCTGAGACAAGGGAGGACAGTTGTTCTCCCTCTTCTCTATATCAGCCTTTCAATTTTTTTAAATTGCTATCATGTCCCCTGGCTTTAATCTCCTTTTTGCCAACCTGAATATACCTAATTCTGTCAACATTTCTTTGTAAATGTTGAATTCCTACCTCGCATCTTCATAATTTCACAGTACTCTGTCTTCATTTCTCCATTTTAAAGTGGGCATAACGATACTGACTTTCTGTAAAGCAGTTTGAAATACACCAATAAAAAGGACTTTCTAAGACCTAAGAATTATTATTAATACTATTATTGCAAGCGAGCAATCACTTTTAAAGAACTGATGGGCTTAACCCATGATGTGACTTTTTGTATTTCTGTTGGTGCTCTGCATATGGCTATTGGCCTGAGGCATGAAAAAGGTACATTGATTTGGTGTTAAAGGATTTTGTAAGCAGATGTATACAAAGTACTTAAAAAGTCCCTAGGAATATAGCAATCAACAAAAATCTATAACAATGCCACTTATGTTGCATGGGGCAATCAGTGTGATTTATACTGATATCAATGCAATATTAAAATAATACAATTCTGTTGTTGCTAATAACAACAACAACAAAACTGTTCTTTGCTTCCTTCACTACCACCGATGTGAACTTCAGTTGCTTCTTATGCTAAAGTGATTGCTAAAGATAGGACGGGCAAAGCCTGCTTGGTTAACTTCAAACCCATGAAGTTTGTACACGTGGTCAGCATTTCACTCCTTGTATAAGTAATGTATTGTTAGTGTAAGACTAATTCCTACAATGTTCAGTGCTCTCACTTCCCGTTGACCTAGTGGGAAATAAGAATACTCAGTGCATTCACAACAGTTGCTGAGCACAGTCAAAATAAAGCATCCTGTTTTACACCACCTGTTGAGCTATTTTTTTTTTTTACATTTAACCTCAGTGGAAGTGGGGTTGAGCCACCTAAGTCCTTGAAGAATTAAAAGCATCCTGGATCTAAACAGCAGTGTATGGTGGATATCAGGCAATTCAGAACCTATCGTCAAGGATCCTAGTTTTCTGTGATTAAAAAAGCCAAAATTTTCCAATAAAAAAACATTAAAATTCACATTTTTCCATGGTGAGCCTCCCCCCACAATGCGGGTTGGCCGAGGGGCCCCAGTAGCAACCCTGTCCCTCACTGCTGATGGCCAAGAAAGCAGTCGTTCATGTGGCCTCCCCCCTCATTGCAGATTCATGCCCCCACCAAGGGTGGCGCCGCATGATAGGGAGCCCTTTCAGTGAATCAACAGTGGAAGAAGGAGGAGGCACCCACCATCTTGGCTGCTTTCCTGTGTATCAGCAGTTTCTCTGCACTGGTGGATTGCTACAGCAGCCATGAGAACTGCTGTAATGTTGGTATTTTATGAGCCATGCTAAAATTAAACAAAAACACAAGGCAGCCATATCTTAATATGTCTCCCATGTCTATTTTGTCTTAGGTTTTCATATTACACCTGCTACCATAGAATCTGATTTTCTATGCGTCACCACACAAAGAAGGGGAAGTGAGTTATTCAGCCACTGGTAAGATTTTTTATTCTCCCTGATATGTATGATCATGTTTTTAAAATATACCATGAGAAACATGGGGTGAAATTTAGGCCCATTGAAGTCAACAGCAAATATCTAACATGAGACTCATTTTACAGTATCTCAAATTGGGCGCTCAAATGCTGAGGCCTCATACGTCATATTTGAAAATCTTGGGTCAGGCTCCTGATTAATATCAAGGACTTCATTGAAGTCCTTTCCAAAAAGACACAATCACCCAGACCAGGTTTTATCATTGATTGCCAGTGTTCACAAATGGAGTGGTTGCTGAATAGAACTTATTTCTATCTGTCAGTGGCCCACAACTTTGTTTCCTGATACTTTCATTTGTGGTAGTCACAGGAAAGTCCTAGATTGGATTTTCTTGTGCTCCGAATAGACTCACTTTGAGTGTGATAAAATGAGTCACACTAATTATGACTGCTGGGAAGGAACACCTCACCTCTCTGTCTACTCCTAACACACCCACAAGACCTAAAAACATGTATTTCAATTCCTTTAAAAGCAATCACGTTGGCATCACCAAATCAGAAAAGGATTAAAAACTGTAAAACATATATTTCTAGCTTGTTTTCCAATAGATTTATACTTAATGGAGAGAGCAGATACTCCAGAATTGTCAAGACCTTCAGGACAAGGACAAATTACTTCTTGGAAAAGATTTCTTAAAAGCAAGAAACAGTTTATGCAGAGAGATTGATTTATAGAACAAGAGTTTGCAGACCTGCTCCATCAAACTAACTCTGATGATGACATTGTATTGTTTTTGACAAGAGAAATGACTGCTGATGGAATGTAAATATCTAGGAGAAGGAAATAAAAGTTATAACAATTAATTTGACAGACTAAGTCTTAGCAGAAGGCAGCATGTTCAGGGGCTAGACAGGGAACCACGCTGGTATACTAGGAAAAGACTCAAAGGCTGCTGTTGCCTATGTCATTTCAGCAAGAATTGTACACAGGTAAGAATCTTGACTTGGTAATTCCTAGGTCTGTGCATTGTGCACATTCACAGAGAACTCCCAACTGGATCTGCAAAGTACCTCACACCCACCTAAACCCTTCAAACATCCAAAAACTAGCTGCAACAGTGCCTGAACTCTTTAAAAAGCCTGATCCTTCACACAATTCAGCCACTTTATTTTTAAAATGCAGCGCCAGAAAGAGATGGTTGTGGTGGTTAAGGTGACTCTCCTTTCATATAATAGTTACCATGTTTACTCAAATCCAAGACAAGGATCTTTTTTTTTTTTTGCCCCATCAGCATGGTCAAAACAAGACTCATCTTGGATTTGAATACCAACCAAAGGCAAGCAATGGCTCAGCTCTGGCTTTGGTCCTATCTACCCAGGCTAGAATGGCTTGTTTGTCAGGGGTGGAGGCATGCATCCAGGCATGTAGAAAGAGACTGCAGAGGAAGGGGAAACCTACAATCTTCTCTCTCACCCTTTTTCCCACAAGTGTACCTGTCCCATCAGCCTTCCCCCCTCCCTCCTTACATTCTGCTTCTGCTCTGGTCTTTCCACCTCTGACCAGGCCCAAACAGGAGCTATCACCACTTCTCCCTGCCCAGGATGGGGCCAGGCAGAACTACCATTGCTGCTGAAATCCCCAATCTGGAACAGAATTGCAGCAGAAGGTGACGGGGTGTGGGCAGCGAGTGTGGGGCAGGTATGGGAGGAAGTATGGGTGGGAGGGGGGGCAAGCTGCAGATGGGAGCAGGAAGTGGGAGGGCAGGGGAACCAGGCACAGGCAGGGGGCAGGTGGCATTGAGGCATGTAGCAGGGGGCCACATAGTGGGGGACAGATATGGTGGGGATAGGCATAGGGATGGGGGGGACAACAGGCAGGGGAGCAAGAGGCAGAGGTCTGGCCCCTCAACTTCCACTGCTGCTTTTCCTGCCACACCAGTTGGGGAGGTACAAATTTAAGATGCCTTGCACTAATTAGATTCTATGCATGGAAAATTATAATTGATTTATATTTTTCCATGTATAGTATCTAATAATTGGTGGGGTTGTGTTACATTCCAAGTTGTCTTGGATTCGGGTAAATAAAGTAGGTGGTTAAAACACTTACCAGGAAATGGAATGCCTGGCTTCTTAGCTTTTATGGACTCTCCCCTTTTAACTAAATGCCTTAACCACAAGGCTGCAAACTAGCCCTCCCTTTTATGATTAGGACACTCTCCTGGAAGGTGAGATGTGTATTTTATCCCCCTCAGGCTGTGGTAGGCCCACAATCAAGGTCTCTGACTTTGTAAATGAGTACTCTAGCTACTAGGCAGTTACATAAATGTGCCTGCTACTACCACATCTTCCCCTGGTAGCTGCATTTTTAAAGGAAAACATTGAACTGTTCCTTATTCTTTGTTCTTTTATAAAACAATTGTAGGTATCTGTCCTGAAGTGAGGAGTCCTCTGGGCCTTGTATTCTGAAATGAAGGAGGCATTTTTGTGCAGCCATGAGTGAGGTACCTAAACTTCAGAAACAAGCAGGAATTTGAACACAGCCCTGTGTTTAACATTTGCTCTTGGCTGGTGCCAGAATGCTCCTTGCTTACAATGCACATTTTTAGGCTTGTCATTATAAGGTGCCTAACTCCCCGTGTATTGTTCAGTGAGCCGTGATACCCTAGCTTTGCATTTAGGATGTCATTGAATATATTCCCTGTATTCAGAGGGACTTGGGCCTCTTCAGCCTACAGAAGAGAAGGCTGAGAGGGGGCTTGGCAGCGGTTTCCCACTACATCAGGGGAATACATCAAGAATTTGGTGAACAGCTGTTCACCAGGGCACCATGGGGAAGACCAGGAGCAAAAGATACAAACTCCTGAATGACTGCTTCAGGCTTAGCACCAGGAAAAGGTCCTTCACAGTCAGGGTGTCCAGACTGTGGAATAAACTCCCTCCAGTAGTGGTACAGTCACCCATCCCAGAAATCTTCATAAGGAGACTGGACAGTCATCTTGCTGGGGTCACTTGACCCCATTTGTCTTTTGCTGCCTAGTTCAGGGGAACTGGACCCAATGATCTACAGGGTCCCTTCCAGCCCCTAACAATCTATGAATCTATTAATATGTCAGACACCTAAAAGAAGAGTGTTGCAGCACTAAAATTGTAGTCATATAAACCTTTTCCTAGACCTGGTGGGTACCTCTACACAATGCACTTACTGTGGAGTTGCCTAATTAGTTCTGCAGTAAAGCATCATCATCTGTCAGAGTGGTGCTATTAGGCTAGAGAAAACTAATTAACTCCACCATAGGATAGTACTGCCTGACACAAGAGTGATTTACTTCACCACAATGCATGTGTAGACAGTGACCACAACTAGCTGAAGCATAAAGGTGCTACAAGGCAGGGTTGCCTGCCAGCTAGCCCCACACTGTAGCACCCATGTGCCCTAGCCATCTCCTTTGCAGTATGCTGAGCTGATATTAGCAGCCCCTGGCTGGGAGGCTGATCCTCCAGGCTCCCTGTCAGCTGGGGCTGTGCCACCCCAGCTCAATGTGCTGTGTTCCAGGGCGCACGTATAAACACTGTGCCGGGGAGAGAGAAACTCTGGCGCAAACTGCACCAGAGTTTATTGCATCAAATTAATTATAAATTTAGCCTGAGGCAGTTTAGGCATGGACGTTACTCGAGCATGAATAAAAAAAAACTACATGTCTAAATTTGCTTAAATGTGGTTTGTCCATACACATTTAATTATGTTGCTAATAATGCTTTTGCTTATATTTATGTTCCTGGTTTTTGTTTTTGGTCTCATCCAAATGAAAACACTTCGAAGTTTTTAAACTGAAAACTGCCAGCAGGAACATGGATTGCTATTCCATTGTAACTAAGAATTCTGCTTCTTCATATTAAATTCTGCTTAGCTTCACTTGGCCTTCTTCCAGAAGTATCAGGCAACTAAATGCTGGCACCCTTGTAGTTTCTCTACACTGCCTCTGTGTTGTGCCTAGAGGTGTTGCTGTGGAGCACATCCTGCTCACAAGTCCTACTCTGTACATGCTAAATCCTAGAGCAGCTTTGAACATATGCCAAGAAACAGGTGCAAAATGGAGAACCTAAGAGTAGCTCTGGGCACATGCTCAGGACCCCCCAAGGTGGTTAAATTACTTCGTATTCAACAGTTGGCATGCATGGAGGGGGAGCGATTTAATGGGAAATGATTAATAGTGGATTTCCTAGGTGTGGCATCAAGGTCTTAAACATGCCCTTAAACCCCAAGTGCCACTAAAGAAGAGACTAGTCATCATTTATGAATAAACTTCTACCATTAGAAATACAGAAACTTGCTTCTATGACACCTTCCTCAAGCTAAAATCCAGGAGGCAGATCCAGAGTTACTTTTCAGGTGCTATGGAAGATTATGATGCATAGGAGGAAAACTAAAAGAGAGATGCAGTGATGAAAGGGGTGACTTTTGTAGGTGGTATCAGCTTCTTCTAACTTGAAAGTTGATTTATTTTTATCATATTGTGCAGTCTTCTTTACCTGGCCTATAACATTGCTAGAGAAGCTTCTCTATTCTTCCTCATTGATCATTTCTGACTTGTGGTTGAACATCTTATCCGAGAATACCTTTCTGAAGTGTTCTTCATTGGTCTCACTCTATTGTTAAAAAGCTGGCATGGCCTCTTTGAATTAGGTTCTAAAATCTATCCAGAATGTACTTCCCTCTGATTCTTTAATGTACTTTGTGAGGATCCCCTTTCATGGCAGCTAATGAGCTGTCCCACAAATGCTCTGAACATTGTCATCAGCTAACTTCATGGTGCTCCTGCATTCATATTTTCTTTTTTCTCCAGGAGCTTTAAGTGAGAATATCTGAGTCCAGTGTTAAAACCATTCCCTCTTAGCAACCTTCTTCAAAGCCATAAGGAAGATTACTATAAGACTCCACTGAACAGGTGATAGTTATCACAAAGTGCCTTTCCTCCATGCTTGCTTTTATGCTTTTGAAAAGTCATTAATGGCTTTGTAATGATCAGAAAGGTTAGAATTCCATCTGTTGGCTGCATGTTTTGTGCCTAACTGTTTGTTACTACTTTTCTAGATGTTAAAAGCAGTAAGAGGATACCTGCCATGCCCTGCAAATTCTTTTTATTTTAACATTTGCCTGAAATGTTGTGAACAATTCAATATTGGAAGAAGGGAAAACAAAAAAATGAATCTTGCAAATTCTTTGTTCCTACTGGCTCAATCCCTTTTCTCTCCCATCTTAAAAGATCAGACAGCTGAAGTAATTCAGTGGAACAACCATAACACTGACACCATGTAAATTCTAATGCTGATTCTGCCACTGAGTGTCTCTGTGGTTTTGGGGAAGAAATTTAACATGCTCACCTTTCATTTCTATTTCAGTAAAATGAAGATAATATTTTCCCTACAAGAGGATTTGTGATTGATTAATTAAGTAAAGTTTTTATGGGTCCATGAAGATATACAGGGTTTTAATAGCTGAGAAACTGCCAGATGCTAACTACTTAAGATTTGTCTCCATGATATCCCTTGGTTTGTGCCCATTGAGCACTGTCCACTTTCTCCCCCTCATACCACATCTGGAAATGTGACAGTGAAACTATACCTTCCTCAGCAGCTCTTGAGATCTCTGCATAGAGGCATGGGAGACATACTTGCTGATCTTTCCACACAGTTTCACCGACCTCTTGATGAAAACTGACAAAATGAGACGTTCAGGAACCACTTTAGGTCAAGATTAAAAAAAAAAAAAAGAACTAAAAACCCCTC
>NW_017729000.1:32946917-32952069 GCF_001723915.1 Gavialis gangeticus
TTTTATGGGTCCATGAAGATATACAGGGTTTTAATAGCTGAGAAACTGCCAGATGCTAACTACTTAAGATTTGTCTCCATGATATCCCTTGGTTTGTGCCCATTGAGCACTGTCCACTTTCTCCCCCTCATACCACATCTGGAAATGTGACAGTGAAACTATACCTTCCTCAGCAGCTCTTGAGATCTCTGCATAGAGGCATGGGAGACATACTTGCTGATCTTTCCACACAGTTTCACCGACCTCTTGATGAAAACTGACAAAATGAGACGTTCAGGAACCACTTTAGGTCAAGATTAAAAAAAAAAAAAAGAACTAAAAGCCCCTCTAAACTTGTACTTATACATGCATACATAAACCTGCCACATGCAAACTGGAGAGGTGCACAGCTTCCTAACTAGCAAACAATGGTGAGCAAAGCAAGCAAATGCAATTTGGATGACCCAAATGCAGCCACTTTGAAAATATAGCTGATGAATGCTTTCCACTTGGGACCTGTATGTTTCATAAGGTTCTTCCCTTGCTATTACTGTTTAGTTCCAGAACTAGTGTGACTAAGGTAGGATTGAGCTTGTGCTAGTCACTGACATTAAATTCACACCAGTTTTGCTTATATCCTCCCTTATTCCCTGCAGCTGCCTTCTTAAAGCAGCACTAATATTCTAACTCACAGATGTTTCTCCCTGTTCCATGACACAGTTGTTTTTCAAGTGCCACCTTAGAACAGATGTTGCCATGTGTTTACCATTTTTTTCTATGGATGCTTTTCCTTCAAAAATAGCAGATTTCATTGCTGCCATTGTTCTTTTAATCCAGAGATAAAAATCCCACCTGTATAATCAGGTTTATTTTCAGGATGCTTGACAATCTCACATAGAGAGCAGTCTGATCCTACACAGGACTGAGCACCTGCTAAGCCTTCACTTCCTGAATGCATTTAAGTATATTGCAGGACTAGGCCCAAGGAGCAATGAGTAGTTCACCAAATCTTTAACAACAGGGCTTTGTTTTCCTCTCAGTCAGTTGTCTTCTCATATGATAGCACCACATCATTGTCTTCATCATAAGATAAGTGGGTCAGACTCTTAGTCTAGGGGCAGAAGTTACACATAAACCGGTTTCAGTCATCAGAAACTGGTTTAAACCTGTAACAGAACAGAAGCTCACTGCACACCAACCAGTTTCAAAATGGCTGAAACTGGTTTAAGATTAACCTGGCTGAATGTAGTATCAGACTTAACTGATTTCAGTTAAACTGTTTTATGAAACTTCTGTCCCAGACCCCTTCCTGGTTCAAGTTAAATCACAGTTTCCCAGCCCTAGCCTCGTCCGGCCTTTGCTGTCTCCTCCAGACAGCAGGGCTGGCTCTGCCCCTCTGCTCCCTAGCCAGAGCAGTGAGGGCTGGCTGACAAGGGGGTGGGGATGGGGCAGCCTCTACCAGATTATTTTTTGCTTGAAGCTGGAGCAGAGAGGGCAGGGGCATAGGGCAGGGCTCAGGGAGGGTGGTGGGAAGAAAACAGCCTGAGAGGGACTGCCTCTCTATCTCTGCTCATGAAAGGCATCTGCTGTGCAGAGGCTTCCCTCTCATTCAACCCAACTCTCTGGCATGTAGCCAGCATGGGCTGTGTGTTCACTTCCTCTTTCTGCTGTCTCCAAGGCCTCTGGGATTTGCAGTCCAGACCCAGAGCAGCAGGACTCTGCAGGGTTGATCATCACTTCCTCTTCCTGCTTCCAGGTGCCTCTGGGATTTGTGTTCCATGATCACAGTCAGCAGGATTCCACAGAATTATTCTCTTCTGCTCAATACATGCTCGCTTCAGAGAAAGGACTATTCTTGTTCAAGCTTTTATGAATTTAATGACACTTCTTTCCCCCCCCACACTCCCTCCTAAGCCTAGCAGGCACTGCCCCACCTACCTAGGCAGACCTTCCAGCTTGCTCTGGACTGAGGCTTGGCCATGCCCCCTCAACTCAAGCAGTGAGGTGGGGAAAGCCTTGGAGCTGGCAGGCTGGGAAGTGTGCTCTAGCACTCTCTGGCTTCTGGCGTGAGCTACTGAAGGCATGTGCCTGCATTTTCTGAACCAAAAGTGAATATCTGTTCACTTGCTTGCCAGTTCAATCTCTGCATCCTAGACTAACCTGCAAAGACTGAATCAACTCAGCCTCAGACTTTTTGACTGTCTTTACTTAGCCTTAAAGGTATTTAGGCACTTAAAGATTCAGATGAGTACCTAAAAAGATTTTTCATAGGGGTTTGAGGAGTCTAGAAGTCTTAAACCAGTGAAATCATGTCAGGCACCAAGGTGGAGAACAAGATAAACCTTATATCACTTTTGCACTTCTTCATGACCTGTACTCTGTTCAGATCTGCCAAATACCAGGACAAGCCATTTGTTTCTTTTCACTAAGAAATCAGCTGTTAATCCGGTATTAAATTATATGTTTTTTTCCAGATTTGCATCTCACTTCTTAATGGTCAAAAAACTTTTCAGGTTGACATCACAAGTTATTTGCCTGCATTCTAGCTATTGCCCTCATTTCTAAATGTAGCATGCCGGTTGGTGAAGGGGGACAGGAATCTTTTTTAACTTATCCTCTCCTCTGAAATTCTGTAATGAATATTTCCTTTTGTCTTAAAAAAAGTAGCATCTGAAGTGAAGGCAATGACACAAAATGCATGTAAGTGCTATATACCAAGGAGAGAACTACTGTTTCTAACGATATGATATGTAAATAGATAGTCACTAAGGATGCATACAGATGTTAAAGAATATGGTGCTTTCAGCTCAGAACACCCTCTCACTGAGCACAGTGCATGTCCAGAGGAGGCATCACATTAGTTTGACCCAGCTTGCCCAATATCTGTATAGATTGGGCACTTCAGCAGGGCTTTTTGGTGCTTTTATCTAATAGCTGATTAAATTAGCTATTAGATAAAAGTGTCCAAAAGCCCCCATGAAGTGTCCCATCTATACAGATACTGAGAAGCCAGGTCAATCTAACATGCTTCCTCTTCCAGTAACGTGCTGTGTTGGATGGTTTTTTTTACCCATGTCTGTCAGCACCCTAAGTCTATATTAAAGTGTGGCTTTGAATAGAGATTCACCTGGAATCCTATCTTAAATTCTGAAATTCAGCCTCGCTAGAAAATTGTTCAGATTCTTAGCTAACTTGGCCTTTGGGTCAGACCCGTTGGCCCTCGGAGGTTATTTGTCCTCATTCCGTACACTTGCAGTCTGTATTTTAACATTATCTTTTTGTCACTATGAACAAAGTTAACTTTAAAAAGTCAGCTATGAATATCATCACGGAGACTAACTTTTATCTTAACCCTCTAGGTCAACAGTATTAAAAAAGAGCATTCAGAATAAGTTTTTTTAACCTTTCCAGACTATGTGAATTCCCTTTATTTTTAAACCAAAAAAATTAATCATTTTATAAAGAAAAAGTAATTATTTTCAGAATAGATTTAATTACTAAGATGTTATTACAGAAAATTGGAATATCAGCCTTTAATTACAATTATCAAAAGAAGGTCTTCTATATGCAGGGCTATTTTTTTCATAATGTTATTATGACAATTGCAAGTTATTAGCAAAATATTGTAGGAAAAGTAATATCCTAGTCTGGTGTGTTTTGTGGGGTGATGAGGTTGACCACTAGTATTGCTTCTTAGTAATAATATGCTCAGTAAATGATCAAATATAATATACGTGACAGGATCATTTATTGCTCCCTTCACTGTTCAGCTTTAAATCCCACTGTGGCTGAATGCCATTTCCTTTTAATTGGTATTCAGTCAGATTATAGAATTAGCTACGTGGTGCACCCCTCTTAGCCAGGTATATTATTTCAATTTGGATTTTACCAGGCTGCAGAAAACTCATGAAAATGCAGATTGAGAGGCTTATCAGCTGAAATAAATAAATAAAATTAGGGGGATGTAGCTTATCTCTGTACAGCTCAGCATGGCCTAGAAGCTTGTGACAGGATGCCTATATACCAGCTGGAGCAAATTTTGCATCAGTTTTAAATTACAACTCATCCGAAAGAGACAAGAAATCCTGGGCAGGCTGGTTCAGATCTGTGGCTAGTAATCTGTAAGATAACACTAGTTTCTCAAAGGGAAATGCATGCACCATTAACACTTAATACTCTATTTCTAAATAATAGTGCACTTAGTACACAGCTTTAGCCACCTGATTATTTAAACTTGTGTATTTTACAGTCTAACTGAATGTTTATTTTGAGCTTTTAAGAAAAAAAAAATAAAGGACTTGCTGTAAGTTAATCTATCTACACATTTGAATCAGGCATATCACAGCAAAGTCAAATGCCTGTACTCCATCCTTCCCTCTCCCCCCACCTTCACCCCACACATACAGACAAAGACTAACCTCTTTATTTTTACCTAGGAGCCCCAAAACATATACATAAAAGCAATTCTATTCAATAATTTTGCTGCGTGTCCTTGTAAGTAGTGTGTCCATGTATTTCAGCATTAAGTATATGAATGTGGTGCAGTTAAATTTTCTATGCAATTCATTGTTTAAAATTCTTTAGGATTAACTAGATAACATCTATTAAGCATGTTAAGAGGGCAAGCACCATTCACATGATGATTTACTGTCAGCAAAAACTGCCATTTCGGGGCCCTCTTGTATTTCAGCGCATCCTACCATGAGGGTAAGGGAGTCAGGGAGGAGTGGAGATAAGGAGCACTACATGACTTGCTTCTCAAAGGAGATTTACTCTAGAGATTATGGGTGAAGAATGTTTTCATAGACACCCCATGCAAACTATATACCCTCTCCTCCTTATTGTTCCCTACTGTTGCATTTTATTGGTCCCCCGGCCTTGTAGCTTGCGTTGGTACATCCCACTTAAGTTTCAGCCTTTGGGGGAAGGAGAAGCCATTAGGATTGGGGCAGCAAAAGAAAAGAAAAAATGCAAAGAGAATGAACAACACGATGAGGAAAGCACTTATAAAACAGCCTGCAGACCAAAAGAGAGAAGAAAGAGAGGAATAAGGAGAGCGAGAAATAACAGTACAGGCAATATTAACAATAGTACTATCCATCTCCAATGTATGGCATAGGGTTGTGGATATGTTCTACCCCTCCCCCCCACCCGCTCTCCCAGCCCCGTCAAT
>NW_017729000.1:32952508-32955102 GCF_001723915.1 Gavialis gangeticus
CTCCATGCATAAAATAAAGCAGAAAATGGAGAAATATCATTGATGGGTTGAGTTCTGCCACTATGTTGCTGTGTCACCTTGAATTTACTTTCAGCATTTGTGTGTTAGTGTCTATCCACACTGCAGTCACTGCATTAAATTACCCAACTTCAGTACTGGTGACAATCTACTGATGGCAGCATGGAGGTTAGCATAGGTTAATTTTCCTAGCTCCTCAGCAGAGTAAATTAGCCCCTAGTTTAAAGATATATTAGATATCTCTACACAGCAGCGTAGACATTTATTTATCAGCAAAAAGGGACATAGATGCAAGTTACATTATCACTGGTTGGCTGGGGCATTGTAAAGCTGAATTAAAGAATGACTGTAAAGCAATTCGAGATCCAGGGAGAAAAGTTGCTTTATAAATGGTAAATGTACTTCATAGAGAGATTAAAAACTAAGTGTCTCGGTAGGGACAGCAGATTTTGGCTCAAAATATGGTGGATTTCTAGAAATACAAGAGTTGAGTCATTATTGCATCTTAAAAAGTATTAATTATGAAAATACTTCAAAAATTCAGTTAATAAAAATATCTTTTATTTTACAAATGGGAAAAACTCAAAACATATCTGCCTATTCTCTGTTCTAATGAATTTAAGCATTCTTGCCAACTATTTCATTTAATATTTTCCACAAGTATGAAGAAGAGGATGATCCCACTGACTCATAGCACAAACCTACATAGCAAAGGCAAGCTAAGAGAAACATTATACACTGGAAAATGCTGGTGATAAAGTGATCAGGTAGCATCCTAAAAATACAAGTTCTTATATTTAATTGTCTTTTCATTGCTAGCCTTTGATTAGAAACTTCTTTACAGTCTTTTGTATTTTAATGTGGACAAAAATACAGAGTTTTTTACCAGTCATATTGTAACCATAGATTCATAGATTGTTAGGGGCTGGAAGGGACCTCACAGATCATCGGGTGCAGCCTTCCCACCCTAGGCAGGAAGACAACTGGAGTCAAGTGACCCCAGCGAGGTGACTATCCAGTCTTCTCTTGAAAACCGCCAGAGTAGGTGACTGTACCACCTTTGGAAGGAGTTTATTCCACACTCTAGACACCCTGGCTATGAAGAAGTTTTTCCTGGCATTAAGCCTGAAGTGGCCTTCCAGGAGTTTGTATTCACTGGTCCTGGTCTTCCCTAGGGGTGCCCTAGTGAAAAGTTGTTCACCGAGCTCCTGATGCACTCCTCTGATATAGTGGTAAGCCACTATCAAGTCACCTCTCAACCTTTTCTTCTTTAGGCTAAAGAGGCCCAGGTCCCTCAGCCTTTCCTTGTATGGCTTGCCTTGCAAGTCCCTGATCATATGGATAGTTCTTTTCTGGACCCTCTCAAGTTTTTCCATGTCCTTATTGAAGTGTGGTGCCCAGAACTGGATGCAGTACTCCAACTGCAGTCTCACCAGTGCCTGCACTGAGGAAAACATTATTTTTGCCCACACTGAGAAAAACAAACCTTTAAAATTATTTGGCTAAGAGAATTTATTTTCTATTATGTAATTTTTTGGAAGTTATATTTATAATTCTTGTGGACATCATTTAATGTAAAATTCATTTGGCTTCTGGGCTAAGGAAACAGGTAGACAACTCAAGAAAAGCTGATGGCTGCGTGACCATGTACTTCTTACACCATCTGAATCACAAGAGCAGTAATGAGGTAGGGTGTCTTTGCCTCCTGGTTATATTTCAAATTCAGACCAGGTCAGTAGTGTCATAAAGTTATTACTACCTGATTGCTTGTTAGATGGCTTACATGAAACAGACTTCCAATCTTAGTTTGCATCTTTGGACATATTTGTACACATCAGAATATATCTAGAATAGATTAATTATCATTCTTTCTGTCAGTTTCAGAAGAAAAAGGAAGGACTGAATGTAGACAGACTGAATGTAGGGTGTAGGGACAGGGAGGATCTCCTACCACTGCATGCACCCCAGGAGGGTATGGGGGGGGTGCCCCTGGATCTGCATGGGCAGGAATGCTGCAGCTGCTGCCTGGAGCCAGGTTTGCACTGGCCTCTGCTTGGTGGGGGCTGGGCAGCAGCAGCACTGGTGGCGCAGCCCCGGTTTTTCCTGGTGCATGGGTAGAGGTGGGGGTTGAGTTGGGGCTGTGCCAGGTGGGCAGCAGCAGCACTGGCAGGGGGAGCTATGGAAAGCCTACAGTGAAATGTGGAGTGGCTGCAGCCCCCCCCCCGCTCCCTGTAGCCCCCCTCCCAGCACTGCTGCCGCCCGCCCTGAGCCCAGCCCCCGCTGAGAAGTGCCCGGCACAGCCGTAGCTCAATTCCATAGCTGCAGCCCAGCCCCCCAGCACCCTGGCCCCATGCAGATCTGAGCCCCCACGCGCACTCCCCAGATGAGCCGCGGCTCTGTCCCACGCCCTGCCTTATCCCAGCTGGGCAGTGCCTACCCCAGCCTCTGCCCCACTCCTCCCTCACTGCAGGGGATGTTGATCTTGGCTCCCCCACGCCCCTTTCCTCTTTCCTCCCCTTCCACCACAATGAATTTACCAGCTGCACGCAGCTCTCCAACCTGCCGGGCTGTGGTCC
>NW_017729000.1:32960102-32965498 GCF_001723915.1 Gavialis gangeticus
CAGAACTGGATGCAGTACTCCAACTGCAGTCTCACCAGTGCCTGCACTGAGGAAAACATTATTTTTGCCCACACTGAGAAAAACAAACCTTTAAAATTATTTGGCTAAGAGAATTTATTTTCTATTATGTAATTTTTTGGAAGTTATATTTATAATTCTTGTGGACATCATTTAATGTAAAATTCATTTGGCTTCTGGGCTAAGGAAACAGGTAGACAACTCAAGAAAAGCTGATGGCTGCGTGACCATGTACTTCTTACACCATCTGAATCACAAGAGCAGTAATGAGGTAGGGTGTCTTTGCCTCCTGGTTATATTTCAAATTCAGACCAGGTCAGTAGTGTCATAAAGTTATTACTACCTGATTGCTTGTTAGATGGCTTACATGAAACAGACTTCCAATCTTAGTTTGCATCTTTGGACATATTTGTACACATCAGAATATATCTAGAATAGATTAATTATCATTCTTTCTGTCAGTTTCAGAAGAAAAAGGAAGGACTGAATGTAGACAGACTGAATGTAGGGTGTAGGGACAGGGAGGATCTCCTACCACTGCATGCACCCCAGGAGGGTATGGGGGGGGTGCCCCTGGATCTGCATGGGCAGGAATGCTGCAGCTGCTGCCTGGAGCCAGGTTTGCACTGGCCTCTGCTTGGTGGGGGCTGGGCAGCAGCAGCACTGGTGGCGCAGCCCCGGTTTTTCCTGGTGCATGGGTAGAGGTGGGGGTTGAGTTGGGGCTGTGCCAGGTGGGCAGCAGCAGCACTGGCAGGGGGAGCTATGGAAAGCCTACAGTGAAATGTGGAGTGGCTGCAGCCCCCCCCCCGCTCCCTGTAGCCCCCCTCCCAGCACTGCTGCCGCCCGCCCTGAGCCCAGCCCCCGCTGAGAAGTGCCCGGCACAGCCGTAGCTCAATTCCATAGCTGCAGCCCAGCCCCCCAGCACCCTGGCCCCATGCAGATCTGAGCCCCCACGCGCACTCCCCAGATGAGCCGCGGCTCTGTCCCACGCCCTGCCTTATCCCAGCTGGGCAGTGCCTACCCCAGCCTCTGCCCCACTCCTCCCTCACTGCAGGGGATGTTGATCTTGGCTCCCCCACGCCCCTTTCCTCTTTCCTCCCCTTCCACCACAATGAATTTACCAGCTGCACGCAGCTCTCCAACCTGCCGGGCTGTGGTCCTTGCTGCCTGTGTGCTGCACTGCAGCTGTGTGCATGCATGGGCATTTATTGGCCAAATTATCAGTCACATCAGGCTGATTTCCAATACAGCCAATTTCTTTAGATTGGTGCCAATCTGATATCAGACCAATGTATTGGTGCACCTCTAAACGAAACCATAAGAGACAGTAAGTTAGAGGGTTAGGAAGGATGAAATTCTAATCTCATGAGTGAGATAAAACATAATATTGCATTTGTGAATCTAGGCACTCTTTTCAAGTAATCATTGAAGTACTTCCCAAATTAGAACCTAGCTGACAGAATCTCAGTCTCTTAGAGGCAAAAAGGTTCCTGGTCCAGTCTTCATTTCCAGGCCTTGGCAATAAAAGCTGGCATACGTGAAGGAGTGTGGGGCAATTGCCCAACAACTCAGGACAGCTGGTTATCAGCACTTAGGAGAAAACTGAACTCCTGAATGACTACTTTGCTTTGGTATTTCACCAGGCCCAAGGGAAAATCATGTCAGATAGGGTACAGAATGAGCAGGGCAGGAATGACTGCCTCCCTACTATTGCCATAGAACTGGTGAGTGGTCAGTTAAAGAAATTAGACATATATAAGTCAGCAGGACTGGATGAACTGCATCTGAGTGCTGAAGGAGCTAGCCGAAGTCATCGCAGAGTACCTTGTGAAACTCTTCCAAAATTTGTGGCACTCAGGAGTGGTCCCTGAGGACTGGAAGAGGGCCATTGTTGTGCCCATCTTCAAGAAGGGAAAGAGGGAGGACCCAGGTAACTATAGGCCTATTATCCTAACTTCTATCCCAGGGAAAATCCTGGAAAAAAATCATTAAGGAGTCTGTATGTGATAGGCGTGCAGCAGGTAGGATTTTGAACTACATCCAGCATGGCTTTGTTGTGGACAGGTCTTGTCTTATCAACTTCATCTCCTTTTATGATCAGGTAACTCGCCACCTGGATAAGAGAGAAGAGGCTGACATTGTATACCTTGACTTCCAAAAAGCCTTTGATCTGGTATCCCCTGATATTCTCTTGATAAAACTGGAGGATTGTGGGCTTAACTGCGAGACAGTTAGGTGGGTAGGAAGCTGGCTTTAGGGGAGGGCCCAGAGAGTCCTAATGAATGGATCTCTGTTGTCCCGGTGAGAAGTGGGTGGTGGTGTCCCACAGGGGTCAGTGCTTCATCCAGTTCTTTTCAACATCTTTATCAATGATTTGGATGTGTTGGTGAAGGGCTCACTGGCCAAGTTCATGGACAACACCAAGTTATGGGGAAGTGTCGTCATGCTTGAAGATAGGCTACAGATACAGGTGGATCTAGACATGCTGGCAAGTTGGGCTAGTCAGAACCAGGTAAAGTTCAACACTGAGAAATGTAAAGTGCTTCCCTTGGTGATGAACAACCCCCTACACACCTACAGGCTTGGCAATGCAAAACTGACCACCGCCACAAATGAAAGGGACTTGCGGGTAATAATAGACCGCTGTAATGATATGAGCCAGCAGGGCACCGTTGTTGCCAGCAGGGCAAATAATACTTTGGCATGCATCAATCAATGCATCTCCAGCTGAACCAAGGAAGTAATTCTTCTTCTCTACTCAGCATTGATGAGACCCCAAATGGAGTACTGCATCCAGTTCTGGGCACTGCAGTTTAACAAGGATGTGGTAAAGCTTGACAGAGTCCAGAGGAGGGCCATCCATATGATCAGAGACTCGCATAGCAAGCCATATGAGGAAAGGCTGAGGGATCTGGGACTCCTCAGCCTGAAAAAGAGAAGGCTGAGAGGGGACTTGGTAGCTGCTTACTGCTACATCACAGGAGTACATCAAGGGCCCAGTGAACAACTGTTCCCCAGGGCACCCTTGGGTTAAACCAGGGAGTACTAGCCACAAACCCCTGGAAGACTGTTTCAGGCTCAACATTAAGAAAAACTTCACAGTTAGAGTGTCCACACTGTAGAATAAGCTCCCTCCAGAGATGGTGCAATCTCCTACCCTGGAAATCTTCAAGAGGAGACTGGATGGTCACCTTGCTGTGGCCACTTGACCCCAGCTGTCTTTCCTGCTTGGTATAGGGGGCTGGATCTGATGATCTTCGGAGGTCCCTTCCAGACTTACAATCTATGAATTTATGAATCCTAAGGTGATTACACATGAACCACAAACGTATGTATTGAGAGAAGTATGTACCACCAGTTGTTTATATTTTCAACTAAGCCATTACTCCTGTTATAGTGAACTAGACAAAGTAGAGAGGAGGCAAGGAAACCAAGTATGGTAGAGGAGAAAGAACAGGATGATGGCAATTGAAATAAACCATTTATAAAATCTCTGTAAAAAGGTGGGCTAGAGATGCCTGTGTTGTTTCACTTTGTTGTCAGGTACTTAAACCCTGCAGAAAGACAAAGGTTAATTACTGCTGTATCATATAGTGACAGGGTTTCTCTTGCTCCTTCATAGGATATAAGAGGCCAGAGTACCCAGGAAACTCTGCGAATAGCCATACTTGCAGGGAATCTTAAGCAAAAATTTGTGTTCTATTATCGCTATTTGAATGTCCAGGAAAAGCAAACTCTAAGAAAACAAATGTTTAAACTTTTTCCTGAAGATGATCTTTTCTGAATGGTAATGATACTGTACCTGCTTATATTTTTGCTCTGCAGTTTCACTGCCATTTTTTATCCTTATACCATACAGTGATTTCCAGCAACTTGACTCATCATCTTGGCTTGAGGGACATTTATATACCTCCTGTTGTTCAGGGAAGACCTGGAAAACCTTGACTCTATGTCAAATTCAAATGAAGACAAATATCATGCAAATTATTTTGGAATACTGTGCATTTTGATTTCCTAAATATGAATCTGGAAAGACTCTATCAAATCCTGTTTTGCTGGAGTAGTACCAGAAACTTTTTTCCAAAGTGAAGGAAAAATATGTCGTCTGAAGCTTTTAAACCAGGAATTTTCTTTATCATTCCTGACATCTTGTTCACACTAAGAAGAACTGATGCAGCTGCTGTTTGATGCCATTTTTAATCACATCACTCTGGAATTTGATTGCATCATTTTCAAATGTCTCCTGCTAAGTATACAATGCAGGGCAGGTCTAAATGTATTCAGCTCACAAATTATTCTTGAGGCAAATAGCTATTTATTTCTATTCTCTAAAGAAACTATTGTACAAAAGGCAAAATGTCAGAAACGATAAAGAATAATGTTGGTTATAACCCACCTAAAAAGAGATATGTATTTTGCTGAGAAAAAAAAAGGAAAAAAAAAAAACCTTTTAACACACAGGGCTGGCTAAAATCACAGCAAATTAGTTTCTACAAGGTGTTTTCATGCACTATGCACTAAATAAGAATCTACTGCTACTGCTGCATTTTCCACACTTTTGTCATAAGTTTGTATATCAGAATGGATAGAGGAGGTTCAAAGGATTAATTGTAGAGAAATCAGGTTTAGGGATTGGTATCTCAAATCTTTGTCACTTGAAAATTTTTAGAAAATCCAGATCAGAGTTTCTTCAAAAGAAAGGTGTATCATACCTGATCCCTCTGCACCAGAGCTGAGAGCTTGGGCTGAAGAAGTGGGAACTTAAATGAATAGTTTTGTGTTTTCCCCCCTTTTCCCTTTGATGAAAATTTATTGTGGATTGATAACAAATGTTGCACTCTGAAGAACAGTTAGATGAAAAGGAACAAATAGACTGAGAAATGGTAAGAAGAAGAACAAAACACAGCAATGTGGTTTAGAAAGGCTGCAGCTTTATTGGGTCAATTATAATAAAATCATCCAGCAAGAACTGATATATTATAGACTGACTCCCGTCCTTAATAAGCAGGACAGGCTACAGGAGTTAACTGGAGTTCCAGCTCCATTGAATAAAAGCTCCTGGCTATCACCCTTACAAAATGGATATGGGCATAGAAAAAAAGGCTGCTTGCTGTACCAGATATTGGAATTCACCTTGTAGCACTTCTCTTCTCCTTTCCTCCTCCATCTCTGGGTGCATCTTTTATTACCTATAGCCCTATCATGAGATTTACCCTTTACCCCTTTAAATGGCATCCACACTCAGACCCATGCACAAGGGCATCAAACATAATATTGCAGGTAGGTACACAAAAGATAAACATCAAAATCAAACAGTATTCCCTCCATTTTACATTTACTTTACTATTCTACATTGGTCCCAGTTTGGGGGGGGGGGG
>NW_017729000.1:32965654-32978012 GCF_001723915.1 Gavialis gangeticus
TTGGTCCCAGTTTGGGGGGGGGGGGTTGTTTTGTTTTGGTTTGGTTTCGGGTTTTTTTTGGTGTTATTGTCATAAACCAAGGCCTGTTTTAATTTTGTTTAAACTGGTAGAATTTGTCAACTTATTGTATAGTTTTAGCAAAATCTCATAAATTATATAGCAGATATATTTAGCAAAGCAGTATATAAACTACTACTAATCTTATAGGTTGGGTTAAATATTGTTGAAATTGGTAGGCGTAACTGGGTTGGGTTGGGTTTCTTCCCTATAATAAAAGTATTGGCTTGGGTAGAAACTAAATCAGAAGCAGAGTAAGAAAAGCTACGGCACAGTAGTGTCCCCTCAGGCTTTAGAGCTCCTGTGACTTTATTGGAGTGTCTGCATCCACGATACACACTTTCAAGTTTCAGGTCTGCCCTCAGGGCTCTTAATTAAGTTCATCTATATTAAGAACAGGGGAAGAAGAGTTTGAAGCTAGTATCCTGAAAATCAGTGCCATAAAAAACATGGTAGTAGGAGACTGAGCTGTTTCATTCCACCAAGTATGAGTATGAAGCAGGAATTCAATTATTTTGCTATTACAGTAGATGTAGATCTGTTTTCATTCATATTATGCTACATTGGGTACTGAAAGTTGGCAGCCTCTTAGGCAAGCCTATTTTCCTAATTGTAGCCTCATCAACTGGATTGCAATTGGGTTACTATCCTCTGAAAAGATTAACTACTCATAGTTATATTTGTTTTACTTCTGCTCATCTTGCTGAAGTTGGTGAATATAGGTTGTTAGCAAAATATTGGATAAGAAAAGGTATGTGTACCAATTTAAAATTTACCATAACATAATCAGCAAATATGTAACTCTGTGGGAAAAACTGCTTTCTGTTACAGCAGGGTGAATCAGCAGCACATCCACTGAAACCAGTGAAATCTCTCTAGATTTACACTAGTGTAATTACTGTAAGATCTGAAGTTGGCTTAGTTTTCTGGACTCCAATGGGGGCAAATTTACAAGTCCATTAATTCCAACAAGGGGATATTAGCCAAATTCTGCATTGTATGTATATAGTCAACATCACTAAAATCAGCAGTGCTTTCATGCAGATCCTTCGACTATGGATCATATTTTAAACTGGCTTTTCAGTTATGAATTTGCTATGGAAGGAAGTATATTTTATTTCTTTTTGTACAGTAGTGATTACAATCACAGCACTTAAAAACTACTTAGAATGACAACAGTAATATTCTGTTTTCCAGTTTTGATAGCTGCTTTCCCCCTGAACGCAGCTGCCAGGAGCAAAATACAAATACAGGAAGTAAATAAGATGAAGAAGAAATAAAAATTACTTTAAAAGTTTTGCAAATGGCTATATGGAATGCATGTCAGAAGTGGTCTTAGTACTATATGATTTTTTTAGGTTCAAGGTCACAAGTATGAATATTTCCCCAGTTGGTAGTTACCAAAATCCTTTAGTATCTGAACACAGCATCGCCCAATAATAGCAGAGATTAGAAACAGGAATGGAGAAAAACATTAAAAGCTTTTGAAACTGCCCTTGCAGGCTAATATTGTTACTCCAATGAATAAGTCTCTTGAAGGCTGTGTACTTATGGTCATTTAGCCAGTAGTCTTGCTATTCATCTCCTCTTGAGGGTAGTGTAAATGTACTATATTAGGGTCATGATGAAGAGCAAACCAAAAAGTAAAAATATTTGATACAAGATAGCTAGCTGGCCAGAGGGAAACTGTAGACTACTGCAAAGACAAAGAGAAATACGGAAACAAAGGGCAACATTTGGAGGGAGGCAGCTGCAATGTGCTAACATCTTACATCACTACTGAGAAATATTCAGGATGTCTGAGCTCAAACTCATGTACTTCCTAAATGGGTAGTTGGGTGGAATAAAAGGATCAAAACAGAACACACATGTACCATTTTGGAAACCATATTGATCCAAACCAGCTGCTATTTAGAGAGGGTGCAGTGGTAGGTCCCTTGGCAAATAAGCGTAGTTCCCAGCCTATACTGTTCTGAGGAGAAGAAAGTGGAATGTCTATCATTGTGGGGCTAGATCAGGTGATCCAAATTATATTGCATTAATTTCTTGCTGGAAAAAGTGTAACAGGAAAGAGAACTTTCAAACAGTACTGATAAGAGGTGGGGAGATTGGCTTAGTTACATGAGACACCAGAACTGAACACTTGAGTTTTTGCAAGAAAGATTAAAGGAGTGGTTAGCCATGTTAGACTAAAGTCAAGCAAATGGTCAGGCAAGGTGGTATATTAAAGACATAGAGCCATGTTACACCTTAAACTGGTGTAACGTGTGCTGCTGGTGCCATTATTACTGCCTGTTGTAACAGCCCATACTGCTCTGAGCATGCCACAGTTATTTTGCGTGCTAATTTGCTGTAGCAGTGCACTCTAATGGGGGAGCACATCACTACAGCAACATAGCTGTGGTGTCACAAGTTTTGCCTGTGGACACTGTACCACTGCCGTGCATTGCTACAGCAATGTAGCGTGACGTGTAGATGTGCCCACAGTACGCTGCACAGATGTTGATCGATGTTAATGCTAGCTCAGGTTTGGAGCAGTCACATGTTCAGGCCAGCAGGGGCCTGGAGGACTGAAAGGTAAGAATCCCCCCCACCCCACTCCAATTCCAGGCTTCTCCCTGCCCCTGTGGCACCCACCGCACACTTAATTCTAGCTCCTCCCCACACAGTTTTTTCAAGCTGCCCATGCTGTCTGTCCCAGGAGAGCAGGCAAGGAAAGGTTAACTTGCCTACCCAGTCTCTGCTGCAAGGATAAACTTGCCCAGAGAATAGCAGTAGTGACAGTGATAGTTGGGCAGATGGGTTAATCCTTCCCCTCCTGTTTCCCCAGGACAGACAGCGTGGGCAGCCCTAACTAAACAGGGGCAAGCAGTGAGCAGGGATCAGGGCTGGTGAGGAGGATAGGGAGGGGGCAGTGGGTGCAATCCAGGCTAGCGGGAGGGGGGCATAGTTTACACTAAGGTGTAGCCTAGAGTGACTAAACCTTAGTGTAACATGAGCTGGTTAAGACAGATCAGAGATAATCCTGCCCTGGAGTGGTCTAACTTTGAGCCACATAACTAGTGTTTAAAGCTAGTTTCAGGTGTTAATGTGTGACTAATTCAGGTGTTAACTGCTCCAGGAGCCACCCAGAATTACAGTGTAATAAGGCCCTAACTGGTTCAGAAAGGAACGATCTTTTTGTAAACAGCTTACTTTACCAGATATTATGAATGGACTGACAAAGAGAAATCATCCACAGACTGGAGCGTGTTGACTCTGGTCTTAACAGCGACTATAAAATCTTATCCTATTACTTGGACTAGCTCTTGACCCCAGTGTCGTTGGAGGTGTTAGCTTCCTTCTTCATCTCAACTGATCTAATCGACCTACTTTTTAGCTCTCAGCAGTATCCTCTCCCCTGTCCCTTTCCCTTTTATATAAAATGCTTCCTTTCTGGCAGTTCATTCATACCATCTGATGAAGCAGGTTGTTGCCTACCAAAGCTCATGTCAATCTAAACCAGTTAGTCTCTCAGGTGCTACCCTGCACTGGATTTTACAAACAGAATAAAAAAATCTGGATCCAAATCCAGATCCCTGTTGGACAATTGGAACATATTTTTCTGACAGAAAAACTGGAACTTGAACCTCAAATCCAAACATATTAGAGCTTTTGATAAAATCCAAATACACAGTTGGGTTCTAATTTTTCATCATCAGCCCAACCTTAGTAAAAAAGGGAATGGCTGAAGCCCTTTTGATGATTCTGACTCTAGGGGCAGTCTGATTTAACCCTGAAATACCCAAGTCCCTATTACCTAGCAGTAGCAGGATGCAGACTTGCAGAAGACAGGATGCAGAACATTTTATGATCCTGTTCACTTCTGCAAGTGTAAACAAAGTGTTCCTCATACTGATTGCTTGGTCTTTATATGTTTTGGAACCACCTGAGCTCATAGAAGATTTTGGGGCATGCCTACATCACACGATACACTGCTGCAGATAGTTGTCTAGAAGAGTTCAGAAGCAGTATAGCCACATTAGCTTCTCAGCAGGGCACATATGTCCAAGTAGAGACTCTCAGTAGCACAGCTAACTACTTCCAAGATCCTAGATAGCTCAGGGTATCACAAGGCAGCATGTTGGTTCATGTAGACATATTCTTACAGTTCATTCTGTTGCATAATGAGAATGTTTTAGCTTTTTGTGATTATAGAAAAAAGTTTGAAAATATGAAAACTAAAGGCCAAAAGGCAGATAAAAAGAAACGCAAATGGTTTGCATTTAAAGCTTTATGACTGAAGCCAAATTCATGCCCATGGAGTACCCGATTCCTGATTTTTGACTGACTTTCTTCTCCTCCACCTGGAAACAGGTGACCCTACTGCTAAGAACATGCTGCTTCTCTTCTTATTCATTTTGCCTTTTTTAAACCACAGCCACCTACAACCTAGCTATGTTAGCAAAATCCATGTTAATGAATGGTAATCACCAATAGCCCTTCACACTCTCCTGTTGCTATCTAAGAATATAGAAGCAAACATTTCTTTGTCACTTCCTCATACATTCATTTGTTACATTAGTACTTTTCAAGTCTGAAAATTAGGCTGCTGGAGCACACTTTGTGTCAAGGGAGAATAAGGGGTTAGGGATCATTGGAAAGACAGGTCCATTAGAGAGAAAATGAGAAGCATACTGAAAAAAAAGCATGGGAGTTTTGGTTTGTGGTTTTTTTCCTTTTACCCATTTTAAAATTCTTTTTTGAGTTTAGTTAAGCTCTGTTTCAGACTGCAACCTTGTGAACCTTCAAAGCATTCCTTATGAAGAGGTCTTCTTGCTCAGTAACTAGGTTGTCCCCAAATGGACTTGTTTTTGTTTTTCCTGGTCAGGACTTTTTAAGGAAACATTTTTTAATTGGAAAAGGCAGATTCATTTGGAAACTGAAATTCCTCAAGGAAATGCTCTGGGGTTTTTCCCTAAACCTTTGTTGAGGAAAGGTTTCTCTAGACTCAGAACAGAATTTTGCGTCAAAACCACAAAACAAGAAATCCCAGATGGTTAGGACACTCAGTCTGATTATGGAAGTGACTTTAATCTGTGGCATTCATATCTCATATGAGTACTTGTAGCACTAGTGTATTGGCTAGACTGGCCTGTATGTCTCTTGCTAAAAGTATTCCATTTTGTATAGTTAATTAAACTTTAGGGGAATTATTTGAGAAATGGGAGATCCAGGTTTGAGTCCCTGCTCCACATGAAGCTATTCTAGGGTTGAGCTTTGTGTCCATTTTTTCATTTCCACAGATACACAGACATACACACACGCATACACACATGCTGAAACTATTCCCTGTACTACTTAGTTTTAATTACAAGATCTAACTCTATTATATCCACTTTAATTGAAACTTACCAAAGTAAAAAGGCATGTTCCTAGTAACCAGGCAGATAAGTATGTATAGCTCTCTTCATAACTGTAGTTTAAAAAAAATTAAAGCCACTTTTAGTATTTGTTATGATTCCTTGGGGAATTTCTGCTTTGGGGATATATAATACCATATATACTATTCTGTTTTCTGGACAGGAGCTTGGCTGAGCTTTGAAAAGAGGATGTTAGCATTTTTAAAGCCTTTTTTCCCCTTTTTATTATATGAATCAATGTTCTTGAAGGAGTCAAAGTTCAATCCTCCTGCTGCATTACAATGCCTTTCAGTCTAATATTAGAGTGCGAGTCCCATTTTACTTTGTAATACGAAGCTTCACTTCAGCATTAATTCCATTCAGAAAGCAGCTGCACTTATAATAGATTCCTTTTAAGCAAAATGGAAAAATATACATTTATCAAATAACTTTCTTTCAGTAATGCTGCAGCACTCTTTATTGCATCAAAGTTGTCAGCAATCAGCCCATCTTTCTGAATAAAGATGTGCCAAATCATAGTAGCTGACTGTATATTGAATAAGCAATGAGCAGGTTCTCAGATAATGTCTGTCTGTCTATCTATCTACCTATCTAAGCTTTTCTAGGCTTTTATAATATGTATTTATTTATGCTGCTCTCACACAGCTGTAACAAACAAAAAGTAGTGCATATTTATTTCCTAAACAAACATAAAACTTGAAGCTATCAAGATGAAAATGTCTTTATTTTTCCTTAGCAAGTGTCTTGTCTGGGACGCTATCTTATAAATAGCATCAGCATATCTTATGAAAACTGAAATTTCATTAAAAATTAAGTTTATTTTTCTCCAGTGAGACTCCTTCTTTGTTTTTTTCAGTTTGTTTTTCTATACAGTGAAACAAAACTAATCACTTATACTTTCAACAGATCACCAGTTTTACAGTCCAGTTCAGCATAGTGCTGTTGTGTGCATTTATTTAAGTAAAGAAATGTTTATTTTATTCAACATAATTTTCACATTTATTTTAATTCAGAAGTGATTATTTAAGTTTCACATAATTGTTTTTATCCAGTTTCCATTCTGTGAATTCAGAGTATCATGAAAGGAGAATCAGAATATCCATTCTGCTAACAGTCACAGGTATCCTCCTGCCTGACATCACAGAGAAAGCGAGAGAGAGAATGCCACCTCTGCAATCCCTTCTCCATGTTCCTGATTCCCATAGAAGCCCCTCTGGCAGGCCTCCAAGGTTTTAGTATGGAAGGGAACATCAAGCACTCAGCATTATTTGCCCCTGTTCATTCTCTGAGAAAAAAACGAATGTGCTTAGTCACTCCCTGACTGCTACCAAACATCTCAAGTGAGGGTGCAGACAGAAGTTACATTGTTCATGTAATCGGCCCCCTGAAAGCTCTCTATAGTCATGCTGTGACACACGTGCACAGCTGCACAGTGCTTTTGAAGTGGCTGATCATGCAAAAAAGTAACCCTCCTCACATGAGGTATCAGATGAAGGTGCTCTACTTTAGAGCTCCTTAGGGAACTTGTGTTCTCTATGGTTAATTTGTTGTGCTATTTGGGATGGACTGATGTAGCCCAGGCCTGCCCCTGGGGCTGTCAGCAGAAAGGGAGTGGGGCGGGGAAGCCAGAAGCAACGAGCTGCTCACTGGGGTTTTTCTGGCCTGAACTGAAGGGGGAAGGTGGATCAGAGCCCCCCCCCTCCCCATCTCACAAAGTCCCCTAACCCCTACCCCTGCTCCAGCTCAGGTCAGGCAAACCCCAGTTGGCAGGTCGCTGCTTTTGGCTCCCCACTCCCTTCCTGCTGACAGCCCCAGAGCTGGAAGGGGGTGGGAAGAGGGGCTGCTCCTCAGCTGGCTGCTTGCCTGCAGACAGGCTTGAAGCTCCCCTATCCCCCCGCCCTTTGCCACCCAACAGGTGAACATGCTTTGAGTTAGAGATCTGAGTTAGAGTGGAGTCCTGCATATATGTTAGCACCCTATAGATTCAGCCACTATAGCACAAGTTTTTTCCTATAAGAGGGGAAAGCAAACCAGAAGAGAGGCAGAGAAAGAACATTTGTCACGCCTGCTTGTTCTGTGGTTAGAAGACTTTAAATCCGTTCACTCTACAGATCCCAAGATCCCCTCATTCAGGGTTGTAAATTTATGAACTCGGTTATTGAATACAGAAATGCTATCTTGTTCTTTTCCATGAGATGACACAGCTCTCATGATCCATCACAAGTTCTTGCTGATCCTTTAATAACAATACTATTTTGTTCCTTAACATGAAATTATATCATAGAAGTAGTGACTAATACCCACATCTAATATTACACAACAGATCTGTCAAGAGACTTTTTTCCCAAATATTATCCCTTCCTATCTGCATCACAACTCTATTGAGCCTAGATTGGATAATAATCGGTATATTAAAAATATTTGTAAAACAAATATTTGGATAATATTTGAATCAATGATGTCATTGGAAATGGTAGGCAGTTCAGCCTCACAGTGTAGGTTTAGTTGAGGTATTCAAGTCTGTCACTGGTGCACAGTGATCAAGACGTACATGCTAATTTAATATCCATTGAAATCAATGGATTTCTGTTCCCATGCATTTCCAAAGAATCTGACCAGCTGTAATGGTAACCTCCTTCATAATCAGCACCTTAGTAAACATCCACCATTTTTTTTTTAATCTGTCCTTGTAGCTGTAAGAGACTGGCTGATCTAATTGATCCCAGCCCCTCAGGGAAGCTGCTCTTCATTTAATTAAAAGCACAGCCACCTGCTTGGTACACTGGTGTCTAGCAATTCACTTGAAGAGGTCCATCAGTAGATTAGGGCAGTCTTTAACTGATGTGCAGTACTGAAACACTACTACATTAAGCTGAAAAGCTGATTTTTAAATGGTCATAATGCCAGTTGAATTACAGCTGATTGGAATGTTGAATTCTAGATTTCTGATTGGCTGGGAGCAAATCAAATCTGAGGGAAACCACACTGCCCTAATAGAATAATAGGACAAAGTGCTTGAGAGAAATTATTTATATGTTGCATCACAAAGGTCTAGATAATTCATTTACTTTACAGTATCCGGCAACAATCACCTCAGAGATGTATTATCAAGACAGAACTTAACTATTTCACATGTATTACAAAAGCAGTGAGAAAAAAATAAAGCTGGGATACAATGGTAAATTCATATTATATGAAAGTAAACTAATATTTTAGTATTATATTAGCTACATATTAATACAAATGAGCATGATTCACAGATCAAAGGATCATCAATCAACTGTTTGGTCAATAAAGTGGGAAAAAGAGTTGTTTTCTTTATCATAAATAATGTAGATATCTATAATGTCCCATTTCTACAGTGAAATTATTGCATCTTGAAGAGTATGTAGTGCATATATGTGTGTTTACAAAATATGTGAGACTTTTGTCAGTTGTGAGCTCACAAACCTTGTGCATTTGTTCCGCTTCTCAGTAGAAGAAACTTTTTTTAATCAGTCAGCCTGACTACAATATCTGGAAAGTTACTGGAGTAAAGTATAAAACTGTCAACTGTAAATACCTGGAGAAGAAAGGGGTGATCACTAGCAGCCAACAGAGACTCGTAAAGAACAAATAATCCAAATCAGCTTGATTTCTTTCTTTGACATGGTAACTAGTGTGGTGGATGACAGGTATACAGTAGACATAATATACTTGGACTTGAGTAAACTTTTATGTGTTTATACTAGTTCCATGTGGCATACTTACAAGTAAACCGGGAAAATGTGCCCTGGGTAGAATTAGATAGGTGGATACACAATTGGCTAAATAACCACAAGCAGAAAGTAACTATAAATGAATCAATGTCAGAATGGCAGGTGTCAGGTGGGTTTCTATAGTATGTTTAATATTTCTATTAATGATAAGACAAAACTGGGAGACCTTTCTAACACCTAGGAGGATAGAATTACAATTCAAAATGATCTTGATAGATTGGAAAACTGGGCACTAGACAACAAAAAGAAATTAAAGAAAGGCAAAAGTAAGGTGCTACACTTTAGGAAACTGGAAAGAACCCAAAGGTGAGGCAAAAAGATGATGGAAGGGTTATAATGCAAACTGTATGAGGAAAGGTTGAGTTTGGCAAAAGAAAGATTAAAGGGTGGATGTGTTCATATAGTCTACCATAAGAAGACCTAGTACAACTGCTCTCCTTTGCCACAGAGGACAGAATATAAAAGCATGGATTTAAATTGGGAGGCTATCACCCCCACTCTCTCTTCAGCCTAGGCCTTGGACTCTGTTTCTCTACCCTACCTGGACTCCAGCCTTTCCATTGAGTCTCTTTTTCCTGCTGCCATTGTGAGTGCTTGTGTGTATGTGTGTGTGTGTGAACCAGTTACTTAGTGGGGCTGTGTAGTATGTTGTCTGTTTAATAAACCTGTTATTCTGAAACTTCGAATTGTGTCTTTGTCTGTTTCCTCCTTGCCACCACTGGGGGTTTTGCTACAGGAGGGAGTGCGGAGGAGATGGGGGAGAGCTGTAATGATGGCAGGGCCAATGATATGCTTGTGCGCTACCTCTTCCCCTCGCTCCCAAGCCCCTGCATCCCCAGCACTGCTGGCACCTTGTTTTCCCAACACACAGCCCTCTGCCTCCCCGACCCCCCAGCCCTGCCAGTGCCTGCCCTGCACTCCTGGTCCAGAGCCCCCTCCCTTCCCAGCCCTGCTGGTGCCCCTCACTCCTGACCCACAGCCCACATCCCCCAGCCCTGCTGTCCATGCAGTACATGTACATACACACATGCGTGCACACACAAACACAAATAACCTGTGTCTCTTACCAGACCACCTGACCCCTGACAGCCAATCACCTTGCCCGCTGCTCCCAGCCCCAAGCAGCCAGCCCAGCAAAGCAGAGGCACAGCAAAAACCTGGACATTTGTTCTCATTTCAAAAACCCAGCCAGACACAAGGATGGGCTCCAAAAAAATGTACACATCTGGGAAAACCTAGATGTATGGTAACCCTACTTTCATTCTGTGTTTCTAAGTGGATGGGTAAGCCTATGCTATATTTGGATAGCTCTCCCTGAGAGCTCATTCATGCAATCCAGTTTAGCTACACATAAAAACAAAGGGAAAGGGGTATAGGTTGTATCCATGTTGGTCTAAGGACATAGGTGAACAAGGTTCTTTGGGTAAATCTGATATCATTTCTTAAACCAGCTCAAATAGTTGTAAAAATTCTTCTTTGCGAGCTTTCAGGTATAAATACCCTTCATCAGGCTGAGGAAGTATCTGCAGTTGGTCTGTGCTCTCCCTGGATGAAATGAATAGTAAAGAAGACAGAGGCTGCTATGCAGGCAAGAAAGCCTGTCAGTGAAAATGGAAATTGAGGAGTCAGTGGGTGAGAGACAGGCTGGGGATGGGAGGGGAAGGGGAATGAATGTAGCTGGTAAATAGTGGATAGGTACCTAGGGAGTCAGATGTTAGGCATGTTATAATGTCATAAATCTGATACCTATATTTAGTCCATGATTTTTTGTATCCAGGAGGTGGATGAAGTGAAGTTCATAGGCTCGTCTGTGAAAGGGGTTTTGTAAATTCCCTTTGAGGATTAGAACTGAGAGATTGGTTTTCTTGTGAGAAGCATGCCCCCACAAGTAATTGGGTATTCTTGTCTTTGATAGATTTCCGGTATGTGTTAATTCTGATGTGCAGTTACTTTTTGATCTCTCCTACGTATTTTCCATCAGGGCATTTGGTGCATTGGATGAGATATATTACATTTCTGGCATTTAAGAGAACTTACTTTATGCATGGCAGGTACTCTGCTCCCTAAATGAGTCCCCCATACATAATTAGTTTGTGTTAAATATTCTAGTCTTTTTCTTTAGTCCTTACTGTGCCACTTCTTCCCTAAGTATGTTGATTTGAGAGTTTGTTGCTGTTTCTTACCTTGTGGGTTGTTCATATGTTACTGTCAGCCATCTTTCCAAAGATTCAGAGAGCTTTGAATTGATTTGGACCTTTTAAATGGTCCCGATTCGATTTGGATTTGGAGATTTGGCCACCAATTCGAATCACCATCTGAAACTTTACACAGCCCTAGTAAATATGCATGAATAACAGGAGCTGGGGGGAAATGGTGGCAGCAGGAGTGCAGTGGGAGCAGCAGGAGCCCGGCAGCAGTAAGTGGGGAAGCTGCTGATGCCGGCGCTGTCAGTGCTGAGGCAGTGGCAAGCACCGACCAAGGGTTGGCAACCATTCACAGA
Organism: Gavialis gangeticus; assembly: GCF_001723915.1. Classification (NCBI taxonomy): domain Eukaryota; kingdom Metazoa; phylum Chordata; order Crocodylia; family Gavialidae; genus Gavialis; species Gavialis gangeticus. The sequence goes on from NW_017729000.1 coordinate 32,977,372, forward strand.
CACCACCAGCAGCATTGGTGGTGGCCTGCAGGGATTGAGGACTGGTGACAGGGTGGTGAGCAGTGACCACCCACAGGCGCCACTGACAGTGTTGGCAGTGCCTTTTTGTAGGGGGTCCACCACCACACACAGGGGGTGCACATGCACCCACATGCACCCCATATATGTTGTCCCCTGTAAATATGGCATACAAAACAGATCAGAGAAAGGAGATTCAGCCTTCTATCTGACAAGCTCATCATTTTAGGCCTGATCCTACTATAGTGACTTATTTTTCAGGAAGAAAGACCTAGAATACAGTCCACCTTAATCCACAGATAGCTCCCAAATTAATTAATGAATTATTAGCCCCCAAATTAACAGGTGTTAGCTTCACAGTTGCTAATTACATCCCTCTATTATAGCCCAAAAGTCAGCTTCAGGGCCTGTGCAACTATAGTTTGTGAATGCCTGTTCTGATCAGGAGACTGATTTTCAAATCCCAAACCCTGGTAAACAGTCATAGAACTAGACCTATTTCAGAAAATCTGGGGTGGTTGGTGGCTTTACTTCCCACAAATACTTATGCATGTGATTTACATGGGAATTATGCAAAGGCATAAAGTTACATGTGCATTTGTGTGTGTGTGTGTGTGTGTGTG
>NW_017729000.1:32978212-32979538 GCF_001723915.1 Gavialis gangeticus
TGTGTGTGTGTGTGTGTGTGTGTGTGTGTGTGTGTGTGTGTGTGTGTGTGTATGTGTAGGATGAGGGCCTTGTAGAATATTGTAGGCCAGATCCCATTTCACCTATTGGATGTTTAAGAGGCATTTAAGTATCTAAGTGTGGACCTATTCTAACCATTTGAGCCTCTCAAATAGTATTAATGAGTCTCTAACCATTTTAACCTTAGTACTAAGTCCCAAGAAGTATCAAGGAAGCAAGGGACCTACACACCTTTATGATAATAGCATTTCATAGATTTGAGCAGAGTACAATATGATTGCTCTTAGATGACTAATAGGTGGAATCTGGCCTTGTGTAGTCACAACTGTAAGAAAATTCAGGTGTTCTGTGAGAATTGCATGTTCTGTTCTGGTTCTCATGTTAAGACTTGCACATCTAGAATCAGGTATCTAATCTGATGAAGAGTATAGGAGGGACCTGATTTTTCAAAATCAAAATCCCACTGAAATAAAGGAACTAGCATCTTGGGAAAATAAAGTCTTTTATCTAGGTCCTCATGGACATGGGCTATGCAAATGGATGTGTTTCTAGCCTTGTCCTCCTAACAGGTGTCCCAAAGATATTTAGACATTTAATATAAGTGGCATGAGGTTGTGCTATTTAAACTCCTTGGTACATATAAGTATTACATTACATTTACATTGTCTCAACTCAACTTAGAGTGATCTAAATGGCTAAGCATGCATGGGTTCATAGTCATCCTAAAAATGGCATACCCATTCTAAAGTTAGTTCTCATCCAGCAAGAATTAACCTAACCTAATGAACACCTACACACATTCACAGCACAGCCCTCAGGCTGGGGAAGCCAAACCACACTACACAGCCTTGAGGCTGTTCTATTTTACCACCCCCATACCTGACCAGCACACCCAGCAGTCCTCCATGGACCAACCAACCCCCCCACCAGATGCACCAACCCCACCCCCTGAACCCTGTCAGTCCTAACTCCCCATCCCCCAACCTCACATTTAGGCAGCTCAAGCCTTGTAACCTGAGTCAAGTCATTTGAATGTTTGTTTGCACCCTCTATCTTTATAAATTGTTTACTCATGAGTTCATATCCTCACGCTTGCAACTAGAAATACCTTAACAATTCAGTTAATGTTGTATCTTAGATAATAAATATTTATAAAATACTAATGATTTTGCTGTGACTTAGTGGATGAAGAAAAACACCATCAGCTTTGCATATATATTAAACTAACAAGTGTGCTGTGGTGCAAAGAATTATGCTATATGGTAAAAATGACTTGTATATTGAAGAATACCTGGCATGTGTCTGTA
>NW_017729000.1:32984538-32987626 GCF_001723915.1 Gavialis gangeticus
CGGACTGAACACCTGCGTCTCCTTCTGCAGGCAATTGGCACCTTTCAAACTTGGGTCTCTGGATACAAGGCGATTGATGGCCTTTGCAATCTGTATCCTAGCAAAATGGCAGGAGGAGAATTCAAGACAAAGGGACTGGATTCCCTCTTCTAATTGATTTTCAATATTGGCAATTGTGTCTGTATTTTAGGATGTTTGGTTTTCTTGTTTTAATATCTTTTTAGCATTTCAAAATTGGATGTTGTCTCTGCTGATATATATATAGATATATAGATATAGATATTCTTGTAAATATATTCTTCTGAAGAATATTTAACTTCCTTTTTTCCATGTTTTCACATACTGATTTACATAGATTTTCAAAAGGTATGTATGGGATTTTGTAGTTGTAGCTACTTGAAAGAAATGGTATTTAGATCAAAGTAGTTCAGTGTATAAAATCTTAGCCATTTGCTTTCAGAATCAAATTGGTTCAAGGATTTTGTGGGGCTTGGGGAACAAGACTGGTGTCTTATTTCAGTCCACAAAGAACAGCTGTCTACATTATAAAACCACCACTGACTTTTAACATAGTACAGCAAAGTCCTCTTTAGTCAGGTATTAGGAGGCTGGAACTCAAAGAGACCAAATTATCATGGCCTCAGAGACTGAGCTTGCTATTGATCGTGGCTAAAGTCGTTAAACTAGTCAAATAATATTGAAGTCTACAGCATGCTTCTCTGCACAAAATATTTAAATAAGTAGAATGATTCAGTCTCTGGTTACTAGAGTTACATGGAAAGACAGATGGATGTTAAATACCCAGTGAGTTCAAATGGCATTAAAATATATATGGATCTACTCTGACTTGTTTGGTATCTGAAAGTGTGTTGGTCTTCCGTAATAAGTCCCAGAAAGCTCTCCAAGAGATTAATATATTCATTTTAGTTACAGAGAAATTTCTTATTCTTACAAAGACTTTATATACCACCTATTTTTTGCTATGTTTTATAGTGTACAGAGAGAGAAATCCATGGGCTTATTACATAGTTAATTGCATTGCTCTACTCACATTCTTTTTGGTCTTGATTGCTCACTTGCAAGAAACCCTTACTGAAGAACTTTGGGCCTAAATTATGGCCTGTCTGAGTTTTGTTATATTTGTTAACAGTCACATCAAATTTGGCTTGAATTCCCTGGAGGCTGTGGTTTTGTGGGGAGGTGGCCTTTGTTTGCTTTGCTTTGCTTTTCTTTTAAATTGTTTTCTTTACTTTAAACTTAAATAATAAATAAAAAATGTCAATACTCCAACACTAAAAAGGTTTCCTACAATAGTACCAGAAGCTAAATACGAGCCATTAAAAAGCCCTCAGCAGAAGTACTCTGATTTTCAAGCTTACTCTAAGTGCCCATTGTTAGGTTGAGAACACACATTAGTTCTTGATGCAGGGTAGGCTCAGAGCCTGCCTGTATGGCTTGAGTCCAGCAGGTAGGGGGATTATTGCATTCCTCCCAGTGGGCTCCCTGGGTCACTGAACACTCCCAAGCAGAGTTGAAAGGCTGAGCCCACCTTGATTGGCTGGCGGGAACATCACAGCCCCCTACCTGGACCTGATGTGGCAATGGCTCATCATGGCATGTGCCCTTATAGCCACATGCCCACCCAGTGCACCCTGTGCCTCCCAAGTATTTGTATGTTTCTTGGATGCCTGGGTTGTATGTGTGTGTGTGTGTTTTCATGCGTGTGTCCATGATGCCTGTCCCCCTATTGCCCCAGCCCAACATGGCAACAGGCTGTCTGGATCTGCAAAACCCTGGCCAAGTAGCCCCTCACCCAAGAGCCCTCCCCAGATGAGTAGAGCTAAAGGGATTCAAATGCCCATGCTCTGGCACCAGGCCATAGGTCTCCAGCCGTGGGCTCCTCTGGCCCTAGGTCTTGAGCACCACTGCCCAAAACCCACACCTGTTGCCCTGAGGGGTCAGGCCAACTCTCAGGACCTCAATATTGCACAGTTAGACAGGATGGTGTGGTGTACAATTGCACATGCACACATAAAAATCAATTAAGCACACACTCACTAGGTGCATACACCCCTACCAGCTCAGGCACATACACTATATACCCCAAACGTTAGACACAGATCACTAATTTGTATATCATGCGCACAATGCCATACACACACACACTCACACTCACACTCACACTAGCAACTCAGATACACACACATTCAAAATAATTAGTCTAGATTCACACACACTACACACACCAAATTAAGACAGAATCAGTTACCAGTTACCAACACCTGCACATTCAATACACATACACGGATTTCTAATTCATATACCACACACACAATATCTATATATATGTGTGTGTGTGTATTCACTACTTCACACACATACCACCCACCTACACATACACACAAGTGAGTTCCTAAGTTGGGTATTGTGATATGTATGTATGTATGTGCTTGGTGTATTTGGGATACCTGGAGAAAGGTTAAGGTAAGAAAGTACAAGTGTAGGGGGTTAAAGTTACCAGGACTGGGATTAGAACCATTAGACTACAGGGGCCTGGGCTGAAGAACTGAGGTGGGGCAGGGGCGGAGTAACTTTAGGTTAATTGATCTTAATTGATTAAAAGACAATGCCCAAAGCCTGCAGAACAGGGAAGCAGGCCTCTGGGACTGGAGCCAGAGCTATGGGGGAGCTGAAAAAGTAGATGGGGAGAGGACAGAAAATGGGACTAAGGGAAAGTGTGGGTGTTAAAGAGGGGCTCTGGGTGTGGGGAGCCAGAGGATGGCTCTGGGGCAGCTAGAGAAGTTGTAGGGAGCGGCAATAGGTCTTGGAAGCTGGAGAGAACTGTAGGACAGCTAATAGGAGCTGGGAAGCTGCCGAGGCAAGGGGGAGATTACAGAAGGTGCAGGGTTGGGGGGAAGCCTGAAAACAGACAGAGGGGCAGCAGAAAATCACAGGAAAAGCAGCAGGGACATCAGGAAAACAAGAAGAGGCTGAGAGGTGGCAGAAAAGGGGAGATGGAATTAGGAGGCGATCAGGAAACTAGCGGAGAGGGTGGGAACTGGAGCTGAGAGAGAGAGAGAGAGAGAGA
>NW_017729000.1:32987637-33000871 GCF_001723915.1 Gavialis gangeticus
CTTGACATTACTTTGGTTCACTTATAAACACAGGCCTAAACCATACAATATGCATATAAAACAACAAAAATTAATACAAAAATGACAACAATACAATATACAACAGTAAAAATTAATATAAACCTAATAATTATAAAACAATGGACATCCAAAACCAAAAACTTGCCACCAAAAATAAAAATGCTTAAAGCTTATTCTAATTTTGAGCTCACTTTTACTTATCTATAAGGAATAGAGAGGGGAAGAAAAGTCAGAAATGGTTGGGGAAGGGGAGGGAATGCATTTTAAGATAAATAATTAAAAAAAAGAAGAAGAAAAACTGGGGGTTTTGCTACACACCAACCCCCCCTTCCCCTATCCTTCCGAGTCCACCACCCCCTCCACTGGGGCACAGCAGAATGTGAAATGAGGAAGAGACTTGCCTCATTTTAATCAAATGTGAAGCTGCCAAACTTTTATATGTGTTTATTAAACAAAAATGTGCAACATTGCCTGCTCCAGGACTTTGAACCTTGTCAATTAACACTGAGGGAGTGGAGAAAGACCCTAGCTGCACCAGGTGGTTGTGATGTTTAAAGAGGGACCAGGGTTGGATAACCATGGGTGGTCAATTTAATAAACATGAAACCTTGGGGTGACAGAGGGAATGTCACATGCAAAACTGCTGCCCCTGCCAAACTTCTCTTGTGCATAACAAAGGAAAATTGTGGAATGTTGCCTGCTCCAGAGCTTGGAGCAGAGCCCAGGGCCCTCTCCCTTTCCTTGCAGAGGCTGCACTGTTCTGCCACAGCAAGACCCCACCTCACAGTGACCTTATCCCATTAGCTGGGGAACTGCCCCCTTCTCCACCCCCCTCCTCCCATTCTCTTTGGGGCCTTGCACCTATTCTGGTTACCAGCAGTGTGGCTGGGGGTAGGAAGGTGGACCTGGAAGGTAGGTTGAGTCAGTGCTGGCCCTGGAATTCGGCCTTGGGCAGACCAGTCTCCCTCCCCTCTCCAAATCCTGCTTCCCAGAGCAGGCCCTGCCAGATACCTTCCTGGGTCCTTGGATCACAGGTCAGTGGCTCCCATGTGCCATATCTCCTGTTCCAGGCCCTTTCTTCCCCCCGCAGCATCTCCCAATCAATGCATTCCCCAATGGCCACAATCCAGAGGTGCCCCTACATGGGACCCTTGGGTATGTCACTTCAGGGAGGAGTGCCTGGAGTGGGGCTCTCCATGCAGGGGAGGGGTGGGAAGCATCCTATCCTACCTCTCCAGCCCAAGAGGGCAATGGTCTCCCCATGGGAGGTGGCATTGATGCCACTCAGAGGTGTTGTAGCTGGATCCAAAGTGGTCTTTGATCCTGTGCATAAACTCCTTACATTGGCACCGTGCCCCTCTCATCTCCATAGAGGCACCTGAAGCATCCCTTAGTAAGCACCTGGCCATCTGTAGACCTTGTTCTTGGACATTCATAGCATGTTCCTGGGACAATGTTGGTCATTCAAGTGCTTCAGCACTGTGGATGCAAACAGTTGCCAACCTGTCTATTCTAACCCCCCCATGGCATCCTCTTTGGTTCTCATGTGACTAGCACCATCTACACACATCTCCCATGCTCTGCAGTTTCATAGTTTCATAGTTTCATAGATTTAGGGTCGGAAGGGACCTAATAGATCTTCTAGCCCGACCCCCCGCCAGGGCGGGAGAACAACAAAACCCCAAAACAAGAAACGGGACTCAAATGAGTCCAGCCAGGTAGGCATCCAGCCTCTTCTTAAAGACCCCCAGGGTAGGGGCCAGCACCACTTCCCTTGGAAGTTGGTTCCAGCTCCTAGCCGCCCTAACTGTGAAGTAGTTTTTGCGGATGTCCAATCTATACCTCCTCTCCATCAACTTGTGCCCATTACTCCTTGTTATGCCAGCGGGCGCTAGGGGAAACAGCGTCTCCCCCAAACCCTTCTGGTCCCCCCTAGTGAGTTTATAGACGGTCACCAGGTCCCCCCTCAGCCTTCTCTTGTGGAGGCTGAATAGGTTCAGGTCCCGCAGTCTCTCACTGTAGGGTCTGCCCTGTTGTCCCCGGATCATGCGGGTGGCCCTCCTCTGGACCCTCTCCATGTTGTCCACATCCCTCTTGAAATGGGGCGCACAGAACTGGACACAATACTCCAGCTGTGGCCTGACCAGCGTCGCGTAGAGGGGGAGGATCACCTCCTTGGCTCTACTCGAGATGCACCTGTGGATGCACGACAAGGTCCGGTTAGCCCTGCCAACCATGACCTCGCATTGTCGGCCCATGTTCATCTTGGAGTCAATAATGACTCCAAGATCTCTTTCTGCCTCCGTGCTCTCAAGTAGGGAGTTCCCCATTGTGTAAGTGTGCTGCTGGTTCCTACTGCCCAAGTGCAGCACCCTGCACTTGTCCGTATTGAAACGCATCCTGTTCCTGTTAGCCCACCCCTGTAACCTATCCAGATCCCTCTGCAATCTCTCACTCCCTGCTAGCGTGCTCACCTCCCCCCAAATTTTGGTGTCATCAGCGAATTTAAACAGGTTACTTTCCACCCCATCATCCAGATCGCTGATGAAGAAATTGAACAGCGCAGGCCCCAGGACCGAGCCCTGGGGGACTCCGCTACCCACCTCCCCCCAGGTCGAGTATGACCCATCCACCACCACCCTCTGAGTGCGACCCCTCAGCCAATCTGCAATCCATCTGACCGTGTAGGCATCTATGCCACAGTCGCCTAGTTTTTTAACTAGGATGGGCTAGTTCCAGTTGTTCTGGAAATCATTCTGGAACTAGTATCTTGGGCTCCACTACTGCGTCTCCTATGCACAAAGGTGGAGCCTGCAGAAAAAGAGACACTGAGGAACCTCTGGTGGGTCTCCTGTCCAGACCCTTTCCCCTGCTTGAGGCCAGAAGCCATGTAGCTCCTCATACCCTAGCACTGGCCAGAACCGCCACATTTCACCTCCTAGCTGGGAAAACTCAGAAGCCTAGGGTCCATTATCCTCCTGTGGGGGCTGGGACTGGGAAACCCAAGCATCAGGGCCCAGAAGGATAACCCTTCTTTGACCAAAGGGAGATGAGAGGTTGGCAGGGAAAGGTTTGCTAAGGACAATTCCCATTTCCTGCTGCTCCTTCCCTGAAGTGATAGTGATTCATAGCTGCTCTGTCAAACACTGCTCAGCGGATCATCAGCAAAAATGCGTAGTTTCACCTGCTGGTTGCACCTCAGTCGTAGAGCTAAAATAAAAACTTTCTGTTTATTTTGGGAGTCTGTTTGGATTAGGGTTTGCATCAGGTGGATCCAGGTAAACATGCTGGCATTTCTCAGGAAGGCAACATGACCTTGAGGGATAGGGCAATCGGTTTTCAATTTTGCAGATTTATGGTCCCACTCAGTGCAACACAGACTGATAAGCCCCCAACAACAGTTAAGGTGTCCTGACCCTGGCTTTTCTGCTTTGTTCTAGGCCAGTGGCATGGGGGATGGTGGGGGGTGTTTGCAAGGCATGGGGTCAGTAGGGAGCATCAATAAATCAGTATTGGTACTCTTCTACATGGACAATCATCAAGCCAAGAGCACACTAAATATCAGAGTAGGAAATCACAGCTTTCCCTATGAGCATACCCCAAGCTATCAAGGAATCACATTAGACAATTCCTTCACCTAGAAACAGCACATTCAGAAGGTCAGCATTAAAGTCTCTGCATGGGGGTCTTCCTTAAGGTGTTTAGCCACCATGGTATGGTGTGCCAACTTCAAAGTGATCAGAACCACTGAATTTGTAATGGTGTACAACCTAGCAGATTACTGTGCTTCTGTATAATCCAGAAGTTGTCACCTAAAAAGCTTAACACTGTACTTTACAGTGCAAATAGACTTATAACACACTGCACAACTTGCACACACAAGAATGGTCTAGGGTATTAGACCAAGTAACAGAAGACAGACCCTAACCGTTGCACTGCTACCTGTTTTCTGGACCCTTGGAGATCCCAATGTGCCAGGCTCTGTGGCCTTGTGTGTTGCACTAAATTTAGATACAGGGTTGGGTGAATGGAAATGAAATGATTGTTCAGAGTAATCTGTTCTAAAATATATTATGATGGCATTTTATATGAACACCAAACAAGTTCCCATAGGGAAAGCTGTTACAATCTTGACAGAGAAACACGAGTGAAGCTGAACAGATTCAGATCTGGATACAGACACTTCCAAACAACATGGTACAAGATGAACATTTTGGACAGCTCCCTGTGTGAATGCAGGGTCCAGCAAATGGCACAGCACTTAGTCAAGAGCTGCAATCTTTACAAATGCCCAGATGGGATAGGTGGAATCCATACACTGAGCAATAATATTAAACAGTGGTTCAAAGCTGGATGCAGGGAACAAGGGTGGGGAGCAGGGGGTGTTAGAAGAAAGGGCTTCATCATCTCGTGTCACTGAGAGCCCAGAAGTGGGACTGGCCTGGTTCTCAGGCAGAACACATGAGCTCTGGCTGAGTCTACAGCACCTCCCTGGGAGTTGGAGGTGAGCAGGGTGCTGCAATGCTCCATGGGATGTTGGTGGAATGCGACCTACTGTAAATTGCAATGAGATGCAGTACAGATGTTTGTTATGGTGCTGTAACCTACAGCACTGAAATCTGATACTACATCCATCCAGGTTTATTTTAGAGTGGGATCCACCATTTTTCCAGCACTCTGTACCCTGTCCATCAGTTTTGTACAGCTGTAGAGTGCTTTCTACATGCCTACTGCACAATAAATGTAACTTTTGTACCTGGCCTCCATGATCAACTAACCCAGGAGAGAAATGAGTAATGAAATGAATTTTGCCTTAGAATTATATTATTTACAAAAAGATTTTAAAAATGCCACCTCTGAAGAATTCAGATTCTCACCCATGTCTTAAGTTCAAATAAATTAGTTTGTTTTGATAGAGGTATATGTATTTCACTGGCCTGTGAGAATAAATCCATGCACACTCATATGGACTGGCCGACAGAGGATTATCAGCAGAGTTCCAGCAGCTTCTGCTTCATGCTCTGTAACAGCTGACGTGCTTCTAACCCATCCTGCCAGCTATGCTGGAGTTCTAAGGGCACTGCTGTATGGTCGTGTCAAAGGAACAAACCATTACACACATTACAAGGCTGCCACTTGGTCTGGCACAGTTGGTAATCTCTACTCAGCAGAGGCACAACTGGAAAGGAGGCATTGCAGATCAGGACTAAGGTGCATAAGCAAAGCTGTGTATGAAGTCTGCACAGCACTTCCTTATACTGTTCCTAGCCTAACAGTCTTTTACTCCTTTTAAATGTATTGAATAAAAGCAATATTCTATTCAGTATGTGCAAAGTATTCTTTAGAGCAGTGATTCTCAGTCAGGGTGCCAGAGCATTGAGATACTTTCAGGGGTACCACAGGATACCAGGCAGTTAGGTGTGCAAACTTGTTTCACAAATCCAATGATCTCAAACAAGAAACCACAGTGCTAAAAACATTCTGACCTGTTGTGGTCTTTTTGAGTTCTTTGCCACAAAAAAAAATGCTGTATCATTTTTCTGAAGTCAAAAATGAGTGAAAACTAAGAGCTGGCATTTTCTGAGGAGTGCCTATAGCTTTGAGCCTTAAAAGGTTGAGAACCACTGCTTTAGAGTGAATAAAGTGTGAATCAGAACTGGCATTATCAGATTGACTAGTAGATCTATTCCCTTACTTTTACTGTATACCACTTTGGTTTGATGGCAGTACAGTTAGTTGCCACGTGTGAGACCAGAAGGCTCAGAGCTAGCTGTGTCTTTTTTCCTTGTAAATCTTCACTCATACAGGTAGTCCTGTTGTCTATTTGTGACTATTCATGATTGTGGAATTGGGATTCTTAAGAAGTCTTTCTCCTTTCTCCTATGCCATCCAAAGAATACGTGCATTCATGTGAACATGCTTTTCAGCTGCATTATGATCACTCACATAACTGAAAATGAAAAACCTACCACAAACCTTTATGAGCATTTACAAGCTGTATTAAAGGAATACTTTTGGAAATAACATTATAAAATATAGACTCTGAACATATGTTAATATAATTACTTCTAAACCATTGACATCGGCTTTGTCTTACCCTACTTTTTGCCTATGGCACATAGTAAAGTAAATTGGTTTTCTTTACATAAGGTGTGCAAGAGGGTGGATGCTTTTTAGGACTCTAGATAAATGGTTGCCTGTGAACACAGGGGAATGGCCTCAGAGGTGAAACTGGGCCCTTGAACCTAGCAGTGCCAGCAGCACAATACCTCTGCTCTTTTTGTGCTCTCCCCTCCCCTATCATTACACTACCAAATGGACTCAATGGCCCCAGAAGTCTCTTTCTTTCCTATATTCCTGATACAGTAGAACATGGTTCATTTGTTTCTGGATGGCTTGAAACCCACTTTGTTCATAAGGAGTTGCTGAATTAAAGATGAATCATTCAGCTATTTGCAGCAATTTTTATTTCAAAGGGCACTGCTTACACACATCTGGCATTCACTGGTGGTCCAATAAAGCTGATGGAAGAAGTTGTGCTTTATGAAGTAAAATCTTTCAATAATGGCTGGGACACTTCAGCAGTTTATTGTAGCTCCCTATATCCCTAGAAACTTAACACATCCTTGTCTTTGTAGGAAGGTAGGAATCCAGACCTGTGAAGAATGCAGCTCTTATTACATGAGCCTCCTACTTGTGGACGAGTACTGAACCATACCTGTGATGACCATGACATAAAGGGAAAAAAGGAGAAAAAAACTAAAAAATCAAATGAATAAAGTTTAATAAAAAATTATGAAAGTGAGAAAGAAGTCCACAAGCAGAGCCTCATATTCATCTTAACTTCAGCAAAACTTCTAATTCTTCAGGTGCATTTCTGTGTCTGTAACAATTGATCTTAAAGCTTATTTTGAATTGTGTATGGAACTGGCAGCACTTAGGCATCTAACTGCCTGATTTGCAGGTTGCTAGATGCAGCCTAAGTGCTATTAATTGTTTCTGCAATCAGTCACAGTAGCAAAATTGTGCTTGTCAAATTAGACCGACACCGAAAATCAAGCCCTCCTAGTGCAAGCAGGTTATTATTTTTCAGAAGAGCAATCTGTTTGTGAAGTGACTATTTGGCAACATGATGATCTTTGGAAGAAAATTTGACTGATCATATTCAACTTTTTATCTGACTCCCCCTCTGAAAAGATTAAAGCAGCGTAAAGGTCAAAGATTCCAGATTAAATTCCTAATAACCCATGACTGTTACTGTTGCATTTTTACCCTCCTGGGAATAATGCTATGCATCTTTCCTCTTCTAAAGGGAAAAAAGGAAGGAACCAATCCCTTGTGGTTTCCTGTGAATCATTACACATTTATGATGAATGTGACATTGAAGTTCTATACTTTTTATGGTACACAAAAGAAAAAAAATGTAAGCTGTAAAATGTTGCTTTAAAAATGTGTTAAAAACAGTGTTCTGACACTTTACTGCACAATGAGCTCTTACATTAAGCATTTATGGCAGCTACAAATTCACAGCATGGTTTTGATGCAGTAATAAAGAAAAAAAACCCAAAATGGGTCCAACTGACATTTTACAGCTGGAACAAAGGGTTGAAAGTGTAGGGCTTATCTGCAACCGCTGTATATTACATATTAGCCCCCTTATCAACAGCTAAACTGAATATTACCCACCTTAAAGAAGCCTAAGTCAGTAAGTTATTAGTAAATTAGGTCCTTCAATCATGCTGAAGGTCAAAGAACATGAAATTATATTGTACCTACTAAGTGAGGGCCAAAATCTGCTTTAATGTACGTTCCAAAGTCAAGAGAGTTGAGGAGGCTATGAATCAGGGCACAGTTTGGCCCTCACAATAATTAATGCTGAGCAAAAATTGAACACATTTAGAATTATACCATGAATCCACAATCCATTATGGTATAAGACTGCCGCTCAAGAACCACAGGGCTACGCAGCAGCATGACAGAGGCAAAGAAAACTCAGACCACTTTAGGGGCTTTCTTCAATCAAAAATGATTTGCATGGACATTCTGCAGTTTTCCTGTGGGCCTTGGGGAAAATACTGTAGGAATGCCTTTGATGCACTTGATTAGGCAACAAGTTCTCAACCTTGTAGGCTTAGTCAGATCTTCTCATGCTTAAATACAGATAATTAGTCTCAGTTTTGCTTTCTCTCTCTCTAACACTCATTTTTATTTTTCATTCCCCCCCTCCCTTACTGTATTCTTCAGTAATATTGAGCAGTTTTACATGTTGGCTTTATGATAGTTTGTCCAGACTTCATCCAGCATAGTTGCTTAACATACATTTGTCATTTGGAAGCTAAGATGATTGCATCATTAAAGGATGACTTTAATTATGGAGCAAGGGATTTTAAACCTCCTGTAGCCTCTTGTGCAAAGATTAGGAGGCAGTAGGAATCAATCCCTCCTTGCTCTCACTTCCCTAAAGCCGAAGGAATTGTGCTACATATACATTTGATAGATACATTACATTGTATTCTGGTCCACATATGTATTATACAGGGATGGTTAATGCACACAAATTATTTGGATTGCTAGAAGTAGCAATAAGCTAGCTCGAGTCACAAGTACTGCCAGTACTCAGAACTTGAAAACTCAGACCATATATTTTGAGATGTAATTACTTGAGTTTGAACTTTGTGGACCATAAACCTGTGAAAAATGTGTCGCTTCTATAATTTGGGATTTCCAGAAAATACTTTTTAGGATCTAAGAGCCCAGATGAATGATCAGGGGCCTGGGAAGCAAGACTTATGAGAATTCAGGAGAAGAGAAGACTTTGGGGACATTTGAGAACAGTCTTCAAATACCTGAACGGCAATTACAGAAAGAATGGAGATGGGCTTTTCTCTGTGACCATAGAGGACAGAACTAGGCACAATAGCCTCAAGCTGCAGCAAAGGAAATTTAAATTGGACCTTAGGAGGAACTTTCTGACTTTGAGGTGGTCAAGCACTGAAACAGGCTACCTAGAGAAACAGTGGAATCGCCATCCCTGGAAGTTTTCAAGAGCAGATTGAACAGACACCTGACTGATATCATTTAGTCAGGGATGTTCCTGCCTTGAGCAGGGGGCTGAACTAGATGAACTTGTGAGGTCCCTTCCAGCCCTACTTTCTCATGATCCTGTTTAGTTCAACCAGATATCTGTGGGATACTAGACAAGTCAACTGAAGCCTAACTTTCAGCAATGCTGAGTATCCAAAAGTAGCCTCACTAAAGTAAAAGAGAGCTCCAGGATGTTCTTCTCTCAATTTCTGTGTCTGGGTAACAGTGCCTCACATATAAAAGGGTGTTGGCTCAATTTGCACCTGGGCAGAGGTTTGAACTGTTGCTTCAGAAACAGAAAATGGCCCAGTGATGAAAGATTCTGCATCTGAAAACTAGGAGATTGTGGTTTTTGTTACCAGCTTAGTTATCATGTGGCTTAGGATGCAACCATGGACAAATTAGTTAAACTTGCTACAGAGTTGGTGTTAGGAATGAGAAATCCAGGCACTTGTCTGGGGTGCAGGTCATGGGATCCCCACCATGCTAAGCTAACACATATCATAAAACATCCCGGTGGGAAGATGAAACAACCAATGCCTTAGTGTCTACCCTGTGCTCCTATGAGTTTAACTCCAGCTCCTTCTTTTGGTACTCCAGTTTCCCTGTCCATAAAATGGGAAGAAGAATTTTTATTACTATCTCCAAGGAGTGGTAGAAAATTAACTTCATCAGCACCTGAGAATCACTTTTTCCACTTTTGCCTGGGAGATGCCATATAAAAGCAAAATATATAAAATAGTTTACTGGTAGAGTGGTTTACTGGTAGAGAGTACCTGCCACTATGGCTGTTTCTGTACATGTATGGAAGTAAGAAAGAATCACAGAAAGGTTAAAACATCTGGCATGACAGTGTCTGAGTGATTTTTTTTTATAATGCAATTTTAAAGACACTTGTACACAATTGTATGTTAATTTTGCGTCAAAGAGTACATCATAAGGAGCAAGTAAAATGAAGTATAGTGTTCATGCTTGTTATGTATGTTGTAATGTGGAGGTATAAGAACCACAGTCTAAAGTACTACCTCTGATCACCCTAACCTTTTCTCTTAGACACCAACACTGGCACAGGTTAAAAAAAATACTGCTAGTTGTGTTCCGCTCTGATGCTCCAGTTCAAAATGGCTTTCTGTCTCACTCCAATGGTTTCATGGAGGTGGGGATTGATCTGTGAATCTCTTGCATGATATGTCTGAAATATTTATCTGAGGTTGAACTGTCAGGTGGTGTCCAACTCACTCATTACTAGGCAGCAGAGGGAGGCAGGGCTGTCAGGAAGTTATCATTTTCATAAGATATGGCTCTGTTTTGATTTTTATGGACAGCAGCTTCTATGCTTTGTTACACTTTGCAGCTGAAAGAGCTAGTTGCGAGGCACTTGATTTAAGCACTGAAAATGGTAAACTAAAGGCAACAGTGAATTACATCCTGAAGCTGTTAAAAGCTTTGTGGTTACCTTAGCATTTTTAACTTTTCTTTTTGTTTCTTTCTTGCACCCTTTGTTTTCTTTGTTTTGTTTTTTTTCTTCTATTTTAATGGGGTTTTTCTGACATTTCCCTTTTCCTAATTCCCTTTGCCATTAGGTTTTCCTCCCTCATTGTGCTAAGGAATGGTTTACAGCCTGATTTAATTGGTGCCTGATAAATGACCTGTATTTCATTTCTTGATGGGAATACTCCACTGATCTCCCTTAGCTCAGTGAAGCATGCCTTGGGGGTGCTACAAGGTTTGCTATGATCAAAGAATCAAGAAAATTCTCATGGTGCAACTATGCACCAGTAAACATTTCCCTTGCCTTCCTTACCTTGTAAATTCAGCTCTGTTGTAGATTATTTAACAAGAAATAAAGTATCAGACAAAATAAGACATGTCAATGTCCCTATTGTCCTCACTTTTTCCATGCCAACACTATGCTGAAATATGACACTTGGTTCCATTTTGTGAGAACCTCTTACTGTACACAACCCAGACCAATGGGTTTCATTATATTGTGGCTCCCTGGAAACTGACAGACATTTTTACATTATACAAACTACCTAAAATTGTAGTCCTTATATGTTTCCATTGTCTGAAAGGCACATCTTATAACTGTGGGAATAGGAATGTTATCTTTTGGTCAAATGACTGTGTGCTGAAGCATGACCCAATTTCCAGTTTAATGCAAGTCCTATTTTGGGGTTGTGAAGGAAAAAAAAATGCCTATTGCCTTTGAAATGCTTATTTCAGTTTTATTAAAAAGAACTGTTGATGGCAAGTTATGGGATGCTATAAAATTGAAACTACTTTATTTAAAAGCATTCTCACTTGTGCAATGACACAAAGGTTTTGGCTTTGTAGCTATGAGGGCCCTGTCTGAGGTGATTTTTTGCTGGCGGTTCTTCATTTGCAGATATTTTCTATGCTTGCTATAAAAGAAAGTCTTGCCACTTTTTACATTTTGATAATTAATCTTTAATACTGCACCATACCAATTAACTATGAACTATTAGAAAAATAATAAGCTATGAATCATCAGCTACAAGCAGGGAGCTACTTTAATAGTCAAAAGATGAAGCATTCCTTATATATACTCCACATCAAAACAAGTAGAGCCATAGTTAAAAAGAGTCTACCACACATCCCCCATGGGGTCTGAAAACAGTTAATGTATCTTCTTCTGTTATTTATCTGATAATACATATAATGAAAAGAGGGCTGAGTCTTGAAATCCTTATTCACATGAGTATCTTTAATTCCTA
The DNA here is from genome assembly GCF_001723915.1 of Gavialis gangeticus. NCBI lineage: Eukaryota > Metazoa > Chordata > Crocodylia > Gavialidae > Gavialis > Gavialis gangeticus. The sequence goes on from NW_017729000.1 coordinate 32,999,481, forward strand.
CTAGCAGCCCCATTGGGCTGTAAGCATGTGGAAAACATGGTTAATCCACAGTATACATGCAAGGTACAAGTACAATCTTTTGGAAAATGCATGCAAATAAAGGGTCTACTTTTGCAAGCTCTTACGCAGGTGGGAAGTACTCCTGCACAGGGATTTCAGAGAAATTACCTGGGACATACTTGTTCTACTAAGAGTCAGTCTGGACCCCTGGAAACATACCTGTACAGAACTGAATCTTTAAATAGTCTGTGATTTCTACAGGACTGCTTAGGTGCCTAAAGTTTAACAAGGTGATATACTTTGCTGAGCCCAGTGTCTAGCACTGTACAAGTCTGAATCCACAATTAGTCAATCATTAGGGTGAAATGCTGCCACAGTGTATGAGTCTACATGAGACAATTTACTATGCAGCAGACTAATCTACTGAACCGTAAAGAATTACTGTCTACATGTGCTCACCATTTACTGCACAGTTACCTACTACCTGTAAATACAGGTAGTAAACTTACTGTGCAGTAGCACATGTGTAGACACTGACAGGGAGCAAATTTGCTTCCAGTCAACCCCAACACTAGGGGGCCACAGTGGATGGGGAACTCCTCCAGTCCTGGCACTGCTTAGCTTCCTGACTCCCCACAGGAGCTGGGAACCGAGCAGCACTAGGACTGGGGAGCTCTCTGCTTCTCTACAAAGCTGGGGGCTGGCTGAGAGCTCTTCCACTTCTGGCCCAGTTCCCAGCCAGCCCTGGGTGAGGCTGGGATTTCCCCATGCAGCTAAGAGTTGGCTGGGGTTGTCCCACTTGAGGATGAAGACTGCTGCTGCATTTTGAAGACTTTTTAGTTAGTGCACTCTTTCCTGAATACAGTTAATTATATTAATCTAGCCTGGAAAAAATGAGATCTGATAGATGCTGGCATTGGAACTTACTGCTACTAACACTTTAGTTAAACAATGGAAATTTGCTGTTGATAGAAAGATGTGTTTTGCTGAAATACAGAGTGTGGAAAAAACAGAAAAAAAATATTGTTAATTTTTATCAAAGCCATTAAAAGTAGGCTGCCAAACTGTTCTTTTCCTAAATCCAGGGCATTGTAATAAAAGAAAACATCCAGGAAATTCCACTGTTATGCAGGAATGTATGTATGTATATATAGTCATATTTAAAAGCCATATTTTTTTGATAAACCCAAATCCTATTAGTTTAAACAGGGGTAAAGTACACACTACCTCATGCATTTACTGGTAACCTAGCGGTGTAATAACTGTATAGCTGAACAGATTAAAACCTGAACACATGCACACATTCACCCTTGTGAATTCAGAGCTAAGGAAAGTCTGATTAAACTCAATGGTAAAACAGTCCAGAAAAAAAATTGTTAACCCCCCCCCCC
>NW_017729000.1:33001081-33073230 GCF_001723915.1 Gavialis gangeticus
AAAAAAAATTTTTAACCCCCCCCCCCCCACCACCACCACCAGTTGAATATGAAGCATTCTTGGTGTTAGGTTAATTTTTTTTTCACCTGTGAGAGTAACTCACATGTATATATCCCTAGTCCATCCTAAACTCATATTCTGTCTGCTTAGGATAATTCATTATAAGAGAAATCAGACCTACTTCCAATTTTGACAGTGGTGAATCTTAAAAACATAGTCAACTTTCAATATATGCTACTTATTATCCTGTAAGTTTAAGAAGAAATTCCTAAGTATAATAAGTAATAATAATATTTAAAAATATATAAATATAAAAGAAAAATAAAAGAAAAAAGTAAAAAATGTTGTCTATGATCAATCTACTTCTAAACTCATTGTAAGTAAATGAATTGGACATGTAGCATATTCTATAGCACTAACTCATTTATGGAAATGCATATTTATTTACAAGTCTTACAGATCATCCTAATTAGTGTTTAAATTAAATCAACCAATGTCCAGTTTGAACCAGACCTCTCCTATGCTGATAAGTTAAAGAATTAATTAAATGATTAAATTAATGCCTGGTTAAAGAACAAATACATTCTTACATTATCTTCTGAATGACTTTCAGAACAAGTGAGCCAAGAGCCTTTAACTAAAGGCATCCTGGGAAAGTTCATTTCTAAGTACTGGCCAAATAAAAGACCTCAGAGCTCAGTGCTGAGGCTATATAAACAGGTAGGGGTCTGTGAGAGTGCCTATACTCCAGGTTTTGGAAGAGTTCCACTTCTAGTATTCTAAAGAGTACAAATAGCATCTTAAATTGCATTTTTAGCTGAATCGGTCAGCAGCACAGTACAGCAGGGCCAGGCGTTCCATTCAAAGTAATGGAACTGGATCAGGGACCGATAGCTGCGTTCTGACCCAGCTGGATGCATTTGTTCTCAAATGGAGGGTATACAAAGTTTGTGATAGTATTTGAAATCTGCCTATGGCAGGGGTTGGCCCTTTTGGAATGGCCCCACTAAAACAGCTAGAATTTGACTTTGTGAGTATTTTGATACATATGCTGATGGCCAGAGTTAGCTGGGGACTTTTAGACTAACTTTCAAGTTCCTATTATTGAAAACATCAAAATTAAAGCACCTCATAGGAAGGGGATAATTTTAATGAATCCCGTTAGAAGAATTGTCACATATTTTAGAAAAATTGAAAAAAAAAATTGTCAAGTGTACTCTTTTGTTCCCTAAATGAAAAATGTTTGGTTTTATTCAAAACAACTTTTCACTCAAAACAGTAATTATTAAAAAACTAAGAGTTAACATTGAAATGGAATTCAAAATATTCAAAACAAAATATTTCATTGGACATTTCATTTGAATATTTTGAGGTTTATAAGAATGCAAAAAATGTTGAGATTTTTAACTTTACATCTCAGTTTCAATCATGAAATAATTTGAAATAATCTTGAGCTCTGATAGGACTATAGCTTCTTTTCTTTGAGCTCCATGACAGAGTTTTGTTTCAAAGTTGGGGTTTAAATTTTTCTCAAAAATGGCTCTGTTTTCTGATAAGTCAGAGGACATCTTTACATTCATTTAAAACAAAAATCAGAACATTTAAAAATATATATATAAACCATAAGCTTTAAGGTTTGAAGGGCTTTGACGACAGTAAATGTTTCACATACTTCTATTGCTAATTCACCTGGAGGCAGTCCTGCTTTTCATCATTAACACTACCTGATGGGCCCATTTTGTCTTTGGATGAGTCTGCATTTTAAACATTATGAAAACAGACTTTGAGGGGTTTCTTTGGCAATAAGAGCTCCAGTGAATTCTGGCACAGTTACTTTGCACAGGTAATAGAAGAAAATGTATTTAATCCCAAAACCACAGGCATCAGTTACAGAAATTCTACTATCTCATTATTTTTCCAAAATAGTTTGTTACCAACAGATTTTCCCCAATACCTCTAAAGCTTCTAATGCATTTAGAAAAATTAAGTAGGGGAATTAATCAAATTCTGTTCTGTATCATTAGAAATAATGAATAGCTAAAAAGTTTTACTCTGTTGGAAATGTAGAATTGCCTAATATGCAATTCAGTAAAAGTAATACCAATATGAGGAAAACAAGTAATAGGTATTTAGGGGCCTACTAAGAACATTATGTACGATAATTTCACAAAGCTATAAGCAAATTTTAAGCCAGGGTTTTATCTGTGTGAAGTTACTTCTCTGTTCATTGTTACCCAACTGACTATTCACAGTGGTTAGGAACCAGGCATTTGAAAATGTCTTTCTCAGCTGTAAAAGCTTCGTGTACCCATGCTTTAGCCTTTGTTAGGAGAGTTACTCCCACTTAACTGCAGGTTATTGTGAAGTACCAGCTGCTGGACACTTACTGGTGGTGGAGTCTTTGAAAAAAAGGGAAAAAAACCCAGTAACAAATAGCTGGAGGGAGAGAGATTATTCACATAAGTTCTGTAGTTTTTGAAGATTCATTCCTAATAAACACACAGAGGGAAAAGGTCTTTCACGGTATGGCAAACTTTGTTCCACATACGTGATTCTCCCCGAAAAAGATAAGATCTGAGATACTCAGTAGGGGTTGCCTTAGGACCAAAGTTTGATTATCTTTCTTATGAGGAGTAGTGCTTTACTTCACAAGTAATCACTTTAAAACCAGTGTGAATGAATACTTGTGGGGGCAAGGTGGCACTTAGCATTAGTAAAACTATCAGAATCTGTCCCCGTGTGTCAGCAGAGAGCAGTAGAACAGATTTCCACACAAACTATAAGAAAGACAAAGGATTGAGAGGAAGAGACAGGAAGGAACAGATAATACAAAATGGAATAGGATCAAGAATTTTTTTCATCTTCTGAAAAAAATACGTCCAAAAAGGCAATAAAAGAAGTAAGGAGAAATAGGAGTACAAATATGTAGGGCTATGAACAGATGGTGCATTTGTCACAGGACCAGTTGTCCCATGACTCAACCTGGAATAGAGAAGGCACGGGATTGGTGTGTCCATGGGTCACCCTTTGTGGCAGTGAGGATCACACTGCCCACCCTAAAGGTGTTTCACGTACCTGGGGAAAGGAACCTGAAGACTATAAGGAGTGCTGAAGAAGCTGCTCTAAGCACAAACACTTACCTCACTGCAGACAAGAACTAAAAGAACAGGATGTGGGGAGATCACACACACCAAGATTTATCAGCTCCTGTCAGTTCTGGTTGGCTGGGTGCGTGACGGAGAGCAGTTTAAAAACGCACCAAGCAACAACTGCAGGAGAGAGAGGAAGACAGGCAGAGAACCAGAAGGAATAAACAGAAAAAAATGCTTGGACTATGCCCTGGCAGGGGCAAAGGAGGAGAGTAGGGAACTCTCTCCTTCTGAGGCTCGGAGGAGTCTCTCTACTTACCTGAATCCCAAAGAAAGAAGATGTCATTGCAGGGTTCAGAGGGCCACCAGTTACTCGATCCGGGAAAACCTGCAAAGCCTGAAGACAACAAACTGTGCGTGGTTGAGTTGCAAGACTGGGGATCCATGACAAACCCAAAACCCGTTGTCCTGCATCCCACCTAAGGATAAATAGGGATAAACCTGAGGCAGGGATTCCCACTGCTAGAGACAATTAAGCCATGCCTTCCCAAGAGGCAGTGGCTGAGTACATGGAGCTAGCCATCCACTGTATGATAATACAGAACCAAATCCAGGCCAGGCAGCTCATTACCTTGGTCTGTCCATGACCCGCAAAAAGCAGAACAGTGCATGCAAAGAAATCACAGCCAACCAAAGGTCAACAGCATTTTAGGCCAGCAAGCCTCCCTCCTCATTTTACCTTGAAGCTAGCATGCACCAAATCCCAATGGTAATGTAATCAGGTGATCTCATTAAATTAGCTCATTCACTTACACCCTTCAAAGTAGATTTAAAGAGTGGCTGAACACATTGAAGCACTTCTACCAGAAAATGGCCAGAAACAGCACACATACCTGCAACTTGTCTAGGGTCCTTAGGTCCCTTTGACTCCCACTGGAGCACCCATTGGTTGTTCAAACTCTGGATGGATGGCAAAAATTTTATGGGAGGGATTTTGGTATGCTTTACTGTGCAATTTATGTCCCCAACCATCCATCTGTATTTCCATTGCATTTATACTGCCTGCCACTGCTGCCAGTGACCCAGAGCTTCTACCAACATCAGCCGCTATGGATCTGTACATGGTTGTCACCTTTCATGTGCTGACCCAGCTTTGTGAACTCATGAGAGAGATTTAATGGAAAAGGCAATGTCAACAAGCCTTGATAGCCACCAGGTCTACTTCCATTAGTGCCAAAAATTAGGGAGTAGTATACTATGTTGTGCTTACAAACCAGATTTAAAACCTAGTGCTTTAAGACTTAACATAACACTCATGGATTAATAGCAGGAAAGCTTGCTTTAATAACTACCAACAAGTTATAAAATTAAGTGACAGAAAAAGACTTTCTTAATATTCAATACGAGCCATTACAGTCCTCATATTATTTTAGCTGCAAGAGATTTTTACCGAAGCAGGCAGGAAGCCGTTCTTGTCAGCTTTCACAGAGCGTGGGTCCTTCATTTGTGAGCTGGATGTAGGATGGCTTCTTGATCTTCCCTGGACTGCACCTTGCTGGCAGTTCTGTATTTTTCTTTATACTGTTTTAATTGTATAGCTTTAAAGCATTTTTTCTTGAAGGTTAGTCAATTAAAGTCTGAACAAAACGGGGAGGAGAAGAGGGACCATTACATTACAATTGATAAATTGCCTGGCTTCTGTTTTTAGATTTGTCTAGGTGTGAAGGCCTGTGTTTCTTGCAGCTACTGACTAGCTTGGAAGTTATAGGTCAATTAAAATATGATGGGTCTTGAGTGGCTAAACAGGATATCTAGAAGCATTGGTTACCAGACCTGTCTCTGGGTATTTGTTTAACAATGGAGCAAATTTGCAATAGCCTGTATCGGTGATGGTCTGTTTACAAAACTCCAGACAGACATTGAATGATTGAGACATCTGTAACACCTTAGACACTGGGTGCCTGTTTTGAGAAATATGAGGATGTGTTTAGGAAGGCATGCATTTGTCACACACAGGACATCTTTCCTGTATTCAGTGTACCTTTTACAGGTTTTGCTTGAGATGTATATATAGTTTTTTGTTTTCTTTAGTTGCTAGTTCAGTTGAAACATATATGTAGCTTCCTTGCTTTCTCTAGTCACAATAGCTCAGCCTTTCTCTCTTGCTCTCCTAGCTTGGATATACACATGTGATGAGTGTGTCAGGTTTCTGCCAACAATTTCCTTTTAGAGGAATAGTCACTTTTTTTTTTAGGCTCAGGTGTGTTAGAGGTTGAGGCCTATCTAACTGTACACCTAGAGGGTGGCAACCACTAGCAGAACAACTGTTTGTTCTTCTTGATTGCACCCTTACCATCCTCATCCACTCTTGTTTTTAGACATGTGTATGGCCTCTTATGTCCTATTATGACTGTTACCATTTTATGGCATGGGTCTGGTATTGGGTGCTGCAAGCTCCACTTTCTCTATGGGTTGCAACCATTAGTGGAGTTTGATTGTCTTTGTGGCCAACTTGTCACCACAGTCCAGTCTTGCCCCAGCCACTCTCTTGCATTTTTGTGCAGGAGGCACCATCCAAGCTTTCACAGCCATCACAGTACTTGCAGGGAATACATCTGCTGGGTGCCAAACAATACACGGTCCATGGCTACATCAAAATCTTAGTCCACTGACATCAGCCACAACCCTGAAGATGAGCACATTGTGACCAGACAGATGTAGGAGCAGTTCCTAACCCTGGAGCACTGTTTCTGGGGCAGAAAGATAAGCAGTAACTGTTTGGCAGGGCTGTCCCTGGGTGTGTGTGGGGGGTGAAATGGGGCAACCTCCCCAGGCCCTGCACTTCAGGAGGGTCCACAGAGCCAGACAGAGTGGCCGCAGCAACTCCGTGCTGCTTCTGGCTTCACAGCTGGCCAGGTGCTCAGCACCCGCCACTGAATCCACCACCGAATCTGGCACATCCGGCTGCTCAGCATCCCCCACCCCTCCGCCCAACTGCCAAATCCGCTGCCAGCTTCTTCACATCCAGAGGTGGAGCCCCACCCAGGCTGATTTGCTCTGGGTCCTGCACTCTACTTGGGTCATCTCTGAAGGTAGGAGTGGATCATCATCACGCCTGGGATGATGAGAAGTAACGTTCAAACCATATAATTGTCACATCAGGTCATGGATAGCCAGGTCTGTGGCTACTTAGGGATCAATGTGCCAACCGGGGTCAGAAGAAATTAGCAGAATACATGGACAAGCTGAATCAAGAAGCCAAGAGGTCAGTTGGAAAGGTACAAGCTGAGTCAGGAAGCCAGGAAATCAAGCACAGTGGAGTTTCAGAGCAAACTGGGTTGAGAAGCCAGGAGATGAGCCTCATGGAGCAAGAAGCATAGAGCAAGCAGCAGACCAGAGAGAATAGCAAAGCAGTCTAGAATCAGGTTGAATCCTATTCCCTCCTTTCTTTCTGTTCCGGCTCAGTAGCTTATATGGGGGAAGTAGGAAATCAGCTGCCCCTGCTTGGCCACTCTGTTGACAGGGAGTGGGCAGAGAACTATGCCCTGATAGAGGCTTCAGGACAAACTTACCCAACCTGGGGGATCAGCTGTAGGGTGGCAGTACAAAATGAGTGGCAATACTGATTAGGCTCAGGCCCCAATTGTGAATCTGCACCCTGACAATCATGTCTAGGGAGACTTTCATGGAAATCTACACCAAGCTTGCCCCATGCACATAGGAGTAAAGAGTGGTGGTAATAGTGCCCTTATCCCTGGAGTTGCATATTGGCACCACTGTGTGGAAGTTCATGACCCCAAACAGCCTCCAGTCTATTTTAGCATACTTTCAGTATATGCAAGTGAACAGCTGTAGAGGCAGAGTCTAGCAATTCAGTAAGTGTGCCCGTGCTTATGCTACTCCTTGCTGACTCACAAAAGTTGCGGATGGATTTGCCAAGTGTGATGGAGCTGTTCACTACACACACTTCCCCCAGTACACTATGGCCACTAATTGATAAACCAGAAGGACTATTCTAAATCATGCTTCAGGCAGTTGTGGGCCACCATGCCCATTTCATACATGTGAACATCAGCTGATTGGGCAGGATGCATGATGCCAGGATATTTAAGAGCACAGTCCTCCCTGATCTGTTGGAATAGAGAGAGTTTGTCCCTTATATCCATGTTGAGGGAGTAACTGTACCCCTGCTACTAATCTGAGACCTTAGTTACCCACTGCACCCATGACTGATGAAGCCATTCACTGGATGCTTGGAAGGAACTGTACAACTACTAGCTCAGCAGCTGCAGAATGGATGTGGAGTGTGCTTTTGAGCATCTGAAGGATCACTAGGTGTGTGAAGACGCCTGGAAGCCAGTGAGTGCATGATGCACAACATACATTAGGTCAAAGAGTAGCTCTTGCTTGAGCCCCTAAATCTACCCCAGCTCCTCTCCCTCCAGCATGCATGGCCAGAATGCCTATGCTAGCTCAGGCCATTGGGCTTATATACCTCAAAGCCACACCTTCTTCCTATCATGTGGCTCCCCAGCCACACACAGGAGTTTTACCTTTACTTAAGGGCCACCCTGTGCTCCTCAGTTGATGCCCTATACATCCAGCTTAGCCCACTGCATTTTCTTAAGGTAACAGTAGCCCCTGGCTCCATTACAGAGGGGAGTATGCAGCATTGGCCTGTTGTGGTGGGGGATGGGGTTAATGTTCAGCTGGGTGCTGAATGATGATCTGAGAGATGTGGGAGGGGAGGGAAATTAAGATTATGACAGCTTGGTATGTGAGATCTTAGAGTCCAGCAAGCCATTGAGCCCATCACCCCTCCAATACCAGACTTCTAACCCAACCATAATTATGGGCTGCCACTTACCATACCTAGGATCTTCCCTGTCATTGGCTGGGTTTTATAGGGTATTGGGTTCGTGTTGGGTGACAGCTGGCTGGGATGCTGAACACTGGGGGAAGGGCAAGTTAGGATGTTCCAGGTCCATTTAAGAGCCTGAACAGTTCTGGCAGATGGCCACTGAGTCTGTATGGCTTGGCAGGATGGACTCAGAGTCCCCAGTTTGGTTCATCACCCAAGTTTACTATGCTGGCCTGTGAAGGCTGGATATGTTCAACCATGGTTGAGTCAGGGTGCTTGATTTTGTCACACTTCTGAGTGGCACTTCATTTTTGGACATGAGCATGTCATTGACCATGAAAATGTGAGAGAATTCCTAATAGCAGGTGCACATGACCTTTCATGTGCCTGACACAACACCTCTATCTCATGTCCTTATGAACTGCTGCCTTGGTACCTTGTACTTGGGCTGGCAATTGGCCCAGTCATGGTCATGTGCCTGGGTTGCCATTGCCTTTGTGTCCATTCAAAGACTTCCTTGTTTTGGTGACTTGACCACAATGCCTGTTGATTCTTGATCTCATACCAGATGGTAGTGAGATCCACTGCCTCCTTTCTGGTCCAGTTGTTGCTGTGCTTGTTTATAGCTCTGGAGTTGTCAGATTAAGGGCCCATGGTGGCAAAAAGATGAATAGGTTTTTGAGGGTATAGAGGTCTAAACATGCCTCAGTGGATGGTGTTCTTCCTGACAGCTGGATTGTTTGGTAGCTGGAGGATCCCAGTGGTTGATGGTATTCACTGGATGCAGGCTCTGATTCTGGTCTCAGGTGAGTGACAAGCACAAAATGGGTGGCAAGTCACTGTGCAGGGCAATGCACAGGTGGGGGACAGCCACCTGGGGCCTAACACTTGTGGGCAGTAGAGTTCTACTGTTAGGGCCAGAGTGACCACACAGGGTGTGTCCAGATGAACGAGAACATGTGGTATGTGATGCTCCAGACCCATCTGTGGCATCACACACTACAAGTGCCTCATGTGCAGGGGTTCCCGACACTGCAAAAAATCCAGCTAAGATGCTTTTCTGGTGGTTGCCATGTTGGCCCATATGCTAGGGATTGAACCAAGGATTACCTGATGCTAAAGCAAGAGTTGTCATTGAGCTAAAGAAAAAGCATTCTGTAGCTGGAGAAGAGGGGAGGAAAAGGATGCAGTAAAAGTGGCAAATATGTAAAACATTTACCAAGGTTACACAATTAAAGTTAGAGGTATTTGTAAACTCATCATGAAAAGACACCTCATTTTGAGGTTGACAGGGGGAGAGGCGTGTGTGCAAGAGAATTAACTATTAAAGAATAAATAGGGATTACCAGGAATTTGATCAGTTCTGTATGTTCAGTCTTTACCATTTCTGAAAGATGTCGTGTGTTCTCTGACAAAGTATCACACTGAACTTCTTTTGCAAGCTTCAAGTCAATATTTTACATATCTGCACTGTGAATTTGTTGGGGTGGGAAAGTCATAGAACAAACACAAGTGAGATCATTTTAATCTGATTTAAAATCCATAATTATCACTTTTTTGTATTTTATTTCTCTTGAAAGTTTTCAAAGGTTGAATATCAATGACTCCCCTGTAAAAATAAATTTACATTTGAAAGACCATTATTGAAACTGAATACATTTGAAACAAAGTTTTCTCTCAGAGAACATTGAAGTATAAGTCACAAAGTCAGTTTTAAACAGGATCTAGTTCTCCTCTATCAGTTTGTATCATTGTTCAAAATTTTGAAGCAAATTTGATTTTATGAAAATCAAAACCATTGTTGCTTTTGTTATTGTTGTTTCTACTGTTAGTCCTGTTTCTTTTGTGGGGGGAAGGGGGCAATCTTATTGAATTATCCACTACTAATTACTGTATGTGCAATATCTTCAAGCTTTATAAGAACAAGAAAAATATTAGAGAGATATGCTGTTTCTTCTTGATGGAGGATCATTTCTCATTTCATTTTCTGACTTTCTCATCTTCTTTAAGACTAAACTGTGTGAAATGGTTCTGAATATCTTCATGGATTTTTTATTTTTTGCATGGCAGCCTCCAACAGTTCACAGCAAATACTAAGTTTATATTCCATAACTTGTCTTGTGGGATGGACCTTGAACTAACGTTCTTTAACTGTGGTGAGGATGTGCAACTTTGCACCCAGCCAATAGCCTAATCATACAGAAAACCTTACAATAGATATTGATGGAAAAAGACATTATTTGCAAGAGAGCTATCCAGCTTAGTGCTATTAAGAGTTCTGAATTATTGGGTATTTGTTTCACATGTTATTTTCATCACAGGAAATCTTTTTTTCTTTATCCCTGTAATAAGAGATTTCATTTCTTGTAGTGAGATAGTATTAAAAATCAGATGCAAATGTCAGGTACAAAGTAAACTGTGCAATTGCACACTGTCTTAATATCATTGCTCATGTTATAGGTTTTGTCAGTTTCTGAAGAATGGTGGTAGATAATTGGCCTGAGATATAAAGCCACACTCTGCTGTTCAGGGAACAAAGAGAGACAGCTTTAGCCCACAAGGCCATATTTTGTGAAACATAGTCTTCCTTTTTAATAATGAGCTGATACATACTTCCATTCTCTGAGCTCTAGAAAGTCTGTAGCTAACCCTCCCCCACAGCAGTGTTACACCAGGTGTTTAAACTGATACAATTTATAATAAGCCAGTGTGTATCACTGCATCAGAATAGTACATACTTGACATACTTGCCATATTCTTAACTAAGGAAAAAGAACTAGTGTTGTAGTAAAAATTAAATCCTGATCCCAACCCTGTTGAGGTCAAGAAAAATGGTTTCAATGAACTTTGGATCATTCACCATAAGAGCTACAACATATATGGTTTGCATGTAGATAGCATCAGTTTAAAAAAATAGAACAGTGAATGCCAAAAGCATTTTATCGGCTCTATGATTAAGGCACTGACCTTCACTGAGCTCCCTGCTCCAATGAATATTCAGTTTTTTATATATACAGAAATCAAGAAGCGGGGTGGGGGTTACCTCAAAATACCCAATAGCCTTGGAGTTAGGGTATTACCCTTGAGCTGTATGTGTCTGAGATTCAAATCTATGGTGTAAATGATGCAGGGTGGATCTACATGTGAATTTAAGTGTGCTTAAATTTAGTGTGCATTAAGCTAAGTTTTTGGCAGGTGTCTACACTTGCTGGGACTTTGTAATCTCTCTATTTTTTTAAGACTTTGGCAATTTATTCCAGAAGAGGTTTCACAGTTAAGGATCAGAGGGAGGTGCCTATCAATCTTTTATGAGGCCACATCTGTATTTCTAGCTAACTTAGGTAGATCCTTACTCAGTGCCCTTCTGTGTATCATTTTCTCTGGGCTGTTAACACAGGACAGAGGATCCCATGAGGAATGAGAATGCTTGGAATTACAGTGCACTTTGAATCAAGTTCTAAACTTAGTACTTTATGTTCCTAAGCTACTTAGGCATTGTTGGAAATACTGTCATGTGCCATTTTCCATGTTCTAAGAGGCTTACTCCTGGAGAGACAAGGCCTGGAGATGCAGATTTCTGTGGATGAAAGGAGGTAATTCCACCTAACATTTCAGCTAGTTGCACACTAGCCTGGAAGGAAGAACAGATACCTGTTTTCAAATGGTTTACAATGTCACAGATTACACCCATAGACATATATGTATAAAGGTTTGCTTGGGGATTTTGTTTATTATGACATAAAGCTACTGAAAATATTGTTATACATCTCTATGTAAACTTTATGTTGTAAAGAGACAGAGTACAGTGGGGACCAAGTTGTTTGGCATGTGCACCACAGATTAGCCATGTACCCTCCCTGAGTAGCACTCCAATTCTTTTCCCTGCCTGACTTGTTGCTCTGCTCTGCTTTTAGTTCCCTGCATTGTGCTCACTGCCTCATCTGCTGCTCTGGTTTCCATTTTCTACCCTGTTCTCCCTCCCCAATCCACTGCTCTTTTTTCTACTTCCTGCCTTATCTGCCTCTGAGTTGCCCATCCCCTCTGTGATCTGAAGTGTGCCACACACAGAGACTGCCTATGTTACTTGTGGCATGTTGTAGCAAGATCTGGTTCCAGGGGAAGCTGTGACAGCCCCTGGTGGCCTTGTGACTCCTGCTCTAATCCAGCTCCCTGGTCCCCCTTCATTTTCCTTTCCTGCTGTGCCTTATTGTAATGAATTGGCTTGTGAAAAGGGAATGATCCTGCTGCCCTAGTATCCAGAAGTAAGCCCTCATCTACTCTCAGTCTGTGGGTTCATCCTGAACACTGCTGATCCTCATCTTGCCCTCAGGTGCCAAATATGGCCTTCATAGCACTAATTGCCTTGAGGGTGAATTTTGTAGTGTCTGACCTCCCCTACAGCCACACCCATGCCTTACAGATGTCGTTCTGTCACTCTCACCTGCTGGGGCCTCAGCCTTCTCAGACTCTGCACCTTTTCTCTCACTGGATCCTTAGCCTAAGTCCACTGCACTGGGCCAAAGTGTTCTCACCTACCTTGATTCTGGGCCCCCTGGCCCTGGTGCCTACCCTTCTTGGGCACTGGGAGCCCTGGATCTCTTTTCACCCTACTTGTGCACTGGGCCTTCCAGCCATGTCTCCACCCTGCTTGGGCACTGGTTCAGTCCTTCACTAGGCAACAGACCTTTTTCTGGTTGCTGCCTGTCCACATCTTGTGCCCAGCCTCTGGCAGGCTCAAAGCAGCCATTTGCCCCTCAGGTACTGCTAGGACCTCCTTCACCCCAAATTGTCCCAACGCAAACCACTAGAGTAAACTGTAACAAAAAAGTAAGCCCTCTGGCTATAATATAGACTGTTCTCTATACAGGGTCTAAACATAAACACTAGCTCACTGGCTGTCCCACAAGACTTCTCCCTACCCTGAGTTGTATTCCTCTGCAAACCATAAGTTTCTTGCTGGCAGTCCCCAGGACATTTAGACTCTTGGCCCAGGAACTCCTTTACAACCTTCTGGCTCAGAAGCACTTTGTTTGGCAGGCTACAGAGCCAGAATCCTCTCTGGCTCAGGCTGTGGGCTTATATGTTTCCTAAGCCCAGCCTCTTCCAGCCAGGTGGCACCCCAGATACCCATGGCGATATCCCATTAGGGCCTGATGGCCCTGATTGCCTGATGGCCTTTATGGCAACTGTTACAACTGCTGCTCTAGCAGCACCCTTGCAGCCCAGGTTAGTCTTTGACTACTGTCTCTTTGTGCAGCAGTTAGTTCTACAGTAGAAACTCATAGCCTTTGGCTCCTAGCTGCCTATTCACTTGCAGCCTGATCATTCAGGGGAGTTTTTCCTTTACTGGCTACAAATGCACCCCTTTTACCTTTTGGGCAGCTCCCTGTTTAGGTGGCAGTTTTCTTGCTGCCTTCCCTATGGCAGCTAGCCCCTGTTCAGCTGTCTGGGCTCTATCTGCTGCAGTTTCCCCTCTTTTAAAATAATAGGAGCCCTAGACTCAAACATGTATTACAGTTGGATCACCCATGCCATAATGCATGCCACATCTCAATGTAAATGTCATGAAGTTTCAACACAAAACCCATGTGCCATACCCATCTCTAAGGCTTTAACATTGTTTACCAAAGGAAAATTGATCTGTAGTGAAGTCTTTTCAGTCTTTCCTCTCTAAGTTCATGGCTAACCACACACTGAAATCAGTACAAGTCCTCGCATTGGTCGGATTCTAAGGATGGATAGTTCCAGATTAGAAGGCAGTTCTCAACTAGATGCTTCACTATGCATCCTGGCATCTTCTTTTTACAATATAACAAAGGGTATAAAGTAGGGCAGTGACTTTCAGTCCTGCCTTGTGTCTTGCATGTAGTGGCTGTGTCACACTATCCCACACCTGAGAAAGCAACAGCAAGACACCTTTTCCTACAAAATATTCTTGGCAACAGTATGTCCATTACTTCAGGAAGATGAAAATCAAAACATCATTCCCTTCAACTCTGCCATTGTATGCTTTGATATACAATTAAATCATTTTTCAAAATTCACATTTAAAGTATTTTCATTTACATCTGAATTAGCACCTAAATGAGGCAAATCAGAGTTTTTATGCCAGGCTGTTTGTAAACTCAGGAAGACATTGTATTGGTTTTGCTGTGGCCACATTTTGGATTTTTTTTCTGTGCAATCATAACACTAGAAATAATCTTTTAATTTTTTAAATAAAAGCCAAGTCTGGAAAACAATTGAGAGCACTGCAAATTGGAAGCTATTAAGAACCAGCTAGACAAAGCTTCAGCTGAGATGATCTAGTTGGTGATGATCCTGCTTTGAGCAGGGGGTTGAACTAAATGACCTCCAGAGGTCCCTCCCAACACTACTTTTCGATGATTCTATGAAATGACTAATGATTATGACTTCGTCTCCCTAGAGTGGAATTATTTTTTATACTTTAGAAAATGCCAGCCAATGAACATTTTTGTTTAATTTTCACTGGGCACATCTATACATAGTATTCGTGTGCTGTAAGCTTACTGCACAGTAAAATACTGTTCAGTAAGATTTCTCCACAGGGCTTCTATATGTGTGCCCATCAGGAGCAAATTTGCTTTGGACAGAAGCAAATTTGTTCCCTGGGTGCTCTTCCAGTTAATCATGAACATGCAGTATGCGGTCCTGAAAATCTGTCTGTGGCACTGCATAACATACATGCCACACATACAGGTGTCCCCTGCACTGCTAATTTTCAGGGTCAGGGGGAGGAAGGTTGACCCCAGGAGGAGGCCTCATTGGGGTGCACTATTGTGTCATGCAGGGGCCCCAGTGTCAGTGAGGGTGCCCCTTAACACAGTCACATGTCACGAGTTTTGCTTGTCAGCAGTTTGAGGTGCCGTTTCCCAGAAATCCCTACACTTATCTCCTTGAAAATTGGGGCGCTTTGTGACCTGAGCAGGGGCTACCATGCCTGCTGTTTTCACCCCTCTTTGCCTTCACACTTACAAGTGACACAAGTTTTGCTTTCACAATTTTGAGGAGCAGTTTTCCAGAAACCCCTGCACCTCTCTCTCCTAAAACTTGGCAAGCTTCATGCCCTCAGAAGAGTCTACCGTCCCTGTTGGTTTCATCCAAATCTGACACAAAATGACAAAGGTATAGGCAGTTTTGTGCTTTCCCATTATAGCCTATGGGCAAAACGTCAAAATAGCTAAACAGTTTCGACAAAATGAAACGGAGTGGTTTCAAAACAAAATGAAATTCAAAATGAAACAGTGTCCTGTTGAAATGGTGAAACAGAAGTCAAAACAAAATGGTGCTGTTTTGCACAACCCTAGTACCTACTACAAGGTTAATCTACTAGACCAATACATTAGGCCAATCTACTACTCTGTACTACTACTCTACATGTAGACAGTGATGCTTTACTGTGCAGTAGGTTAGTCTACTGCATAGTAAAGTGTCATGTAAGCACACCCACTGAATACTAGTAAAATTTACACACTGTTTGCAACAATTATTGCTGATTAAGGCCTCATATCTCAGCTCTAGTAAGCAAGCCACAATAATTCCTCCCATTCTAATACATAGAGCAACTGAGAAGTTGTAGAAAGTTATGTCAGGAATAGTTTAAGATATGACCCATTTCTCTGGTATGGGGGCACAGAGTCTCAATTATCACCTTTCGTGATATCCTAGCTATAAGAATAGATCTCAGTTCTCTTTTCTAGTGAGGAATAACTTTCAATAATCCTAATACCTGGAATTTGGACTACTCGTGTTGGCTAAAACATAGTTTGGTCACTCATACAGGAGAAAAAAAATGTTATCATGTCATTAAAAAGTATTTTTTAGTAATCCATGCTCAGAAACATCAGACTTCATTCACCAGGTCTGCCCAGCTAGCACCTTTTACCAGAACTAAATCCATATTGTTCTCAGTAAAGATGAACACTTTGATCATCTGAAAATTAAATAATTGTGTGAAATGTCACCCATGATGCTGCACAAAACCTGGCAGCTATTACCTGTGCACCAGATTCCCATCTAGCATAAATCAGTATAGCTCCATTCACTTCAACAGAGCAACACAAATTTACAGTCGGGGAAGATCTGACCTATCATCTGGCTACCTGTCAGCACTTTATCAATAGTAATGTGCTCTTGGATTGTTATATCTCTGGTGCTAACTGAACCCAATTCTACCACATGCTAAATGTAAATCTTTACAGCTTGTTTTTCATTTATTTTCTTCCTTTTCTTTTTTCTTAAATAGTTAATCCAGCCCTAATCATAGTTTATTATGTTTCTCTTCACTATCACACTCCAAAAGCTAATCAATTCATTTGTTTCTCAATGACAGCAAGCCATGTCAGTGCTGGTATGTTGAATGTGCTAATAACAGTAGTAGCTTTAGGGGAGGGCAAACCGGGCAACTGCCCGGGGCTCCACACTTTATAAAAATAAAAATTAATTACAATGAATATTTGTATTATCAATACTGTATCAAGACATTTTGATTGCCATTTCATGGATAGGGCAAAGTGAAATTGAAAATATCCAACTTGCTTTTAGGTCATCAAAATTAAGCCTCTAAGGGGCCCCAAATGATTCTCTTGTCCAGGGCCCCAAGAACCCTAAGGCCACCACTTCTAATAAGATTTTAACTTTGCAGTGAAAATAATTTAAAGAATGGCTGTTTTGACAAATTACAAACAGGCATTCCATCAAAGGATTATTAGAACAACAAATGGTTTATTTCTGCCTGCTCATAGTAATGACTTAATAGTTCACTGCATGTGTATGGACTTTGATGTTTAAGCAATAGCATTTCATTTTCCCAAGTCATATATAACTCCATTAATATTAATGGAAGTTGGATACATGCAGCAAAAGAGGTATGTGCCTTTATGCACTCTCTGTTTATCAAAACAGCATTACATGTCACCATTGCTTGAGTACTAAAAATAAATACTATGTAATTGATTTATAAGTTTAACCTAATTGGTGCTGTGAACAGTAACCATTGCCCTGATCAGTCTGGCCCAAAGCTACATTCTGGTGTCTTAAAAATTAAAAAGGCAAGTTTTGAGGCTTTTGAACAAGAGAGCTCAATGTCCCTTCCACCATTTACAGATTTGAACTACAGGCAGAAAGGTGAAAAATCATTACTTAGTACAGAAATTGAGCTGAATTGATGAACAAATTTCTGAGATACCTGTTCTCTGTTTTACATTTTATACATGGGATTCAATGCTACATATGCAGCATTGAATACTGGGAGTGTCTAGATGTGTGTTTTATCGCACAGTAGACTAATTTACTGCACAGTAAAGGTCGTGGAGAGCATCTCTATTAGTGAAATGCTAAGGAACTCAGATCTATTCGTCTGAAAGAAAATTAAGGGGATAATTTGATCACTAACTATAAATACCTATCTAGGGAACACAAATTTTATAGTAGCAGGCAATAGTCAGTCTAGCAGACAATGATATAACTATGGAAGCTGAAAGTTAAATATACACTAATTCAGATTAGAGTTAATGAATAAAGTTATAATGCTAACTGTAATTAACCACTGAAACAATTTATCAAGGATAATGGTAAATTCTCAAGTACTAGAAATGTTTAAATTAAAGTTATGTGTTACTCCAAAAGATGTGCTTTAGGTCAAACAGGCATTAATCTAGGAAAGGCCTATGGTCTTTGTTATGAAGTCAGAGTAAAATGGTCACAGTGGCCCCTTCTGGTTTTATAATCTTTGTATCATTAAGCCACAGAAGTCCAGTGTCAATCAGACAAGACAAGGGGGAATGAATTTCTCTATGTACCATGTTTCCCTTGAGAATTATTTTTGATTCTAATGCTTTTAAGCAACCTTGCACAATATTAGAGCAAAAAAAGTTCTGTAGAAACAGAAGTTTTGGGGGGGAGGGAGAATTATTTTTTCTATTTTGCTAGTTGCCTTATCTTTGGGATTTTAAACTAGTTTTTCCACAAAACTCATTATTTTTCAAAAGTTCTAATTACAAATGAAAACTAGCATGCAGCCTCTAGAGAATACTTAATCCACAAAGCTGCCACAAACTATGGTATGATTGGCAGTCCCTAAGGCACGTATCTCAACTGGATTTAGCAGGGGTGCAGTGACCTCAACTGAAGATTGCAAGGGTCAGAAATGAGGTGAAGGGTCCCAAGGCAACTGCTAGAGCTCTCTGAAGATGCCCATTTTCATAAACATTAGGATTTCTACACACAAAGTAAAAGGAAGAAAGTAACTCCTTTGAAATTATTTATATTTTTTAAATTTTCAAGATAGACACAGTCTAATCACAGAGTAGGGAATAAATCCAGTCATGGTTTTCCATGAAACTCATCATTTTTCTAAACATACATGATTAGTTTTATATCACACATTTCCACTGCAGATTTGCTTTTTCTACCAAAATTAGTATGACAGTTTCAGCCTTTAAAATTTAAATAAATATTTGGGGTTACAATCAGAAAACATTAAAGTGAAGTTAATATTCTAAATATAGAAATACAAAATTATATGTTGTAGACAATGTCTAAACTAAATCCTAACCAAACATGCATGTACACACACACTTTGACAGGTAGTTCAATCTATCAGTTCATGTAGGATTGGGAAGTTATGTTCTTGGCATTACTACTAACAAAACAGCCAAAATTGTATTAAATATTTTTTCAGGTATTATATTTGTGATTTTACAGTGCAATAAATTCTTTGAACATGTGGCCAGTTGCTATTTCTGGCACAATTAACACCTTAATTGTACCAGAAAAAGAGGATGTCAGAGACCCAATTTATTTCTAGAGTAAGACACTGATGGAAGATAAAAGATTCTCACTGACCTCTTTGGGCTTTGGATCTGGACAAGTCTCTTAATCCCTTCTATGTAAAATAGAAGTAATAATACTTAAACTAATTATTTCTACTATGAGAATGTATTCTATTTAGGTTTTTCTACATAGAGGTCATTACTACCCTACTTAAACATTGCATAAATGTACATATACAGAGAAATGTGGTCTTTATCTAAATCTAATTTTTAATCCTTTTTTCCTCCCTTTCTATGAATGGTAAAATCATACAGATCTGACTCTCAGTACCTGAAACTATATTGGATATAAGGCAATATTTTATATCTGGCTCGTTTTAAGTTGGGAGCTAGCAGACCATTATAAAGGATATATTTCTATTTTTAAGATGGGAAGATCTCTGCTAACTGTCTGAAAATGTTCAGTTAAAAAAAAAAAAGGTGTGTTGAAATATGAAGGGAATCTTAGTGGTTCTTTTACCTGTATTTGATTTTTTTGTGAAAACAGTTAAGTTGCCACACTGCTATTGAAAAAAAAATGTTCATGAGGTAAACCACATACTCTCAGAGGATTCAAATAGCATTTCAAGGTACGTGCCAATGTTACATTTAGATCAGCCTAACTAGGTTTAGGTCAATCTAAGCGCTGATCTGTGCAAAAGTTCAGGCCGGTTAAACTGGGCAAAAAATGGCCAGCCCAATCTAAATTACTTCACCTTAGGAGGTGAACCAAGATAAATCAGGAATGGGATAGCCCAATCTACTCCTCCTACCCTTCTGACCCTGACCAAGCTATTTTTAGTCCCCCAACTTCTCCTGTCCCCAAACAGACCACCTCCCCTAGACCTACTAGCCCCCTCATGGACCTGCTAGCCCCTGCTCTGATCCAGCCTGCCCCTCCCCTCACCCCAAGTTACTCAGATCAGGTTCCCAGCACAATTCCTGGTACCAGTGAAAGTGCACACAAGCTATTTTATGATTGGGCAAGGCAAACATCTGCATGTACTCTCAGGCTTCTTTGGAAATAGAGACATGGTTAGCCATGTTAATTTGAAGTCAATCAGAGGGCAAGGTAGGTTTGCAACTTATAGGCTAACTAAATTAGAGGTATACATACTACAAGCTTTCGTGAGCTGGAGGTCACATCATCAGACACTTTGAAAGGATGTGTACAGACCAGTGTCCAAAAGGGAGCGAGTGATTTAAATGGAAAGAGTAAAAGAGGAAGGAGAGGGGAGTGCTGGAACAGGCAACAAGCCACTGCTATGGGTTCTTTGCTTGTTGATGAACGGAGCTCCAACTAATGAAAGCTTATGATATATGCCTCTCTATATTTATATATCTCTAATTTAGTTAGTCTATAAAGTGCAAAACTATCGTGCCATCTTCTTTAGCCAAAAGACAGACACAAGCCCCCACTGTGGTAAGACTAATATATTTTCATGCAAGGACTGAAACAAAGTCCACTGAAACCAGCACCTTTGGAGATCTCAGAAAACTTTGCAACTATTAATAAATGCAGCTTCATAATCCCATCTGATAGTAATAGAATAGAATATACCCATTTTACAGTTAATAAACTTAGGCAGAGAGAAAAACTTGTTACAGAACAATACAGAATACAGATATTCTGACTTCCACTCTTCTGCATAAAAGATATTATTACAGGCTATGAAGAGGAGACAGGCTCAACAGAGAATAACAGATCTGGGGTGGGGATTGTTTGCTTTGTTTTTCCTTAGAAATTTCAATCTTCTCTTTCCTGAAAGTTTTCCTGGTAAGAAGAGAATTATTGACACAATGACATTACAAGGGTCAACAGACAGAATACTGATAAACTGAGCTTTTGTCAAAGCCTTGTTAAATTTAATTTTTAATGAACATTTTGGAGTAAGAGTATTTCTGTTTTAAAAAGTCTTGTAACTTCAATTTAATTGTAAAAGTTTTGAAAGCTCATAACACCAATGCTCTGAGATCCAGAATGGGTTCCACATCTAGGGAAAAGTACATTTAACTTTCCAGGTAAAAGCAAAAGTTAAGTAGAAAAATATCTGTTTTGAGGAGGGAAACTAAAGCTTTTAGGTCATCCTTATACATCATACAGAAGTAAAACAAAAGGATAAAATCTCAGTTTTTAAACTATCCTTTGCAAATCAATTTTAACTCTAAGGCTACTCTTCTTTTCAGATAGATACCTCACAGGAGCACTATGAAGTGTAATTAATATTTGTAAAGCACATGGATCCTCAGAGGAAAGGGACTGTTGAAATGCAAATGATCATTATTGTCAAAAGAATGTCTGCCTTGTTTCTGTGCTTGTGTGTGAGTTTCTTCCAGGAAAATAAGTGACTTGAACTTGCCCATCAAATAGAATTCTCTTTGTGAAACAATCAAGGAGGTGCTCAGTGGAACTTGGTTCCCTGGAACCCCTATTCATTCCTGGATGAAAATCAATACAATGACCTGTTAACAGTAGTTTTTGTCAGTTTTAGATGCATAATGCCCAGACTCCTTAGCTCATCTCATTAACTTTTCTACCATAACTGATGTGTTTCATCTCTGCTTCATTAATTTAGGATACAAGACATTTTTTGTTCTATAGTCTAACAGTGCAGCATACTTTTTAAAACAAAATACAAGATTCCCCCTGCCCCTTCTGTGATGTAGAACTTGGAATGCCTGAGCCAAAATGAAAACCAAAAAGAAGGAAGCAGATACAGATAATACAGATAAGGAATCTAACTGGTTTTTTATTCCTCTGTATATCATATTAGACTCATCTTCAGTATTAAAATGGAGCTTACAAAAATGTAAATGTTCACTGAAAAATAAGTCTTTACTCTGGAAAGAAAAATACCTTCCTGGTTAATCTGATATGTGAATACATACACAAATGGATAGCTATATTATGTGTTTTTTCATTTTTCTTTGATGCATCAAATATTACCATTTCCAGGGAACTTGATGGACTTATGATCTGATCAGGTATAGCAATTCCTGTTTTCCTATGCCTCCCATTATAAGACAACTGATAGATATCCCAAGGACTAGTATAATAATAATCATACAGTGCCCTTCTGGAGCATTTCATTTAAGGAATTCTAAAAAGTAATTTAAATATATACATAAGTTAATTGCACAAAATGGGGAAACTAGGGGGCAAAATTTGACCATTTTGCCATTGTAACAGAGCTAGAAATTGAATTCAGAAGTTGTCTTTCTTGTTTTTGAAGTCCCGGTCTCTCAATTGGTATTGGCGATAATTCCTCTAAACTTATACTTCCCCGTTTACATTTTCCAGATTGCCTTGCATTACATTGATTTGCATATGTATGCAAACACACACAAGAGAGCCATTTTCAAAAAAAGAGAAATAGTCAAAATGGGCAGAATGCAAGGAACTTATTGCTATTGCTGTGGAAGTTAATACAAACCTTTCTTCATTTAGAAGAGCTAAAAGGTAGAGACACTTGAATAGCTGCAAAGCAAAATCACTATTTTCAGATTTCTACTTCATATTCTAACATGAGTTTGTCATAGAAGATACAAGCAGAAGTAGAAAAGTAGCCAAGAATGGGTAACGTTATCTGACTTATAAGCCTAAGAACCATTTGCAAAAAGGACAAAATGTTTAGCTATATAGTGTCATGTAAGTAACAAAAACATAATGTCACTAGCAATGAATAGCAAATTTGGAATAACTATATGAAAAATACATAGTACAAATGTTATCAGTTCAACAACAAATAAACATTCCAGAGATCTGGGAACCATTAGGAAACAAATATGAGAAAAAGCCTAATTAGTTGATGACTGCTTCCTAGATCTCATGAACTTCTTTGGAGAAACCACTGCTTTTGACACAGATCCAACAGAACAAAGCTGGTTTATTGTGGTTCAGCTCATTTCACTAGGGGAAGGTGACATTCCAAAACATAATAATTGGGCTCATTTTGGTTAAGTACTAGGGATGCAAACATTCTCCAGATTTTGTCTGGAACTGCAAACTTTGTTTTCAGGACTTGCCAACAGACCAGTTCAGATTGATTTGAAAACCATTATTCATTATTATTATTACATCTCTTTAATAGCACCCAAAAAGCAAACCAAGATGATACTAAGAAAAAAACCCCATTCCTGTTATAAATAATTTACAATATGACAAAAAACATACTGCTGGAAAGAGGAACAAGGAGACTCAAATAAAATACATGGAGAAAATTATCTAACCTTGCTTGCCCATTTCTTTTCTAATACTTTCCTTGTTCTATATTATTTTTCAAAACTTTTACATGACCTAATATCACCAAGAAATATTAGACTCCAACTACACGATACGCCCAATGACTAGGGAGACGACGATCCAATTGCTCATGAATCCTGGTACTCATTAGCCAGAGCAAGCAGGGAGCAAACACCAGCACACATTGATTGCAACAGCTTTATTCAGAATGGAGACAGCTTCAGGCAAAGGTCCCAAAAAAACCAACAAATTGGGGGCCTGCACTGAACATTAGTTTTTTCACATGTTATACACCTTGGTTCATGCTCATTAACATTTACTCCACCCTTACTCCTCCTTTGTTCCACCCAAATCTTCTCCTATGTTAAGCTCCGCCTCTGTTTACTTAATTAGCATGGAATTGCCTATGCATTTCATTCATTCACATGCCTTTTTGCTATGAGCACATGTCTAAGACTGACTCCTGCTTCTCTCGGTCACTTGGACTTTGACCAAAGCCTGGAAGCTTCTGGAGGCTTCTTCACCAATGACCATTCCCCTTTTTGCATATGTTTATTTCAGATTCTGTTACCAATTATGTGTTGTCTTTCACATTCCAATCTCTCTGTCCCATGTTGTATCATCTCCACATCCCTAAGGCTTCACCTCATTAACAGCACACAGACTCACACAGACTTACTTGAAAATGGTTGACACAATTAAGATAGTTACTTAGTATAAGCAAATGGCTGGCTTAGCATAAGCATTCATCAGCAAAATCTGCTATCCCTGGTATCTTGCTATGTTATTTTTAATATATGATTCTGCCTTGTGGTCAGCATCTTTTGCTGGGCCAGAGATTAAATCCATTCAGCTGCAAATCTAGTGCTCCCCAAGATCCAAATATAGTCACCCTAAAAAGAAGAATGTACCATTCATCAACAGCACCTACTGGCCATCACCCCTTGCAGAGTCATGGAAATTCTGTCTACCTCCCCCCTCCCACTTTATTTTTTTTTATTTTAGGATCATAGGAAAGTAAGGCTGGAAGGAACGACATGAGGTCCTCTAGTCTGGCCCCCTGCTCAAGGCAGGATCATGATCAAACTATCCCATTCCAGTGTTTGTTTAACCTGGTCTTCTCTTGAAATAAGCTTTCAGTAGTCTCTCTCTCCCATGCCATCCTCCTATGAATGAAATCACATTTCTAGGTTTTCAAGGGGCAGAAACTGAAAATCCCTTTTAAGATATTAAGCACAAATGAAACTCCCTGAGTTGTAATCAGCACCCTGTGGTGAAGACTCCAAGAGTCAGGTTGGGATAGAAGTCTAATTAAGTACCCTTGTTAGGCCCAAATTGTTGAGCTTCCACCAGTAAGTCTTATTTTCAAATACTGCCTAGTCACTTCAGTGTCTGGGAAACATCCGACACTGTCAGCTAAGAAAGAAAATAAACATGCCTGCTAGCAAAAGAAACATAGGAAATCTTCACTGTCCAGTTAGTTCTCACTTTTTTTCCTTTTGTGGGTGTTCACTAATAGACAACAAAGAGGCCACCAAAGAAAATAACAGATATAAGGAACAGAAAAAATAATCCAGCCACTCTTAACTCTGATCCCAGGAATTCTAAAAAGCAGCATCCCACATGAGAGCCATGTTAACATAAACTATACTTGAAAACATTTTTTTAATTACTACATCAATGCCAGACAGAGTGGGCAAAGGTATTGTACAGAATAAGTTCCACTAACTGTTGTTCACCCCCTTTATTATTTATAAAAGTGTTAATTCTATGTTGAGACACTAAATAAAGAAAGCAAAATACTTGAGGACTAAGGTTCCCTCATATTCTATTTAGAAGGCTCCATTTTTCCTCTTTTCAGCTTTTGACAACAGGCACAACAAACCTGGCAGCTTCAAAGAGTCTTTCTGCTTGTTTTGAGTATAACTATTTCCTTCTGAAATTTGAGAGGTATGAATTGTAATTGCTCAAGTCTCTCATTCTTCCTCCCTCCTATGATCATTATTTGCTCATTGTTGCTGGATTGGAAAATCTTAGGGCACCTGTGACTTCCTTGGGAGGGTCGTTCAATCAAAATATTTAAGCCCCCAATCTCAAGGACAAACTTTTAAAGCACCTTTGGAGCTCTGTAGGAACTCTACGGATGAAGGCTGCTTTAGGATGCATTGAGTCAACTTAATTTTCTTATCAGCCTGGACTGCATATTGCCAGCCAATGCCATCAATTTTGAAAAAGGTACAATCAGTTGCAAATCCTTCCCACAGGTTATGAGTTGCTGTTATTCAGTTGCAAGATGTCACTCGGTACCCAAAGGGATTGCTTACTCAGGATCTCCAGCCTTATCTGGTCTCTGTGTACACCATTACACTCTGTGTAAGCCAGCCGAGGCATGGCATCTAGAATTGAGGGAATCCCTGCCTCATTCTGAGTCTGAGGCTTCTGAACATTTCAGTCCCTGATCCTCTCTTTTTTTGTGGCCCGGCCTCGTGGACCTATCTTCCAGTTCAGCTACAAAGAGACAGATTTTCCCTTTTGATGGAGAGAAGAACACTCAAAAGTACCAAGCAGTGAAACAGATAACTCCTCTACCATAAAGTTATTATTAGTCCAAAGGCCGTCCAGCCAGTAGTTCTCTTTCCCCTCCAAACACTTCCCAGTCCATTCCCCGCAGTTCTCTCCACTTCACATAGTCACTGCTCACCTTATGAGGCTGTTCTTATCTCAATCTGCTTCCTTTAGCATCTCCTGGGCATCTCTTCTGAAATATGACTACCAACCCGACCTGAAGTGTCAGCATGGCTATTCAATTGCCTGCTGATGCTCAAGCTCCATCTTGTTTTTTCTTGCTCATAGACAGTGCTTTAAAGTCCTACTAGGGGATTAATTCTAACAGTAGGCCTGCTGCCTGGCACCGTCTTCCTGTCCAATACATTTTATTTTCATTTTCATTACCTTTCTGCTTTCCAGGCAGTAAACTTATCCTAGCTCTTGGAGCACTCCACAACTCAAATAAAAGGAGAACTTTGGCTGAGCAAGAAACCTAAGATCCTAATGCCTTTATATACCACCTCTGTGTTTGGATAGTAATGCTACTAGCTTTTGTGCAAATCTCAGAAATTTCAGAATTTAGGTTTGGATTGCCTGAGAAAGTCCAATAGGTAAAGGGAAGATGAGGTATCTGGGGCAGAGAGAGAAGTTGCCCAGTTTTGTCCCATCATATTTGGTGATATGCTACACGTGGATTCAATTCAAGTCAGATTTGTCTATTCCACCCTAATACCTAATGAACCTCAGCTTGATCAGAAGCTTAACTAGGTGTGGGTGCATGGGGCACTAGCCCTGCCAGTTTTGAGGGGGTAAAAAAAATGCCTATGCCTCAGTTTTGGCTGCTGCTACAGCCCAGGGTAAAAAAATTGCTTGTTATGCCTCTCACTTTCCTTTACACAATCATTTCATAATTGGCACTGTGATACACTTGAGGAGGAAAAAAAGCTGTGTCTTCACATCCTGCTCCAGACATAGATGTTGTTCCAAATTGCAGTGTCTATAAGTAACATACCTAAACTTTATTGTAATTAGATCTTCAGTTGAGGGTATTATATGTTTGATGCATCCCCTTATTTTGAGGTGATGTGGTTATGGAAAAATTAAAATAAAGCATTAACCATAATCATTATCCCACAAGTTGTCCCACCAAGTTTAATTGTGTTTGTAAGTGTAAATATGAAACATTTAATTGCTGTGCCTAGATATGCCATTTTGGAGTTGAAAGTTCATGGGATCATAGAAAAGTAGGGCTGGGAAGGACCACAAGATGTCATTTAGTCCAGCCCTGTGCTCAAGGCAAGATTGTCCCAGTCTAAACCATCCCAGCCAGTGTGTGTCTAACATACTTTTGAAAATTTCCAGGAATGGGAATTTCACAATTTCTCTGTTCCAGTGTTTTCACTGCCTTCATAATTTGGAAATTCCTCCTAATATCCCACCTAAATTTCCTCTGATGCAGCTTGAGGCTGTTGTTCTTACAACTGTCCCCTATCTCCACAGACAAAAGCCCATATTCATTCTCTTAGTAATCACCCTTCAGGTATTTGAAGTTTGTTACCAAGTTCAGTCTTCTCTTCTCCAAACTAAATACCCCAGACACCTAATCATTCTTGCCACTCTGCACTGAACTCTTTTCAGTCTGTCCATATCCTTCTTGTCTGCACACAGAACACAAGGTGAGGCCTCACCAGTGCTGAATAAAGATGAAGATTAATTTCCTTTGATTTGCAAATGACATTCCTATTAATACAGGCCAGTATACTATTGGCCTCTTTTACAATAAGAACATAGTGTTAGCTCATATTCAGCTTACAGCCAACTGTTACCTGCCACCACCCTGCTCCCCAAGTCCTTCTCTGCAACCTAGCCACTTACTCCCCAGTTTGTGCTTCAGTGTGTAATTACCATATTTACTCAAATAGAAGGTGACCCGGATTATAGGATGATGCCTTGCCCCAATGATTAGATTGTATATATGGAAAAATTGTTATAATTTTCCAGGTATAGAATCTAATTTTGGGGGCTGCCTTGAATTTGTCCTTCTCTCACTGCTACATCAAGAAAAATAAAATTGGGGGGTCAGGTAACCCTTTGCTGTCTGCTTCTCCCCAACATTTTTCCCCTGGCAGCCTCTTCTCCTTCTTCTTACTGTCAGACCCTGTTCTCCCTGAGCACATGGAAGTGAGGAGAAAATCTGAAAGCAATAACCTTGAAATTAAACATGGCTGTAGCAATTTTCATATAGTACCCATAGACTTAGTGCATATAGAATTGATGCACGTTACCTTTTTAGGAAACTGCTGAAAGTTTTAGCACAAGTATCTCATAAACAGACTTTTGAGCAGCACTTTGGCACCTACTTTTATGTATTACAACCTATGTATGGTATTTGCCAAACTCCAAAAGGCCAATGATTTACCATATAGTTCTCTGGCTTGGGCCCTCCAGAATCAACAGCATTTCAAGTCATGGTGAGCCACAACAATGCATACAGTTCACCCAGAATCTCTTTGACACATCCACTGTCAGTGTGGTGCATATAATTAGGTGCAGAAGAAATGGAGGTTGCAAAAATAAAAGAGCCCAGGAGTCAGGGGACAGAAAAGGGAGAAAACAGGGGAAGAAAAGAAACCTGAAAATGAGGGGAAAGAGCTGAAGTCAGAGCCAGAGATCAGCTTTCTGCCATTAAGTCCCCTGGACTCCATCCCAAAGTGGCAAGCTGGAAAGCTAGCAGTTTATGTGGTCAGAGGGAGAGTGGGCATAATAGCAGGAGACTTCAATTGCATGACAAAGAGGGTGACAAAACATGGGAAGGAGAAGACAGAATTTTAGACAGTTCATCCAGATTGTTAGCAAATATAATAAAAATAATAGTCACTAAAAGATGTGTGGGCAGGGGAAAAAAGTTTTCACTTCAACTGACTCCAGTGGAAAGAAGCATTCAGGAACTGACTTTGTGTTAGTATCAAAGAAATAGACGTAAGGAAGAAATAAACTAATTGTGGCATTTAGTGATCACTATATGCTGAAGGCAGAACTGAGTCTTGGTAATAGTCCTGGAAGAGGAAGGGGTGTGTGGAAGTTAAATGTGTGACTGCTACAAGAGATGTGAAGAGATATTTCAAGTGTACATGAGACACTATGAGGGGTGGAGAACACTGAGGAAATATTTTAAGAGTACCAGAGAGTGATGGATGATGGTGAAGAAGAGAATGGAAGAATTCTTCAGAAAGGAATGGCGAAGAACTGCAGGGAAAAGAACAAAACTGCTGAGAGAGCTGCAAAGAAAGATGCAGAAATGCTAAAGGAACCTGTAGAAGGAAGATAGGGACAGAAGAACTGTACAAAAGAAACAAAGAAAGAAATAGAAAGTTGTTTTCAAAGAAAGAAGAGAGAAAATGTTTTTATCACAAGCACCCTGGGTGAGAGAAAATAAAGAGTGGTCCTGATACTTTTTGGCTAGAGTAAAGAAGGCAAACAGTGTGTTAAAAGCAGTATGGGAAGAAGGTGGTACCTGGATGGAAAAGCAGATGGAGGTGTTGGAAGCAATGAGAAGAATTTATGAAGAGCTATATCAAAAGAAATAAATTGGAATAAGATGAAGATTTTGCTGGAAAAGACTGAAAAGAAAATTGAAGAGGAAGTAGAGGAGGAAGCAAAGGAGATAGAATAAAAGGTATGCAGTGTTTAAACACCTTTAAAAGAGAGAAATCACCTATCTATGGAATTTTACAAGAAGTTTTGGGCATGGATTGGGTGGGGGGATATAATGGAAGTTTTGAGGAAATAGCAGAAACAGGAGAGGCAGGGAAAGATTTTACCAGAGGCATTGTGGTCTTATTCTTTAAGTAAGGGAAGAAGGAACTCTTGAAAAACTAGAGGCCAATTATATTCCTTAATATGGACTGTAAGTTAATGACCAAGATTCTGGCTTTGAGGATGAGGAAAAGCCTCCAGAAGATAATACATGAAGACCAAGTATGGACAGTACCAAGTAGAAGGATCTCTAAAGTGGTCACAGTGATCAGAGATACACTGTCCCATGTCCAAGAGAGGAAAACAGTTATAGCAAACTTAGATTTAGAAACAGCATATGCCAGAATGGATCATGATTACATATTTGAAGCACTAGGACAAATGGGCTTCCCAGAGAAATGTGTATGTTGGATGAGGTTATTGTACAGGGAAACAGAGAGACAAGTCCAAATTACTGGGCATCTAAGCAGGCCTTTTAAAATTCATACAGGGGTGAGACAATGGTGCTCCCTGCTGCCATTAGTATTTGTGCATGGCATGGAACTGTTACCACAAAGATTAAGAAAAGACAAGGTCATAAGCAGAGTCATATTAGCACCCTCTTTCCTAAAAAGGTCTTGATGTATAGATTACGGTGATAAGTCACATTTAGACCTGGTACGAACAAATGCCAATGAAGTAAAAAGTCTGACATGGAAGGTAATGAGACTACTTTTATTTTGGAGAGACTTAGATAATAATTGAAGTAAAAAAAAAAGTTTGAGTCTATTGATTCTAACTCATTGGACAGAATTTCACCTTGTGGATCACCGAAGTGCAGCTTGCAACTAACTCTGAGTTGCCCAACTGAAATGTTGGAGTGATTCTATTACCACCTATGACCACATACATGGTCATGTTCTTGATTCCAAAATACCAGTAAAACGTATTTAAATTGTATATGAATTAAAAAAAAACACTTTACTCAGGAAGATCAGGAGTTTTGCTTACCCTGAAAAGCTCACCCAGTAATTATATAACTCACAATCTCACCTCAAACAACAGTATTGTGTTCTACAGGATATAAATTCATAACTGTGAACAAGTAAGAACAACAGTTTATGCCCTAAGATTTTGAAATAAACACTAAAATGCTTACCTAGTAATTATTGGGAAGCCTGTTTCTCTGTACAATACAGCTTTGCTACACAATGGATTCATTCAGGGCCAGATTTTTCCTGGTTCTTACATGAACAGTTAATGAGTTCTGAACATGGTTAACCTTTCCTTCTTTGGAGTGCAGTGCTCTGTGCTCTTTGGCTTCTATTCTCAATCCTTTAACTGACTTCCTGGCTATGGACAGATATTACACATAAACCAGTTTAAGTGATCAGAAACTGGTTTAAACCTGTAACAGAACAGATGTTCAGTACACATAAAACAGTTTGAAAATGGCTGAAACTAATTTGAGCTAAACCTGGCTGAATGTAGTATCAGACTTAATTAATTGGCTCAAACTAGTTTATGCAATGTCTGTCCCAGACCCCTTGCTGGTTTAAATTAAGCCAGATTCCTCCAGCATTCTGGTATGCTCTCTGGGCTGGGTGGGGCTCTCTGCTTCTCAGCAGAGCTGGCCCCTCCCCTCCACTCCCTGGCCAGAGCTCTGGCAGAGAGTTGTAGGCACAGACTGTCTGCCTGTCTTCTCCCTGCTGAGCAGGGATTATTCCCCCTGCCCCTCTGACTTATGCAGACACCTCAGCATTAGCTAGCAGACCACATGCTGGCTACAGTCCATGCTGTGGGAGATGACAAAGCAGACAGGCTTTTTGGAGCTAATCAACAGGTAGCTTAATTTCCTTACTTGGAAAAGCTGTTTAAGAAGAGCTTGGAGAGAGACTTAGTTTTCTTAATGGATTGATAAACACTGAGATAGGGGTGATAAACATTCCCTGCTGGGCTGCTGAGAGGTGGGGGGGGGAATAATCAGAGCATCCTGCCAGGGCTTGGCTATGCCCCCCTCAGCTCAGCACTGAGAGGCAAAGGGAGGACTGCTCTAGTACTCCCCAACTTCTAGCCTGAACCACTGTAGGCATGTGACTGCATTTCTATAATGAAAAGGGAATGTCTAACCACCACCAAATTGGTTCAAGCTTTTCAGGTTAGACTAACCTGCAAAGATTGAATGAATTCAGGCTCAGGCTTCTTGAATGTCCATTCCTAGCCTCTGTGTGCATTTGTCAAGTTTATCTTTTTGCCTATTAATGTTATAAGCTAGCCAGTGTTAGTCTGTATGGTTTGTGTGTATGTGTGTGTACTACACCTACCACAACTGAGCATCATCTTTGCTAGGTCTCCAGTTACTTCTTTCCTACTACTACTACTACTGCTACTACTACTGCTACTACTAATAATAATAAAAGGGTTGTAGTAATACAAGAGGAAGTATAAGCAGGAAAAGGTGTAGTACATTTACTTTAGTCCCATGCCTTTCTCTGGGATGTTACCAAGTGCTCACAGTCCTTAGAGGTCAGATTGTTCACAAAACAAGGAAAAGGAGACAACAAATATATTGTGCTTTTTATTTTAAACACTCAGACTATCACACCTTCTGGTTCTGGTTCCTTTTGGTACTTTCAGCCATGCCAAGCTTTCCATATGGATTTATCTTAAAATCTACCTACCTTTGGGGTTCCCTTTCCTACTCAGTGTCAGTACATAGTTTATATTATTCATATCAGTTTTCAGGCTTCCAGCTGGGAGCCAAACAATATCCCTTATTAGAGCACTGCAACAAGAATGATAATGTTAACAGCTCTCTGGTGCCACATACTTGAATTGAAGTGGCTTTATATTAGGGCTGTGCGAAACGGCACCATTCTGTTTCAACTTGCATATTGATGGACTGGAATTTCATTTCAAATTTCATTTCAATTTGAAATTGCTGTTCCATTTAATTTTGTTGAAACAGTTTCACTGCTTCAATGCTATTTCAACGTTTCGCATATAGGCTATAATGGGGTAGATCAAAACAGCCTAAAACTTTGTCATTTCTGGCCTGATTTGGATGAAACTTGCAGAAATAGTAGCCCCTTCTGAGGGCAGGAAGCCTGACAAGTTTCAAATAGATAGGTGGAGGGGTTTTGGGGAAACTGCACCTCAAACTGCTAACAAGCAAAACTCGTGACATGGGTGACACTGTGTGTGTGTTAAGGTGCAGCAGGGTGAAAATTGCAGGTATGAAAGCCCCTACTGAGGCCACAAAGCCTGCCAGCTTTCAAGGAGATCAGTACAGGGGCTTCTGGGATCTGGGGCTCTGCACCTCTGGCTGCTGACAGGCAAAACTCGTGACATGCATCGGTTACACTGTGTGTATTTTAAGGTGTGCCATCACTCGACTGACACCAAGGCAGAAATCAGGGCAGTTCAAAAAATGCTGCCTTTTATGCAGTTTTTCCATCCTTGCCCCAGAGCACTGGGATTGGAAGAAACCTCAGGAAAGGATGACAGTCACTGGCCAGCTACGCAGTATCTGGTCAATAACGAGAGCAGTCCTTCCCCCCACTTTCCCCCCTCTTCCTCCTCCCTCTCATTACTTTAGTTTCTGTTTCCCTGCAGGCAAGCCCAACTTGAGCTTTGAAAATTGAAACATTTTGAAAATTTCAAAACATTTCAAATTGCCTCATTTCATTTTGAAGCTGTTTTGAAACTCTCTGTTAATTTTGATTTTGTTGTTTTGACCTTGAAATGAGTCGAAACAGTGTTGAAACAAAACTGCCAGCAAAATTTTGCACAGCCGTACTTTATATGCCACACATGCAACATGTCTATATGAGATGCTTAATGACACAGTAGCCTAAGAACACTGCACAGTAGCGTATTACCATGGTTTTTGACTGACATGCTACTGCACAGTGTTATTAGGCTACTGTGCAGAAAGCGTAAAAAAAAAAAAAAGTGTGCCAGCACTATTGCACAGTAGCACAAGTTACTGCACATTGAATTATCACTTGGTTAACCAAGTATTAAACTTAATGTGCAGTAACTACTAACTAGGGCACATTAATGAATGTGTAGA
Source organism: Gavialis gangeticus (assembly GCF_001723915.1). Classification (NCBI taxonomy): domain Eukaryota; kingdom Metazoa; phylum Chordata; order Crocodylia; family Gavialidae; genus Gavialis; species Gavialis gangeticus. The sequence goes on from NW_017729000.1 coordinate 33,034,464, forward strand.
GGCACCCATGGAGCCTTTATATGTCGGTCAGTACAAGGCAGAATCTTTCACATAGTTTCCAGTACTGTGTTTCTAAGTCAACATTCTAAACATTAATTGAACATTGTATTAAAAAAAAGAAAAGAGAAACTCTTAAAAACTGTAATCTATCCCACTCTAACATGGAGTTAGGATTGAAATGCATTCCATTAATAAAGTGGAGTTGATTTAACTTACACTGGGAGAAATAGAAAATATTTTTATTATGCTATAATTCTTCCCTGCTCTCTTTCTTCAATGTGACTACTGTACTCAGGACTAATTTTCATCTATTACACATTTCATAATACTATTAGTCTGATTAATTAATGCATAATATGTCCTGGAGACTAATTTGTTTACTCCTAGTGGGCTCATTAGAATTTGCTCTATGAATGTGAGATTAGATTTTTAAGTGAGCCACCTTCTAAAGATTGAATCATATGTCTGTTTTGCAGAAACCTGACAAATGAAAATCAAGTAATCTATATCTCTTTGTTTATATGCACAAGCGCACTTAAGAATTGCTAAACAGACAATGCAGCCCAGCTTTCTCCAATTAAATATATAGTTTCTTCAGTTTTATCCTCAGCTTTATATATATATATATATATATATATATATATGTTTCTCACCAAAATAAGGAACTTTAGAACAAGTATGTTATTTTTTTCAAATCTGAATGCAGCGTTATCTGAAATTAATTTCATATTAAAAGGTGTGCCTTTTTTCTTATAGGCTGTCACCATTGTTATTTCTATTTTAATGATATTATCTGACTGCAATAAATGAACAAGAACACCAGCTCTTGTGGGAAATTCCTACATATATCTTTTTCCTTGTTTAAAATGACTATTTTTTAAAATATTCATTTAGGTCATTTCCAGTTCTTTCTCCATTTCTATTCTATAATGGCTGGTTACTCAAATATGAAAGGCAGTAGATCAGGTTGCATTTTAAGAAAGGTTTTTAAAAGGCCATTTCTTGGTATGCTATGTACTAGAGACTAGCAACCACCAAAGATTCATGGGATAATTCTGAATGTTATACTTATGTAAATTTTCTTTGGCATGTAAAATATTGATTAGAATACTCACCAGAATGGATTCAGTAATAAGATTTCCTGGACTGCCTACTTTCCATTAGCTTATTTCCTGTGAAAATTCTAGCTTTTTCACAGTATTGGGAAGCTTCCTGCTTGAGTTCTGACTCAATTAGATAAAAGGTGCAAGAATAAAATGAATGGGTAAGCCAGGCATTTTTTGTGGCTCTGCTTCTACCTTCTTCCACCAAAATGAATTTTAAGTGAAATGGAAGAATTGTTTGGATAGTTTTGATGAATTTGTCTACATTGATTTGACCATCATTAGTATACTCTCGCATTAATATATACTTTTCTTGAAATCCTATTAATTATCAGCCTCCTTCAGGATAAGAATATGCCCAAATATTATGTTAATTCTTTTAAGATTTGTGTCATAGTTTCAGAGTCCACCATTTCCAATCAACCTCCCATGCCACTGGAAGGTCCAATCTGAAGGTCAGCACATTAGGTTATGCTTTAGCCATCATGTAGTCTAAAATGCAGCTAGAATTTCACCATTTAGAATTTAAAGTAATTCAATCTAATTATTCCCTCAGTTTTCTTCAGGTTAGAAAGACTGATCCTAAAGTAAAATTTATGACAAGAAAGAGGTTAATTTTGCTATTACATATAATTTCTACAGGCATGCACACAATCCATAAGAACAACTAAGTACCTGATTTTTTCCCAGTTACTCTGTATAACATGCATTGTCTGTAGTGTACCTGTTTTCTATTCCAGTTTTTTATCATTGTATTCCTAGATCTATACCACACATCATGTAAAACTTAAAAACAGCTACTGCTTGCCTCCTGGATAATGGGAAAATAGTCTTGCCCATGGCTGGCTTTTTGTGATGATATAAATAAAGATTAATTCAGAGCTTCCTTGCATCCAGGTGGCAATAGTACGAATGCTTTTGTTTTTCAGGATACTGCTTCCAAACTCTGGGGTAGAGACAGCTTGCCACACTGCTCCGTCACTCTCTAAATTAACTCCATCTTTAGACTATTTTGTGATTAATCCTCTCTAGAAAGTTTGCTTGCATAGCTGGTTTTGTCAACAGCCAGTGTCTTCTGACTAAACTAGAACTAGATTTGCAGTCTCATGCGCTTTACCTAATGGAACTTTTAAAACTTATAAGCATGCCTTCTGTTCCAAATATGATTGTTTCAATCAATTATTACACAATTCTTAAGCCAAAATAATTCTATATTCTCTTAAAAATCAATATTTTCATTTGTATGGATTCTTAAGAAAGTATATATGTATTTAACTTTTAGAACCACTGAATTACATCCCTTATAAAAATTTATTACTGAGGAGTATTAAAAAAATAGCTGTAGAATTTTTCATTATTATTAGAACACCACTGCATTCTCAAGTTTTGTTTAGTTTTTTATTTGTTTTAAATGAAGGGGGTTATATTGTGTTTGTTCTTATAGGTCGGGGTGTCAAATGCATGTCCTGTGGAGCCATGTCATTTGGCCCACAAGACTCCCCGAGGGGCTGGGAATTGAGGAGGAAAAGACCCACCAGCAAAATCCAAGAAATGGAGCCCCACAAGGCTTACTTACCACTGATGGGGATGAACGATGGCTTCCTTAACATCTGTGGTTGCTGCTACCACAACTGGTTTCAGCCCACCAAGGCTAGGGACAGACATTCAAAAAGCCTGAGCCTGAATTGATTTAATCTTTGCAGGTTAGTCTAACCTGCCTAAATTGAAAGAGTTTGCAACTGCACAGACACTCCCTCTGAACTGAGGAAATTTAGGCACATGCCTGCAGTGGCTGAGGCTAGAAGCCGGGGGAGGGCAGGGACACTAGAGTAGGCCTCCCTTCCCTTCCATAGTGCTGAGTTGACAATGAGGGTGTGTGTCCACACCCTGGCAGGACCTCTGATTAAGGAGGAGTTTAAACCCCCACCCTGCCTGCACAGTCCCAGGCTTCTCCCTGCTCGCTCACTGCTCAAGGGGTGGGAGTGTTGCCAGCCCCCAGCTAGCACTCTGAGGCAAAATGGGATGGGAGGGTGCAGTGCATGCATCTGTTGATGATATGGAGCTTTTCAAATTCCCTATCCTTGCTTCTTCATACTGTCTGCAAACCTAACAGGCAAGGGAGCCAGCAGGGAGCTAATAACACAGCATTTAGCAGCCCATCAACAAAACAAAAGCTTCTCTCATTAATTCAAGCATTACTTCAAAAGCTTTTACCAAGGAAGGAACAGAGGGACATTACCAGCTGAACTATTGATTAGCTCCAAAAAGCCCACTGTTTTGTCTACCTGTCCCAGTGAAATTGGAGACACACACACAAACATAGACATCTTTCAGCATTAGCTAGCATACCACATGCCTAGGGTCTGTGTGCTATGGGAAATGGAAGGGAGGGTGGAAAGGGGGGAATCCCTGCTTGAGAAGCAAGGGGGGTGGACAGGGGAAAGCCCAGCAAACCCTACTATCTGCAGGCTCCACCAGAGCTCTGGCTAGCAAGCAGAAGGGCAGGGCCAGCCTTATTCTCTGGAGCAGAGAGCACAGCCCAGCCCAGGGATGCTGGGGGATTCTTCTTTAACTTAAACCAGGAAGGGGTCTGGGACAGACATTTCATAAATCAGTTTGACCCAAATCAGTTAAGTCTGATACTACATTCAACCAGGTTTATCTTAAACTAGTTATAGCCATTTTGAAACTGGTTTATGTGCACTGAACTTCTGTTCAGTTACAGGTTTAAACTACTTTCTGATCTAGTTCCAGCTTATGCGTAATGTCTGTCCCTAGCCCAATAGCCCTGTTATTCAGATCTGGTTTGAGATGGGGTGGGATGAGTTTGACAGCCTTGCTGTAGTATGTTGACCTCTTGGTTGCTTTTGAAGAAATCCCAAGAGACACTGTTGCACTAGAATGAATACCGGCAAACTGGTAAATCCAAGGGATAAATAGATGATCCAACTGTGTTCAAAAGTCTATGTCTACAAAATCCAACCTTCCATCTCACTGATCCACCATTCCTTTCAGGCCTGCAGTTCTCTTCTGTTGCTAAAAGAGACAACAAGTACTCCAAATTGAGCTCAGGGGGCTGAACAAGTCTGACACCCCTGTCCCAAACCTATGTTAACTCTGCTGGATGGCAGAAGAGGGAAGTTGCAAAGTAAAGTATAATTAACTCACTCTCCTCCCTGGAACAAACGTCAAGTATACTTAGAGATAAATCTCGGTCCCATTGAATTCAATAGAATTTTGTTTTTGTCTCCAATTGGACCAGAATTTGTCCCCAAAAACAGTTACTAGAATCACCCAGACAGGCTAATTTGTTTTGCTAATACAGTTCAGCCATGTTAGAAAACAGTTTTCAAAATGGATTAAACCTTCCACTGGTGTGGACAGGGCTAATGGAACTTCCTTCAAAGCCCATCAGCACCACTCCTTTATAATCAACCAGAAGGATTGCTGCCTGGTGACAGGAGACACCCTCCAATCCCAGTGGAAGCTAACAACATCTACTCTGTGAGTACATAAGCAAAACTGTCAAGTAAAGATATCTAAAGAGCCATCTGCAGCAGCAGGTATTGTATCTGATACAAAACAGAGTAGCCAACCTTCATCTGATAAGCCTTCGTTATCTTCAACCCAACTCCTTTGGGTTGAACAAGTTCAGTCCTCACAGCAATCCTATCTCTTACCCTCTTTACCAGTTAAAATAGTAAAATTCTGGGAATAGGATTAAAGTCTCTTGTATGACAATTTTAAAGAAGTGAAGTGTTTAATATTAAGCACCTGTTTCCAAACTGCCTGAATCTATTTAGAGGACAAGCAATGCATACATCTGCCCTTCAGCACTACTGATTAAAGCTTAGATTGTTTTTACCAGCTAAAACAATTTGAGTCTTGCTATTGATATTCCAGGGATAGAGGTCAGAACACACATGCAGAAAGCAATTCCAGCATGGTCTGGAAGGGTATATTGTAGCAGACTTCTGTACTATGGGATATGCATCTTTATAAGTAAACACAAAGTGGTGGAACAAGCTGAAATGCAACATTTTTTTCCTTTGATTTCAGCTATCTGAAATATTTTGATTAGTAAATATCTCATCATATGTAATTTGAGAGAGATATTTTCTTGTTGAGCTGCCTGGGGAAGCAGATCTTTGTGTCACCTACACACATGTTAGAAAGATGCAGGTTTCCAGGGAAATATCTGTCTTCATTGCTAGCCTCCAAGTGCTTACAAATGTTCATATAAACTAAAGTGGATAGTACAAATAGGCTGTAGATATGCAGTCACTCAGGAATGTATAATACTCAGAATAAGTGCAATTTACAATGTCCTGTGAATCCTTGACTTCTAGGATTGAAGGATCAATAAGCAAGTGCACTGGTGTGTAAGCCCTGTTGGCAGCTTCTGACCTAAATAAATGAAGCCCCTCCCTTACTTTCATTAGGAAGCTGTTGTATATTTTTTTTTCTTTTGGGGACCTGTTGTTTTGCCTTTCTGCTTAACTCCAGTTGATTTAGATATTTTCCCTCGTGCACTTTTTCTGGTTCCCTACCACTACAGCTGACAAGTGAAATCCTAATAAACAATATCTTTGTACTGTGGTGCTTTCAGTAAAATTATTGAAAGGCTATCTGAAGAGCATTTTTCCACCCCCCCCCCCCAACTAATTACCTATGGGTATATCCCAGCTTCTTGGGCTAGAAGATGCTTAAAATACAAATTCAAGCGAGAGAGGGACAATACACCAATTTAAAATGGCTAAGGGGATTTGATGCCGTTCTTTAAAGAAGATGGAGTTTACAAATGTCAGACACTGTGATTCTTTTGTCAGTGCCAGTGTAGAACACTGAAGGAAATGAGAACACATCTGTATGGTATTGTGAGCGGTGATTTCAGCAAGGTTCTGTAAGAGAGATGGGGAAGATGCATTGCAAAACCAGTACTGATCCATCTCATTCATTGAGTGGCACTGACACACACAACAAACAAAGTCAAATCTGAAATTCCTTTTTAAAAGGATGGATGTTGTGTTCCACTGCCTGAATGGGTGGATACAAATGTGTATTAGGATAGGATTGAGGGTGTTGTCTGCGAGTTGCAGTGGCAGAGTAATAAAGTCTTTTCAAAGGTACTAGTTTACATCTCACTCTAGATTCATGAGGAAGGCCTCCCCTTTTTAGATCAGCAGTAAAGAGAGACTTGACCTTTCGGACTGGGGAGTCAAAGTCCAGTTACAGATACTAGTCTCATCACTCTTCTGTATGCTATTGACTATAGAAAGTGGTGTACTCAACTCTCATGAGCTGTTTTTATATAACTGGAGCTCGAAATTGTTCTGTTCTTTATTAAGGGCACTGTGTGCCAGAAATCTTGGCTAACATCTCTTCCCACTATACAATTGGTCCCATAAAAGATATCACCAGAAAAATCCTTGCCTCTACCATTTTATTCTGAAATCCTTGGAGTAGCTTATGAGAAGTCCAGACAGACAATAAGTTCAGTATAGCCTAGTATCAGAATTGGAGGCCAGTTTGCAGCTGGCATTCAGATCAGATCAACCAGAAACACAAGACTGAGCTGATATTTCATTTTTGACCTAGCTCTAATTGTTGGTGCTTGAACTAAAGATGTAATAAAAAGTTCAGAAGAAAGGAGAATGCCTTTGAATAAGGAGTTATTCTGTTATCTCTTACTCAATGGGGCAAGGAATATCTCTCTTTCTCCTCTTTAAGGTACCTAGTTCAGTTTGAATACTGTAAAAATAATAATAATCTGCTAACTAATTGGTATACTGAACTCTTTAACATTCATGGTAGGAAATGCTAGTTAGTCACAATTTTTTAAAAGAATCTTTCTGATCTGCATCAACCAAACTTTAAAAAAAAAATCTCTTTTTTCAAAGCAGAGATCCTAGGGGGGTTTTTTAAGTTTGAAGGCATATGCTGAAGTATTATAACCACTTTAGATGAGCTGAACCAACAAAACTTTTTCTCCTGGATACAGTCAAACTGTTCAAAGACCAAATTTCTTTTTCCTTCCTGTTTTGATTTTTGTCCCAAGTTCTACTCAGGGATGAACTTATCTGTTGGAAGGGCTCATTGTCTCTCACAAATCCTTTGGGAAAACAGTTTAATACTAAGTTCTGAAACAGCTAGCATAACAAGGTACTCTTTGTAAGACCTTCCTTTTTGGGCAGGCAATTAGCAAACAAAGTGGGATATTGGTCAGGGAATTTCTGTTTTCTGTTGACGATCTTATTTCCCTTTTAAATTGTTTTATTCTCTTGCTTATTCTCTTTGTTTGTAAGTTATTCTGTCTTTTTATTGTAAGCCACCCTGAGCTTTTGTTGGGAAGGGCAGCATATAAATCAAATCAAATTAATTAATTAAAAGTAATTCAGTCACTATTGTCCTGTCCATATTCTTTTGCGCACATTTTGCAGTTAGCATGAATCAGGCATAATACCCTGCAAACCCTATGTGAAGGGAATATGTTCAACATATGTGAAGGGAATGTTTTCATGGCAATGAGCACTGTAACTCATCTACTGGCCTAATTTTTAGAAGTGCTGTATGCTACCCTTGAGGTCTGAGGTAGGAGTCAAAGGGAGCTCCAACTGTTCCATGAAAATCAAGCCTATATGTTTCTGGGAACAGCTGAGGTATTGAGAAAATTTAAATATATATATATATATCTTTTTTTTTTTTTTTTAAAGAGGTGAAATCCTGACTCCATTGACATTAATAGAAGCTTTGGTATTAATCTTGGTGAGGTCAGGATTTCAACACAATCCTTCTATTAATATAATTTATTTAAGGTGGACTCTAAATCCTCCTGATAGCAGTGAATATGTCTCTTGTGTACTACTTTTATGCTAATAAAACATTCTGTTGAATCCTTTCATTGCGTGGAACATGTCTTTTAAAATACATTAAAAGAAAAAATGAATATTATTACTTAAACCCTATCCTTTCTTACTCCCATATCCTGATGTTGACCCCAACATTGTGTTGTTTTGTCATTGTGTGCTTTCCACAAGGACAGCTTCAGAAGAGGCGTGTTTCAACCTTAAAACAAGTTTCTGTTTAAAAATTCTCTTTGAGGAAAAAGACATACTTAGAACATTATTCTTAGTAATCGCATTGTTTAAAGACCAAAGTTGTTTGTTACTGCCTTTGCAAATTAGGAATAAATTGGCTTATGATTTCTTCCAAACTTTTACTTGAGGGACACAACAATAAATCTTAGGTAGTAAAAGAAAATATTAGAAATGCTGTCAGAATAATAAAATTACTTTCACTGATAAGTATGCATTTGGGCAGTAACGTAGTTCTATCTGTACAGAAAAGTCTTAGGACTAAAAATTACAAGAAAATAATAAATCATACTGGAGCTGTGCAAGTTATTTGCAAAGTAGACTGTAATTCTGAATATGTATTAGTTTGAGAATCCTGTTTACGAGGTGTTTCCCTAGGGTTTTTAACGCATATTTGCTGTTGAGGAGGAGAAAAAGAATCCTTTCCACCATCTGATGGTAAACCACGAATCACTGAACCTTTGGAGAAGTACCTGAAGTGGAAGAACGGCAGAGAATATTCATGTTTATCCATGTTCCCAATGTAAATGTTCAAAATGAAACAGCTTTTTTCTTTTCACATGCAACAAATACAGGGCTCAGTCTCTTCCATTCAAAATTAAAGAAATTGCCTTCACTGCAACAAGAAAAAGAATCGGGCCTATGTTGCTGTTGTGTTTTAATTAGCTCAAGATTTTGAGCTAATATATTCAACCTTTGATTTAAGCCTTTCTGGGTGTGATAAATATGACTAAGAACTCTGTTAGACCTTGGCAAAGATTTTTCAAAAGTGACTAATGATTTTGAGTGCATCAGGGTTTAGGTACTGAACATAAGGACCTTTTAACATATATCAGGCTGGGCACTCAAAGTCACTATTCGCTTTTAACAATCTCAGCTCTTTGTCTCCCAACAACATGAAAGCTCTTTATTGTGATGCCTGGCATAATTAATGTCTATGGTTAGAAAAACAGCACCAGTTAGTTCCCTAGTCTGCTGTTGTCTGGGGTTGTAAACTCAGGTAGTGAACCTGCTCTTGAACACCAGAGCTTGATTATTATTTATCTTAATCAAAATTAACAAGACTTTGGTTTGAAAATGTAACCATGGTGATTTTGAGGTTATTTATTTATTTATTTAAATTAAAATCTCAAGGTAAGGTGGGAAATGGAATGTAAAATATGTTTTCAGTCTTTCTTTTTGCCTTTCTATATACTGAGATGCATATTCACCCCCTGGAGTTCTCATCTGGAAAGATGATGACTGTGATAAGGGCATTTAGGGTTAAGGACTGGTAAAAGTACAATAAATTGATGACACAGAATCACATATGCCATTCAGGAAAACGAATGCCCCTCTGTTTAAATAAAATCAATGGCATTTTCCCATTGTTTACAATTTGAAAACTGTAATGCCAGGAAGCAGCAGTCAAACAACTCAGATATCACACATAATGAAAATATAGTCTGACGTTTATCAGTCATCCTGGGTTTCAAGCTGAATGCTTCTTGTGTTCAACTCAAGAGATCCACAATAATATTGCATATTTTTGGCCTATCTTTCATATTTTTGATTTAAAGAGCAGCAGCTGGAAACCCTACCATCTATTAAAAATAAACTGTTATTGTTGAAGTAAAAAAGCTACAAACACATGCACACCAGCATTCCATTTAATAAATCCTAACCTTTCAAAATGGGAACTTTGCTAAGGATCAAGAACACAAGGTGAAGGACAGAATGAAGCATGCAGCCTGCTGCTCCAATGCTTCACTGAGAACAGATGGTATTCTGAAACAGTCCATTTGTGATCGTTCCATAATAAAGATTAAAGTTGCATATCCCCTACCAGAGGTGCTTTCGGCAGCCTGCCAATTTACAGGGCAAGGTTTTGGCCCTCCTTTTTCAGCACTTGACTCCTTTGTGTTTTTGGTTTCCTTCCATAGTTTATCTAAATCGTTTCATTTGCTGTAATAAATCTTTCCATAAAACATCAAAATGAAGAAAGGTTTTATGTTTCCATTGTATTTTTGCTATAATACCATATTAACAATGAGACAGAATTGTTTTAATGTTCTAGACCTTACCCTTACAATAATGTTTTCAGTCATATACATATGAGTGATATTCTGTTTCCAAGGTGTGTGAGGTTGGTAATTAGAGAATGAATGTAAGGAATTTTCTCATTGAATCTGTCCTTGTGAGCTAAGAAGTGTGGGGGTGTTATAACAAGGTAGCAGCTGTAACTGACATTCTAATCACAGTTGGGAGTCTGATATAAATTAATTTCATTCTTGTCATGAGTTGGCTGCAAACTGCTATTTCCACTGGTTATAATGGATCTCATTGGTACTACGACAGGTTGTATGATGGCAGACAATTGTAGGATAATTTGGGATTGTTTTACAGAACAAACAATAAGCATCTTGTAAAAGATATGCTTACAGCTATTACATCACACTTTGAAGCTTAATGTTGTCTGAACTTTTACACATTTCCTGTGCTGTTTTCTAACTGCAACTTCAAAGATCCATTCACGTGTTTTTCCTTTTCCTTTTTTCTTTTATAAATCCCCAGCACAACAGTTTTTTATAACCTTGTCCACCTGGCGTTTTGTTGCTGCTAATAGTATTTGATATAAGAATATATAAGTGCAACATAACAAAGGTATTAAACTGACTTAAATACATGTCTGTGGAGCAAATTGGTTTTAGCAGTAAATAAAGTGTATATTCTGGGCCTGATTCTGTGACCAGTGGCATCTAGAGGAGTTTCCCAGTTGACTTCAACAGAACCATAATTGTTTTATTACTATGTACTGGTCTAACTTACCTGTTTTCTTTCTCTTTGTAAATAAAATTGAAACAGTTGCTTTCTTTATCCCTTTGTCAGTCATTTGCTATTCAGTGCAGAGAACCTTTGGTGTAATGATAATTCATGTAACACTTGATGGAATTATGTCAATTATGTCAATTTGGCAATCTGTAAAATGAGAGATAATGATACTTATATACGTGAAAGAGTTCAGGGAGAACTAAAAAGTTCATGTGTAATATATATTTCTGTCTCTGAACTTAATAAGACTTATATATTCTCTCCCTGAACTTATGTATAAGATGTGAACTGAGAGAGCAGGGATTCTTCCTAGAGAAACTGAACATCTGCCCAAGCCCAAAGATGATAAAGCCCTGAGCAAGGGGTTGAACTAGATGTCATCCTGAGATCCCTTCCTGTTTTTCTATGATTAGATTATAGATTATATCTAATCATAGAAAAACAGGAAGGAATCTCAACATGACACCTAGTTCAATTCCTTGCTCATGGCTTTGTCATCTTTGGGCTTGGGCAGATGTTCAGTTTCTCCAAGGAAAGTTCCTGCCCTCTCAGGAGAAACCAAAAGTGTACAGAAGCTCGTAATTTTTCTCTCAGAGTAGAAGTGGCCACTCTAAGAGAAAAATAACTCAGGAACAAGAACCCAAGTGAAGTGGCTCCCTAGAGAATCTCTCTCAGGAGACAAAGCAGAACTTCTGTAGAGAACCAGTGTGTTTTGCTGAGTCTCCCTCCGCCTACAGCACAGGGAAGAAGACCATGTCTCAGTCCCAGCCAAGCGGGGAGCAGAACATGTCCCCTGAATGCTTTGGACAGGAAAAGCTCAGAGCTGAAGCACTTAGGGGGCGTGTTCTTTTCCTGCTCGTTCCCCACTTGAATTGCATTGTAGCACTGGGGTGCAGGAAAGTATCCAAGCATACGCCATGCCCTGCCTTAGCTGGCTTCCAGCACAGCACATGAGGAGACGAAAGGCTGGAGGACTCTTCTGTTGATGGCACAGACCCTGTCCCCACCTTCCCTGATCCTGACCATCCCTTCAAATATTCACTTAACAAAAAAAGCCTGCAAAGCTTTCTGGGTTACCTGCTCTCAGGACCCCTGGCAGCCCTGCGTCTGCACTGTGGTCTCATTGCTTCTCTCCCTGAACTTGTGTACAGGTCAGTTTTTTCTCTCAGGAAAACAAACCTGGAAGAATTGTCCGAGGTGATTTGACTGTGTGTACCTAGCCTTTGTCTAAACCATTCTAGACAAATGTTTATCTAACTTGCACTTGAAAATTTCCATGGCAGATTCCATAACCCCTTTAGATAACCTTTTCCAGTGCTTAACTGGCCTCATAGTTTGAAAGGTCTTACTAAGATCTAACCTAAATCTACATTTAGGCTAAATAATTCTAATTATCGCTTTGTCCATAATATACATTTTGCCTATTATTTTATCTTGAATAATGGGTTTTTGCTCTCTGTGTTTTATATAGTCTCTACAAAGCTTTTCTCCCTTTCCATTTCAGTCTTGTTTAATAACTTTGTCTTTGAAATACTGTGGCTGAGGTGGCCTATGCCAGTTTGGCCTGCCCATATGCAGAGGTGTGCAGTGTGCAGTTTGTGGTGCCAAAGAGTGGTTTGTGGCACCACAAACCATATGCAGGGAACGTTTAAACATGCACCATGTTGTAAATTTGCAGCCTGGTGGCGAAAGTTGCTACCAGGAAATCCCAGTAGCAAAAAAAATCTCCTGGGGAAAAAAAAAGTAGCACAGAATGTATGTCAGTAGAGTGTGCCAGAAAAACTGGAGGGATGGCTGTCCAGAGCAACACTCTGGCTGCCAGTAAGGCTTTGTGAAGTTGTGCCTGTGCTCCTGCTGCACCAGGACACCATTTAATTCTGCTGCTCCCTTACCTCTATCTGATACAATTTGTTGTACACCAAAACTTGTGCCTCTCCTCTTTGTGCCTCTACAAGTGCATGCCCTTGCATCTGGGGACCTGCCACCTGTGGGACCATGGGCAAACCATGTTCTTACCAGGTGATAAAAATATGTTCAAGCACATATCCCTACCTGGCCTAAAATATTTTTTTGATCATATATTGCAGTACAGTTTTGCTCTATCTCTGATGAACAGATACATCTGACAAAGTAGGGTGTTGCCTACAAAAGCTCATGCCACTCTGAACCAGTTAGTTTCTAAGGTCTCACCCTTCCCTAACTTGACTTCAGGCTTATATAGCTTACCATCTCTGTACTAATGGAATAAGAAAAATTACCCTCTCTCTTAACACTTCACGATAAAGGTCTTTCTTAAAACCTCCTGCAGGCCCTCCTAGTTTGTATTCTACTAGAGGGAATGCTTATTTTCTTTGGGCATGGGGGCAGAGAACCTCTGGCTTTTGCCCCAGTAACTTTATTGAAGAGACTGTCTGTTTTGTTGATTGCAACTCCAGGATGCACTTGGTCTCCCCAACAGGAGGAGCCTCTCTCTCCAGAGCAGAACTGGATGTCAGCTCCTTGAGTCAGGCTTAAAGACAATCAGGGAAGGTAAAAGACTGAATAGTCTCAGAGTGGGAAGGACCCTGACCTTCCCTCCTGCTCTAGAAGTCATGCCCAGGCTGGCTTCGGGGGAATCTGTCAGAGACTAGACAAGGCAATATTGGCCCTGAACAAACATCCTTCCTAGAGGATGTTCTGTGACACCAATGTGTATGAATTGCTTATATGCTTTTTTAATTTAATTTTATAAGTTTTAGATATCAAAAAGCACTGGCAGAGATTCATTTAATGGCACAATAGGGCTCTGATCCCTGATCGCAACAATCACATCTTCTTCTGCCACACGTGTGGGGTCAGGAATCGCACCTTAGGCATAGGTAGGCCAAGGTGAAGATTTGCAAGTTTGTAAAGGCTTTAAAGATCCTTGTGCACAGGGATGGCAGGATCTGGGAGCCTCTTCCTGATCCTTGGGCCCCAGTGCATGGGGATATCTGAAATCTGCACACGCAGCTTTTGAAGGTCCCAGTGTTCCAAGAGGTCTAAATTTCACAAGCAGTTTTTAAAGGTCCTAGAGTCCCTATGTGCCAGGAAGTTTAAAATCCATGTGTTCAGTCCAGAGGGGCTAGTCACAGATTTTACATTGTCACACAGAGGGAAGCCAACTAGCTTCTCATGTGATATTTGCACAGCCATTCACCCTAGCTCCAAGCATGGCTTTGAATTTGCCTAGGTGCCCTGTGGCCCATAATTTTAAAATGTCTTGCCTGCAGCCCCTAGGGAGGCTTCAGAACAAGGAAGGAAAGGCTGCTGAGTACAGGTTCCCAGCAAGGGGAAGGCCCTAAGCTCCCCCACAGGGGACCTTGCAACCAGTTCTCCCAGCAGCTCATATTTAGCATCAGGACTGTGGCTGCCCCATTCCCAGTGCCAGTGCTGAGAATCACCTACTCATCAGTATCAGCATGGGGGCACACTACTCGTTCTATTTATGACACTGTACAAACTAGCCACAAAGAAGTTCCACATTTTTTCATACAGTGTCTATGTGGCTGGCTTGCCCCCTTATGATACTATAAATTGGCTAAATGTGTAGCACTGTTACGGTTTACGGTAAAATTCACATGTTAATTGCACCATAAATGTAACATGTGCCAGGGGCCAAAGTAGAGCATCTTCCTTTCTGTAATCATGCTATGTCACTTGTTTATATCTTTTTTTTCCTGCTTTTATTTTAAAGTTAACTTTAAACATTTGTGGCCCTATATATGAAGCAGTAATGAAGGATTTAGAACTATTAAATATTCTGTTAACAAATATATTATTTTCAGTATTGCTGGATTTTTCTTCCTTATGGTTGTGTCTGAACACGTTTTCTTTTAAAGACAAATTTACTCACATTGCTATGACATGAAATTTTAAGTATTGCAATATTGTTAGCATAATTCCCACAGGTATGTACAGTATCTAAAGCCCGTACTGATCTAAACAACTTAAAACAGGATAAGAGCATGCTTTTGAAAATAATGTGTAGAAGATAAATAGTTTGACAGGCTCCGTAGTGAATTTAAAATGAGTTAGAAAACACCAGACACCTAGTAGAAAAGTCTAAACAATATTCTGCTTAGAAACAAGTCACTCTAAATGTCATGTAGTTCTAAGGTTTTTCTTCCTGGATTGTCCTGTATAAATTCTGTATATAAAAAGGGTCCAGTCTATGCACATCTTCCCAATCTGTATGCAAAGAGGGTGCTGGTAAACTTGCCATTCCCTACCTTGATGTTCCTTCATGAATGCCTTGAACTGTAGAGGCTCTTTGGATATTTGTAGGTAAAATGAGAATGGATCTGCAGTCTGATTCATGTCCTGTTAAGCATACAAAATTACATGCACTCTGAAAAATACTTTGAGTAAGTGTGGGAGCAGAGTTAAATCTCTTAGAGGACAGTGAGCCAAATTTAAAAGTGATAGCCAAGATTATGAAATTGTGTGTCAATGGGTGCATCTACACGAGATGCTTGACTGTGCTTTAGACTAATGTGCAGTAAAACATCAGCATCCACACACACACAGGACTTTCTGCACAAATTGGGTCAGTGTGTCATTTACTAATACAACAAATACAAGTAGTAGATTAACGATGCATTAGCTACTGCTCAGTAATGCACGTGTAGATGCTGACTGGGAGCAGTTTGGGAATTGTTCCCGGGAATCAGCACTGCTCTCCCCTTGTGTCTCCCTGCCTCAGTCCCTGGTGCTGCTTTCCCCTCACATCTCCCCCCAGTCCTAGTGCTGTTTACCCCCACACTTAGGTATGGGGTATTACCCAAAGTCATCACCATCAAGCTAGGCTTTGATCCCAAGCTCCATGTGGCTGGGAGCTGTCCCCCACTCCCAAACAACTCCCCTCCCCCCCCCCATCTCCAGAGCCCATGCCTGATCCCCATGCCACCTGCCAGTCCAAGGCTGACATGCAGGAAATGTGGAGCTCCCCCTGGCTGTTGCAGGGGGACAGAACAGGGAAGGGGGACAGGAGCAGCCCTGGACTGAAATGCTCCCATTGGCTGCATCCAGATGAACATTGTTATGCAGTATGTGGCAATGCAGATGTGTCTATGACACACATACCTGACATTCAGCTGTTCTCTGTGCTGCAATGCAGTATGGGGAGGGATTCTGACAATTCTGTCTCTATTGAATTTGCCTGTTTCACCCCCTTTGAGCTCCCTCAGATATGTCATCACTTCCCCTATTTCCTGACTAATTTGCTTGATGTAGTTTACATCCTAGTTTACCTCATGCTCTGGATTTGACTAATTCTTTTAGTAAAAGTGGTCTAATGTACATTTTTAAGTGACACTCTGACAAGAAAAGAAGTGGCCAAACAAGGCAAAGTAGTTTTGTATTCCTTGTAAAGTTTCATAGTCCTAACTAAAATCAGGAAGCAGAGTGTCTCTGTCCCTAGAAAAAGGCACTCTTTGCCTATTACCCCCAGCAAACTCCTTGCCAGAAGTTTCCAAAGAGAATGTGTTCAGTTCAGTGGGTTTTAATATAAATAAATAAACCTAAATATTATTTGAGTAGCGGGGCAGATCAAGAGCAACCAGTCAGAGATCAGAATTCAAATTCCAAGACTCTGCGCAGTCAGAGGCTGGGAAGGTTCTACAGACACTAATATACAGATGTATATTATCAATTCTAGAGTTTATGTCACTTGAATGATAGTTATTGGAGGTTGAATGGTAGTAAAGGCACCCTAAGATATCCCTCATCATATCCTACCTTGTGGAGGCTGTTACATGATTTTTGAATGCACATGCATTTTCTTGTTGTTTACTTCCTAGGCTTTGTTTTAGTACCATTGTCTGACAGCATGAGCTTGTAGCTGCTTTGGGTTATCCACTTCCTACCCTGGTTGACATAAGCCAGCTCCTTGGCTGGTATAAATTGACAGTTGAAGTTCATAAGTACATTTCTTTATACTACTCAAGGATCTAGCCAATGGGATGTTTGATTCCAGAGTTTAGGATTATAAACCAAATTATTTATGTTAAGATTTTTCACAGTTTCGTGTTGTTTAGAAAACAAAGCATGTTCTTCAGTGCACATCTTCCTTTCTCCAAGCATATTGGAAATAATGTCTTAACTAAAATATTATTGTGATGTTTATCACTAAATCAGGATGAATTCTAATACATGCTTCCCAGACAGAATTCAGCTCATCAGAGTCTCTTTAAACAGATGTCATTAAGACATGCCATGTGCTTTTGCTGCATGTCTTTGTCCATCACAGTTGATTAGCAGGATATGTGCATAAGTACTAAGCTCACTTTTCAAATCAGCATCTTCCCCTGCCTGTGACACATTCTGTGATGCCACAATCAACTGTTTGTAACATCACAATTCATTACCATGGAAGTGAGTTTGAAGTCACAGAACATTTGATTGTTTACTTCATTGTAAATGTAGTTGACAAGAGGAACAGGCTGATTAGGAAGGAAGAAGCTTCTATTGCACACATGTATATGCACAATCTTGGTAATCAGGAGGGAAGGAAATAGAAAAAAATGCATCACAGTTAAATAGAGTTAGTAATGAAATATGATTTGAATATAGTGACTGGAGAACAAATTACTATACTAGATTTCAGGCAGTTTATGCATTCATATTAGGTTAATTTGGCCCTTAAAAAAGTATTAAGAGTCTATGTACCTCTATAATTTAATTTGGGCAGTAATTAGTTGGAGACTTGATGGCAGACTTTTTGAGCTAATTGTGCAATATATATATTCCAAGATATTGAATTCCAACATGGAAAAAAAAAAATCATTCCAAATTCCAAAGTAAGAATCCAAAATTCAAGATGCAATTCAGGTTACGACTTGTTAAAAAAAGAGAACTAGTTCAATAGAGCTCCTTTCAGGTTAAAATGTTTTTTTTAAAGTGTTGAACACTGTAATTTTATCCCCCAAATCAATGTTAAAAATTATAATGGTCACAATCCAATCTGCACTGTACCCCCAGAGCTGCAAGTTTGTCCCTGCTTTTTTGCCGCTTTTCCCAAGGAACAGAACAAGGTTTACCCTAGTAAAACTCCTTATCCCCACAAGCCTCATCCACGGTTCCCTTAGATCAGACCTCACAGCTTCAGCAGGGGAATCTCTGCTAGCTCTAAGTGGATTCCCTTTAGATTGTATGTGTGTTGGGGGGGGGATTGTGGTCCCCCTTTCCATAGAATTGATAGCCTCGAATATTACTTGCCCAGAAATCACTCTTCACCACAGGTAACCAGTACTGAAACAAAACAACAAAAGGAAGAATAAAGGAGGAAGTAATTAAACATGAAAAACTCAAAAAGTTTGGACACAGTCAAAAAGGAAAATAAAATGACTTAACCTCTTGATTAACTATCACCTAGTCCTTCAGGGAAACCTACCAGTATCTTCAGAAACCAGTTTTCTTGCTGATCCTGCCAGCCATGAATACTGGGAACCTGGACTTCACCAAAACCTGAAAAAATCCAAAGACCAGGCTTATCTCCTAGAAAACCTCTAAAATACTTTAAAGCCAACTCCCTGTATCGGAATCGTCCCAACTGGCCCTCAGCTGTAGAATCCACTTTCTTGACTCCCTGAGGCACCTGGAGCACCACTAGCTATTAGGCCATTTCTCTCAGATGCCTTTGTTACTATGTACTTTGTTTTTTTCCCCATTACAAGCAGTCAATAATTTAGGTACCCATCATACCAGTGGCTCCTTCTGTCTGTGACTGGGAGTGGCAATTTTCCTTGCCTTAACACAACGGTAACAAGTATTTAGTAGGTATACCTACTTTCCTTTAAGTAAGTATCCCTGAGTTCCTTTAACTAAATAATGTCCAAAATCATAAAGACATATACAGATGACTGCTCTGTTGATGCAAGAAAATCAGTGGACATGATATACCTTGATTTTAGCAAGGTTTTTATATGGTCTCCCACAACATTCTTGGAAGCAATCTAATAATGTATGAACTGTAAGCTGGATAGAAAGTTGACTGGATCATCAGGCTCACTGGGTAGTGATCAATGGCTTAAAGTCTAGTTGGCAGGCAGTATCAAGCAGAATGCCTCAGGGAGTGGGTCTAGGGGCTGGTTTTGTTTCATATTTCCATTAATGTTCTGGAAGATGGGATGGATTTCACCCTCAGAAAATTCACAGATGACATCAAGCTGGGAGAAATAGTGTATATGCTGGAAGATAGGGCTAGGATTCAGAGTGACCTAGACAAATTGGAGGATTGGGCCAAAAGATATCTCATGAGGTTCAAAAAGGACAAGTGCAAAGTCCTGCACTTTGAATGGAAGAGCCCCATGCACTGGTACAGGCTGGGGACTGACTGGCTGGGCAGCAGCTCTGCAGGAAAGGACCTGGGAGTTACAGTGGACAATAAGATGGATATGAGTCAATAGTGTGCCCTTATTGCCAAGAAGGCTAACAACATACTGAGCTGCATTAGTAGGATTACTGCCAGCAGATTGAGGGAAGTAATTATTCCCCTCTGTTTGGCACTTGTAAGGTTAAACCTGGAGTCCTGTGTCCAGTGTTGGATCCTCGAAAACAGAAATGATGTGAATAAGCTGAAAAGAGTTCAGTGAAGAGCAACAAAAATGGTATGGGGAGGTGGGGAACATGATTTATGAGGATGGGCTGAGGGAACTGGGTCTTTTTTAGTCTGCAAAACAGAAAACTGAGGGGGGATTTGATAGCTGCCTTTAACTACTTAAAGGGTTGTTCCAAAGACAATGGGGCTAGACTGTTCTCAGTGGTGGTAGACGACAGAACAAGGAACAAAGGTCTCAGTTACAGTAAGGGAAGTTGAGGTTGGATATTAGGAATTTTTTTTCACTAGGAGGGTAGTGAAGAACTGGCACAGTTTACCTGGAGTGGTGGTGGAATCTCCATCCTTGGAGGATTTTAAGGCAGCTTGACAAAGCCCTGGCTGGAATGTCTAGTTGGAAATGGTCCTGATTTGAGCAGGGGGTCTACTAGATGACCTCTTGAGGTCCCTTCTGATCCTAATTTTCTAATTCTATAGCATTTCATGTCTATCCAGTGGCAAAACCAACATAAATAGATGCAACATAACATGGGCTTGTTAATGAGACCACACAACTATATCAGTACAATAAATACAATAATATCTACTTTACCACCTCATGGATTCCCCAGGATTTGATAGAGTTTATGACAAACTCATAGTCAGCAATCCTTCAATTTGAGGATGATCTCTACCATGACTCATTAATTGGTCTTGAGATGACTTAAGCATCCAATCCATGAGCCACAGACTCATCTGTAGAAGTTACAGATCTTCCCACAGGGGAAGTAGGCTACAGGGTGGGATTTCTCTAATTTTCCTTCCTCTGCTCTGTCTTCTCTGGTTTTAAGGCAAGAGGTTTTACATCAAAATGGGCTGCTGTTTGGTGGAGGTTAATGTGCCTCTTGACAACCTGGATCTTAAGATCCCAATGAATAAAGACATACCGAAGCAATTTCTGAGTGGAAGCACTTTCACAATGGCCCCTGTGCTGGATCTCTGACAAAAGGTGGATATCAAGGTAGGGGAAGTTCTTGACTACCTCCAGGGTCTTTACCCTGTGGCACTTTGGAGAGGCAAGTCACACTCATGCCTGGCACAGGCTGAGAGAGCACTTTAGTATTCTTAACATTGAGAGAGAAGTCCAAAGTCTGGCAGGCTTCTCTGAAAAGATTCAGTGCAGCTTGGAGGCTTTCCTCAGTGTATGCAAGGATGGAGCAGTCATTGGCATACTAAAGGTCAAGGATGCTAGTTTTGAAAACTTTGGTCTTCAACTGAAAATGACCCAGATTGAAAAGCCCTTCGTCTATTGGTATTCATTATACTTTCTGGAAGGAAGCTGGTCTTTAATGAGAACCAGGATTACTGTAAAAAAACACAAACACAGAGTTGTGGCAATGACACTTCCTTGCTTGACCTCAGTTTGGATAACAAATAGATCGGTCTCCAATACACTACATCGGGGTGGCCAACCTGCAGCTCCAGAACCACATGCAGGTCTTTGGAAGATAATTTGCATCTCCTTGAATTTTTGCACAAGCACATTGTGACCAGCTTCCATTTACCATGTGTTTGTGCAAAGATTCAAGGAGATGCATATTAACTTCTGATAAGCTGCATGTAGCTCCAGAGCCACAGGTTGGCCACATCTACACTACACAGAACAGTCAGTCACCTGGTCATGAAGAAGCCTCAGGACTTTTCAGGGCATCCAAATCTAGCCAGTATTTTCTACAATATTTCACTATTGATTAAATCAAAGACCTTAGTAAAGTCAATGAATGCCATACACCAGTCCTGATATTGTTCCCAACACTTTTCTTGGACCTGGAAGGCAACACATTGCTCCGCAGGATGGTCTAAAACCACACTGAGATTCTGGCAGGACTTTCTCAGCAAGAGATGGAAGATGGGTTCAGGAAGATGCAAGTGAGGATTTTTCCCTGCTATGGAAAGGAAGGTGATACCTTGATAGTTCCTACACAGACTTATCTCTTTTCTTGAAGATAGTCATGGTGGTGGCATTCCTCAGGTCCCCAGGGATCTCTTCATTGTTCCAAATTTAAATAATTAATCCATGGAGTCTCGGTACCAGTTGCTCATTGCCAGCCTTGTAGATCTCAGTAGGTATGTCATTCAGCCCAGTAGCCTTGTTATTCTTGGTTTCCTTGATGGCATGCCAAACCTCTAGAATAGGAAGACTGGCAATAAATAAAGTTGGGAATGGACTTGATGGTGTGTCAGGGTGTTGGGGGATGGATTCAATGGTAGTATCAGCCACAGTCTCACTGTCTGAAGATAGTGTTCATGATCACAAGAACAGGATCTGAACATTTGTTTGGAAGACAGGTGTCTTTGGAACTGGCTTTCCCTACTCCTTCCTTCGCAATATTGCCTGCACCATTATCATTGCTTAATTGTTCCATAGCTTGGTTTCCTGTTCCTGTAGAATCACACATGTGTTTATGCTGTTCATAATGTGGATGTACATGCATGCTATGAAATCAGTGGAGAGCTATTAGGCATCTTTACATAATAAATACATTAAATATAAGCTCTTTAGTGGTGCTTTGAGATCAAAATTTTAAGAACTCTAAAGTAAAAGAATACAAAAGTTATGTCTTATTCTAAACTTAATTCACATACTTGGAGTGCACTGTCTGTACTTAATATACTTCACATTAATAATACAGATACTATATAACTGAAATGTTAAAAGACAGTTGAGGGATCTAGACACCGAGGGTCCGTTAATTTTTATAGAAGTTTAGTGTATAAAACCCAAAGTTTTTAAATCTCAGAGCATATGCATAATGCGTATAACGTAACAATACTATGGGAACCATAACTTTTAATATATCTGACCTTCAAGTATTTGAAATTTCAGTTTTACCTTTCTACTAATGCCATATAGTCCAAGCAGTTGGAAAACAGCATATCTTCTGATATCCAGGGAGAGTTCTTAAATATGCAAAATTGTTTCTGCCTCCAAAGAGATTTTTTTCCTTGACTAATAAATACATAAATAAATAAATATGGACAAGTATTAGTATTATCCTGACTGGTTGTAGGCTGAGCATCATTACTGATTAATGTTTTGCAGAAGTTTCAAAAGTATGCTAAGAGCTACTGAAAGTTAGTGCACCCATTTCCTTTTGGTTCTCTTTGACTGTAGAAAATGTTCAATGTATTTAGAATTGGTTGCATTGCTATATGTAGTGTCTAGTATCATACAAACTGGATATTTAGTTGAGCTGAAAATAGATTCTATATTTTCAATAAGATTATCAAATGATTCCAGCAGACTGGAATGAGACCCACAATGTTTGATTCATGAGTGGATTCAAGTCCAGAATTATCTATTTTTCATTACTATAGAGCATTTTGGTATTTCACTTCTGTCTTTAGATTTCAAGATGAAACTCCTTATAACAGAAGAAATAAAGAAAAGTGCTATACATGTTTGCTTGTTCTATTTAGGCTGACATCTTTTGATCCCAAATTTTGCTGAAGTCAGAAAAGAATGAATGTGAAATCTTAGATTTCTAATTGACCTTGACACTAAATGTTTTATTTCAGTGAGATGAAAGATAACAAAATAAACCCCAAAAACTTAATTATAATCTATTCCCACAGCTGTGCAAGACAGTTAGGCAGTCTTATTTGATAAGGTATGAGAAGGTGAATGATAACATGAAACAAAAAATCAAAATCAGTGTCCTCAAGGTTTTTGGCCCTATCCCACTGGAGTAATTCCAAAACTAACTTGGCTGTATCTCACATTGCACAGTGGACCTATGCTCCCTCATTCGTAATATAGTGGAGTCTTCCATTGTCACAGTCATAGTTTGTTAACATCCATAAAGAAGAAAGTGACATTTCACAAGTATCCGATTCCTGCAGGTCTGTGTGAGTCAGTAAAATCCTAGCCGCAAATAGAGTCACTTAGTGCTTTCCCTTTGTGAGGTTTAAGAGAAGGTGGTGGGAAGAGACATGAATGAATTGAGTATCCACAGCTTTGGCAGATAATGGGAGTTCTTCTTTTCACTTCAATAGGCTGAATCAGACCAAAAGGGAGCAAGACGAGAGTTGGGGGAAAAGGGGTTAAATTAATTGCATAAGTTAAGGGAGATGGTTCAGATAAAATAAGGAGGAGGAGAAGATGAAGTGTGAGCTACAACTAAATCCAAACCTGAGTCAGATACAGATGGAAATAGGGAAGAATCCTATGAGACTATGTATAAATTTAATGAAACTCTGTGGAAATTACTTCAATAGCTTAAAAAAATTAATAGAAAATGACCTCCTTCAACATGTTTTAAATAAAATGCAAAGACTATAGAAAAAGTTCTAGCATGAAGGTTTTAAATATGTCATTTAAGGTCAAATTATAAGACTTCTCAGACTCCTCCACTAATCATACAATTGTTTATTAAAAACCTATTTAAAATATTCCATTGTTCTATATAAATATTCATGTTTATTTTAATAAGCGTCTTACAGATTTGATTTAATTCCAGCTAAAACCCTCCAGTGGGTAGAAAACTTCATATTCAAGTCCAGGTGTGCAGACTAATGTCAATGCATTTTCAAGGTGCTGAAGCATAGTTATTAAGAGTATTATTAATGACAGCATTTTTTTTATTGTTTTTGATTGCCATGAGAGAACACAGAAGCCTGCAGCTGGGATTCTTTGAAGCACCGTTCAATTCTTTAGGGAACTGTTATTTCAATAAAAACAATGAAATCAGTTAGCATAGGTAATAAAATAATTATAGTAATTTATTTTGGCTATTAAATGTTGCATCCCCTTAGCTAATCATCTACTTCAAGCTATTACTCAAAGTGCCCTGGTAGTTTTTGCCTTTAAGTTAAACATCATGAATTTCTATGCACTGATACATCCAAATCTAATAAATTCTTGGTATGTTTTCCTTGTAATATTAGTTTGAACAACTCTTTCCATCATGATAATATAATGTTACACAACAATAATAAAGGATGTTTCCCATTGTCCTATCAATGTGAACAGCCATTCTTTGCCTGCTTTGTACCAGGTTACTATATATGAACAAAGCTCAGTAGCTTGCAGTT
The DNA here is from genome assembly GCF_001723915.1 of Gavialis gangeticus. NCBI lineage: Eukaryota > Metazoa > Chordata > Crocodylia > Gavialidae > Gavialis > Gavialis gangeticus. The sequence continues at coordinate 33,059,120 of NW_017729000.1, forward strand.
ACAAAGAGCTCATTGTTCATGAACAAAAGAAGCATTAGGGGAGAGTTTGTTCATGGGGTGTTCAGAAAACCATATATCTGAGCTTGTTGGAAATATTTCCTTCCAGCATTCATGTCAGCCTAAGTGGCCATCATTCAAAACACAGAAAGCACAATTACTGCACTGAGACCACTATAAATTGTTTTCTTTGATTAATTTCAACTTTGCTTCATTTTACTTTGAGGCCAACAATAAACCCACCAGATTGTCAAAGAGAAAGTCAGAGTTGTTTTCAGTCTTCACTCAGAAAGCTGTGTTTGCTATACTTGAATAGAGAAAAAGAATCAATTGTTCTTCCTTTTTCTTGTATAGAAGTATTATGCAAGAGAACCAGCTAAAAAATCCAGTGTAAATTGTGATTCATGTAAAAGTGGAATAATTGATTTGCAGAGGTTTGATGGAGAAGAGAATTTAACCATTCATAATATTTAAATTATACCCCCCCACTTTTTTAAATAGGAATGGGACAATGAGCTAATGCATATTGGTAGTGACAAGAGTTTAAACTCTTGTCATCCTTAAAAAGAAGCAGTGTTTCATTGTTTAACACCAATTCAGATTCCTCTGGATGGCTGACCCAAAAATCTATTTCCTGAGACTTATTTCTAAGCAGAGTAGAATGCTATTCATTGAAATAGCTTAGGAATACAAGTATCTATTTATAATGTTACAGGTTTCAGATAAAGTCAGTGGGTCTCATCCAAAGTCCACTGAAATCAATAGAAACTAGGGGTGTGCAAAGTGGACAGTATTCAATTCGGATTTGGATTTGGCCTGATTTGGGGGACAGTGATTCAATTCGCTGATTCGGATCACTGTCCTAATTTGATTTGGCCGAATCTGAATCTGAAGATTTGATTCTGATTCAGAGAATCAGCAATTCGGTCATAGATACAGCTTTATATGTTTTTTCAATGTACCTCAAGGTACCAGGTGTGACTTATGAATGCTGAGATGCTGGGGCAGATGAAGCATTCCACGGGAGTGCATGGGGGTCCCTGTGTGCTCAGTGGCAGACCCAGAAGTGAACCAGAAGTAATTCTGGTCCACTTCCAGGTTCACCACTGAGCATGCAGGGGACCCCCTCCCCCGCTCCTCCCGCTCTCCTGGCTCAGTGATCAGTTGCAGGGGAACCCTACATGGCCCCCCTGACCCAGGAGGCACCAGTCGCTGAGCTGGGGTTCGGGAAAGAGTTTCTCCACACACTCCGCAGCAGACACAAAAGTGGACTGGAAGTTCTGGTCAACTTCCAGGTCCACCGCCAAGCATGCGAGGGACCCCCTCATGCTCCTTTGGGACACTCCATCTGCCCCATCTACCCCATCATCTCAGCGTTCATGAGCCATGCCTGGTACCTTGAGGTACATAGAAAAAACATATAAAGCTGTGCCTATGGCTGAATCATCGAATCTCTCCAAATTGATTTGGAGGCTTTCATTCAATTTGGAAAGATTAAAGGGTCTCTTGATTCCATTTGGATATGGAGATTTGGCCGCCCAATTAGGCCAAATCTCCTCCAAATTGATTCAGTGACTGAAGCTTCTCATAACTCTAAAAGAAACTCTAAAACAATTCCAAAGGCTTGGAAACAAACTTTATAGGCCTGCTTCAGCAAAATACTTACTGGGTGTGTCTACACGAGACACTAACTATGCAGTAGCCTAATAACACTCCACAGTAGTGTGCCGGGCAAAACCCGTGCTAATATGTTACTGCACAGTAAGCGTCTGTAAAATCCCATGCACTGGTGCTACTGCACAGCAATGTTTCTTCTAAGGAGCAGTGGTCCATGAGCATGCCGCCTCGTCAGTGAGCACACCACCTTGGTCCAGTGTAGAACACTTCCTGAAGGGGGCTGAGGGCTGGGGGCTGGGGGCTGGGAGCAGGGGCCAGAGGCTGGATCTGGGGGCTGGATGCTGGGGGCCAGCGGCTGGAGCCAGGGACCAGAGGCCAGGTGCTGGAGCTGGAGCTGGGAGCTGGGGACCAGGGGCTGAAGCCAGGGGCTGGTGGCTGGAGGCTGGGGCCAGGAAATAGGGGCTGGGGCCCAGAGGCTTGAGCTGGGAGCCAGGGGCCAGGGTCTAGAGCTGGGGGCCGGTGGCTAGAGTCTGGGGCTGGGGGCCAGGAGCTGGGTGGCTGGAGGCTGGGGCAGTGAAACAGGGGCTGGGGCTGGGGTCTAGGGGCTGGAGCCAGTGACCAGGGGCTGGAGCTGGAGCTTGGTGTAGGCTCCGCCAGCTCCGGGGAAGTGCTCCGCTCCCCCGCATCAGAGTCGGGGAGTGGAGCACTTCTCCGAAGCCAGCGGAGCCTGTGCCAGCTCCCCGCGCCAGCCTCCATCCCTGCCTTGCCTTGCCTTGCCTCACCTCGGGGAGGATCTGCTGCCTGCCCCGAATGAGGCTCCACTGGCTCCGAGACACTGCTCCACTCACCCGCATGGCCTCCGGGGGCATGCCCCGCAGTGCGGCCCTGATGCAGGGGAGTGAAGCACTTCCCCAGAGCCGGTGGAGTCCGTGCCAGGCTCTGGCTCCAGCCTCTTCTTGTGTGCAGTTTTGAAAAGACTGTGCGTGGCCGCACTTTTAGTTGTACACGCGCACGTTAGAGGGAACCTTGCTGCACAGTAGTGCCAGTTTCTGTGCATCAATTTAATACTGGGTTATCCAAGCACTAAACTTAATGCACAGTAACTATGGAACATTAATGAACATGTAGATGCATCCACAAATGTGTTAGTTTAAGTACATGAGCAGTTCCATTCAATTCACTCATGCTTAAAATAACATTCAGGCTTTACCATCTTTCTAAATCAGGGCCTATATGAGTATGTAACCTAAAAGAAAGATCTCCAGGGGGAAAAAAATGGAGTGGTGGCAACAATCTACAGGTAAGTTAATACACCAAGGTCAAATCTAGGCCTTTCTATTCCTTTTTGCTCCCATGCTAGAAATCCACAAAAAAATAACAACTTTTGGGCAGGTTCATTTTGGGAGAAGTAAAAAATGTTCTACTAAACTGAAGTTAATAGGACTTTGGGAATAAGACACCATGAAAAACAGAGCCTCTAGGACATTCAAGCTTCATAATGGTGGCCAGTGATTGGAGAGTGACAAACTTTCTGAGACTTTCAGGCTCTTTACAGGATTGCTGGATATTTTCAGGTGTAATTCTATTAATATGAACCTTCTACAAGTTATAGGAGAGCCTCTCTACCTGTAGACTGTAGGAGTTGTGCAAAGAATGGCTTGTCCTCCTAAAGCTTTTGGAAAAGTGTGATTGTTCACGCATTGCCTGCAGCCTTAGTTAAATTTATTCTAAAAATCAAGGAAATTCTCAGACAAAGAACTTTCTTGAAGGGAAGATAAAGATGATGGTATAGACCAGTGAATACAATTTGCAATTTGTGTGCTTTTAAATGTTTGATTTATGTGTCTCTGTGTGAGGAGGAATATTAATAGTGGATATTCTTATCTACAATATTTCTCAATCCTGTAAAGATTTTTTCCCTTCAGTTTTTAATGAACTTTAACTTACTATTAACTTCTTAACTTCATCTTTTTTGTCTAGAAATAAAGTGGAATCTGAACTATTCTTCTGTTAGGTTTTATTCCTGAAGGAATCACGTTTTATTCACCGTAGACCTGTCAACATCTGAAAGATGATTCTAGAGTAAGAGAAAGATCTAAACTAAAGAAATTACATTGCATAAGATTCTTTGACAATTCTTGTACAACACAATGACTGACAGGAATATTTTAATTGATATCTGTGCAGTAGAAGATAAAATCTTTTCCCACCATGCCCATTAAAATATACACATTCTCTTTCTTTAATTGTTTTTAAGACAAATTCAGCCTTTTGTAAGTAAGGAAAACACTATCAACTCTTCTGGTTTTCCACCAGAGATGATTGTTCTTTTTTTTAACTACACTTTAAAATCCATTATAAGCTGATATACAGTAAAAAGGAACTTAAGAAAATGGGAGATAGTACCTGTGAAGTTCTTGCTTACCAATTAAAAACAAAAAACTTTTTTACATGACCAGAGCCATTCACTACAGTGTTCAATAGTATTCCACTTGAAAATAAAAAAAAATGGAAAACATTAAAAATGTAGAATATTCTGCCATTCAGTTCTGACACTCTTTGTAACAAATTAACCACTTACAAAGAAACAAATAACCCTCATCGTGCATAATTCTTCCAGTAAAAAATAAATCCAAGTCTGTTCACCATAAATTTGGGGTTGGTTTAATTTAAATAAGGAGCCTCTGAGATTTTCCTTGTAATCTCAACATTCATCTAATAACTGTTCTAGTGTCAGATAGAGTTAGGGCTCAGTTTGACACTTCAGGATATACCTAAAAATGATCCTTAAAAATTTAGTACATGCAAAAGTTTGTGTAAGTTTGTATAAGATTTCTTTTAAGAATTTGAACTTTGTTCTGGTAAATATTTCAGATAGACAAATAAGTGATGCTGTGATATGAATCAGAATCAGTCTGGATGTTGGGTTCTGATGCAAGGTTATGTGGGGACTACGGTTAATATTTGAGCTGGAGAGTACACAACTCTCACAAACTATTTTTGCACAATTTTTGCCAACTTGAACCAGACTTTTCAAGTGTAGGTGTTTGCAACAGGGGCCCTTTGGTAGGGTACAGACACTACACTTATACCAGTCCAAGTGACTGGAAATCAATCTAAACCTGTAAGCATACAGAAGTTTGACACACATTGACTGGTCTAAAAATGGTAGAACCCGGTCTAAAATAGATGTGCACTAAATGTAATCAATTTAGGCTAAACTGGTGAATCAAACTTCTATGTCAGATCATCTTATTGATTCAAGTTAGATTATTGTCTGCTAGCATCCAAGGCTCCTTTTTGGCCCCCCAACACTCCCCTTACAGGGAGGAAAGCTAACACTTGGCCCACAGTGGGCTGCCTCAGCCAAGCACCCAGCAGGCCCTGCCCCTGAATTCTCCCAGATCTGAGCCAGCAAAGCCACTCTTCCCAGCCTCACCCCTTACCTTTGGCCATCTGTCAACTGCAGGCAGGCAGCAGGGGCCAGGGAAAGGAAAGAAACTTTCCGCACTTTAAGAGGGATATGGACAGCATTGAGAGTGTCCAGAGGAGGGCCACTCGTATGATCAAGGGACAGCAGGGTAGGTCCTATGAGGAAAGGTTGCGGGACCTGAACCTGTTCAGCCTTCAAAAGAGAAGGCTGAGGGGGGATCTTGTGGCCTGTTATAAACTGGTTAGGGGGGATCAGCAGGCGCTGGGGGAGTCCCTGTTCCCCCGAGCGCCGCAAGGAGTGACCAGGAACAACGGTCACAAGCTGGCGGAGGGAAGGTTTAAGTTGGACATCAGGAGGCGCTACTTCACGGTCAGGGCGGCTAGGGTCTGGAACCAGCTTCCAAGTGAGGTGGTGCAGGCTCCCACCCTGGGGGTTTTTAAGAGGAGGTTGGATGACCACCTTACTGGGGTCGTTTGACCCCAGTGCTCTTCCTGCCATGGCAGGGGGTCGGACTAGATGATCTGCTCAGGTCCCTTCCGACCCTAGAAACTATGAAACTATGAAAGTATTTGTGTCCCCTGCATGAGCCCCAGGACCTGGATACCCAAGTCCACAGGTCATGCCCCTGCACCCTGTCACAAAACACCCCATGATGTGCACACAGACCTAACACTGAACCCAGGATAATCCCCATGCTTAGGCACAGCCCCATGAATCAGGCCCTGACTGCTGCACGCTCAGCCAGAAATCCCCATGCCCCTGTTCTTGGGCACATCTCAAGGACCAGACACTGGCTCCTACACACTGCATCCCAGTGGCTGGAGCCAAGTACCCAGCCACCCAGGCCCCAACATGGACCCACCCCTAAGTAGAAGCCAGTGCAAGCAGCTTGCCTCTGGTGGGTTGGGGATGGCAGGGGGCAGAACATGGGGACTAGGCCTTTACAGAAGCAGCTTTCTGACCTCCACAGCCTGGCCACTGCCTTCAGGTACTGGGTCATGGGCATCTGGTGTGCTCAAGGATTTTTTGGCCACACCTACAGGGTCCCAGAGTATGAGGGCGGGGAGTAGGGTGGAGAGGCCTGCATGCCCCTCAACCAAAGGGCAAAAATATGTTCTGTTCACTGCCAGTCTAACCTAGGCTGCAGAAACCTGCATAGCAGATCGATTCTGCCTTGGGCTTTTTGAACATCTATACCTAGCATTTCATTGAAGCGGAAGTGGTGCTGTGAGACTGCAAAAGGCAGCAAGTAAATAAGTTAAAGAGCTACATGGTTTCAACCTCTAAACTAGAGGCAGTGGAGTGCTAGATGGATGAATTAGCAGCACCTGTGCCCTGTTGCAAACGAGTAGGGGTCATGTGACCAGCAGGGATGGAGCCAAGGGCAGTACAAGTGTGTCTCCTGGGCCAGAAAGGTGGTGTGGTTGGTCTTGAGTGCTGAAAGGAAAGGGAGAAAAACTTTGAGAATGGTTGCTGAACAAAAGAGCCAGAGACACGTAAGATAACCTAAAGAGCTGGTGGTGGGTGAGTCAGGGAACAGGGGAGAGGGGGCATGCTCTGCTAAGGAGACCCAGAGGAGTTTAGGTATTTTTGGTTAAGTGCTAGTTTGTTTGTAGTTATGTTGGTTGTTTTAGTCATGAGGTGTGGGCTGAAGGGAAGTATGGATGCCACTGTGGGTGCCTGGAGAAGGCACTGTGCACTTGATTAGTTGGATTAGGGTGAACAACCATGAGAGAGATGGCTAGTCAGTGGGCTAAAGAGAAACCCCCACCTGAGGGGGCTAGAGAGAGAACCTGCCTTAACAAGGGGGCTGGAGACAGAGTAAGCAGGGTGAGGCCAAGTGTGGGGAGAAACACTTTGCTCAAGGATTAGAGGTAAAAGATCAAGGCAGCAAATTAATGAACAGAGCAGAATGAGGCATGTAAGGCCAAAATCATTTTCTGAGGGCAAATTTATACTTGTTTTCCAACAAGATGTGGCAGTGCCTTGATAAATCATAATGAAAGAAGGAGCTTAGTGTGGCCATTAGTGGGTGCCACAGGCACCTTTGGAAATAGGTCCCATTAAAATGTTCTCATGAGATTTTTGTCTGCAGCTAAATGCAAGGTCACCAGTGAACTCCTTGCAGCCTGTGACCTGATGCAGAACTAAAACTGACATGGAAAAAGTCAGTTCTATATAATAAAATTGCACAGTGTTTGAGAGGGGGTTCATATCTGAGATGACAGTTTTGGCCAATCTCTAGCTAATAATATCTATTACACGTTGTTATTGTTTCGCCTTTGAAGTAACAGAGGTTTATGTAAGAACTATGTGAGAAGTTGTGAAATGAATTTATTAGTGCAGGAAGATGCATATATGCAAACGTTTACATGTAAATCTGTTTTGAAATCAGGCACTTTGATCCAGTGGTCAGACTCCCCATTGACATTTTCCATCAAGATAAAGCTTCTCATTCAAAACAGAGCAAAAGCTCTTCACTTAGAAGCAAAAAAAAAAAAAATCTGTGATGGATTTTACGCAGTAGATAACCTTTTCATTAGACAATTATGTGTTTCAGTTCATGGGATATGCACTGTGTATTTTGTTGTACATTTTTCGATGTCAGTGACCCTATTTCATGGAATATAAGTCACACTGTGAATTTAAACATCTGAAGAAAATCAATAGATGAGACATTGAAGTATATTATGTATCCACTGACAATATTTTTTTTCACTTTCTCCCTCTCTCAATCTCTCTCTCTCTCTTTTTTTTAATCTTCTTGCTCAAAGCTCAACCCAAACATCAAAAAATCATTGAAAGACTTGGATAATAATTACCAGAGTCTTGGATTTTACTGTAAAGAGCTTTTGTATCCTTGCAGCATTTGAAGTTCTAATCCACAAGGTACAATGCCTCTGGATAAGACACCAGTGAATGTAAGAGAGAGTTAATCCATTGAGCAGTAAAAGCATTACCTTACATCACTTTAAGTAGCTTTTAATACCTTCATAATCAATAAGAAACAAAATTTAAAGACAATTTAAATTGACACTAATTAGAGCAAAATCATTATATAATTAACATGTAATTAATGGAGGCAAGCATTTTTGTGGGTTATATATTTTTATTGGATCAACTGTATGAAAGTTTAGACAAGCTTTATAAGTCTATCCCTATCCCAAGCACACAGTTAGATCCATTAAAGATACCTCCCGCAAAAGTTCTTGCCTTTCACATATTTCCTAGACCACATGGCTACAACTTCACTTCAACACCAGGTAATTAATTCAAACTTCTAATTCATATTTTGAGTGTCAGACACTAATGTATTTGTATCACTTGATACAGGGAGCAGTTTTTAAAGATATCCTCAAACCTATCTTTCAAAGGTTCCTCAATCAAAATATAAAATCTCTTCTACTGGGTCCTTCTTTAACAACCTCAAATCCCCCATTTTTTTCTATTTATGATCTTTCTAACGATCACTGAATCTTCTCCCAGAGACTAGTGATTATTCTGAATTTGTAGAGCCAAACTATCTTCTGGGAATCACACTGTTGGGAAGCTGAGAACATATTTCTGAGGATAAAATTGGGCCATTATATGCAGTGATTGTGTGCATGACACTTGTTAAATACAAAAATGATATATTTTAAGTATAACTAAAATGTAATAGGGATATGCTATTCTTTGATCATATTCCAACTGCTTAGCATTTACAAAGCACTCTTGGGATGGTTTGGGAAATTCTATTGGACTCATGAACTCAACCCGTTATTGCAGTTTGCAAAGTTTTCACCATACCATCAGGGAAAATAAAAACAAAATATAGATGTGACTTACGGACCAACATCATATATTTCGAAGACTTCATAGATTAGCAATTATTAATTTATACTGAGCATTTTATACTTTCAAATGTCTAAGATATTTGCAAAAAAGAGGACCAGTCTATGAATATTTTATAAAGCAAACAAATCAAGTCAATATTGCAAAATTAGTATTCACCAAATTATTATACAGCCATTTCTACTACTCACCCATCTTGGGAACCAGGTAAGAAGCTAAGAGAGCTGCTGGAATTCAGGGCAGGATTTTAGGAGGTAAGAGAGAAATGTGGATTTGTTACATATAATTATTTAGATTTTTGTCTGACTAACAAATATTCCAGTTCGTTTATCATCTCTCTATCACTAGCAGGTTATTTATATTTATTTATGCTATGTGGTGTGTGCTCTGAATTGCTAATGCTGTATCACAGAGAGTATCTAGGTTATGTTGCCGCTATAACATTTAAAATTTGGTGTGTTGTGTTCTCATACTATTTACAACATCTTTGCTTTTAAATAGAATGTTGAACATGAACAAAGATGAAATAAACAGGCATTAGCAGAGTGAGACAGTGCATGTCTTTAGTTTGCAGAAAGTCTGCTTCTTCTTAAGGTAGTCTTGTGTTCTGGTGTTTTAAAGCTATCCTCTGTAAATCAACAAGTCTGTGTGAGAGGATGGTCTTCCCTTTCTTTGTTAGGTGAATCCAATCTGTTGAGTAGGCCTTCTTCTTGGAACACAATGGCATGGTCAAAAAGCCAAAGCAATGTAGGCAACACTATCTGTTCAGCCATGCACACATCTCTAGGATACATCCTTCCCAGCCCAGACTTGCTCTATCCTTCTAGTGACAGATTATAATCTGATCCCCTACTTCTTTCAACTTCACTTCCAGAGTCCAACAGTCACTTTTGATCTGTTCACGGTCATACCTATCAGGATTATTGGTGTCCACACACTAGATAAGGAGAATAAGGTAGTAGTCAAGAGATTAGCTACTAGATTGCTCAAATAGAATGAAAGCCAAAAATTTGACATGGCTTCATCTCAGTGCTATTTCCATCCCAGTACATACAAGAATTACTACATACCTGAAGAATGTTAAAAAGGTAAATGAAAAGTAGGAAATATAATCTTGGCAGATTTAGTCTGCATAGTATGTTTATATCTCTAATATATATATAATTTCTGTTTCTTATAAAGTCCCATGATTCTCACAAACAAAACATTCATATTATGGTCTCAGCTTTGGCATATAATAATTGTGTAATATTTTGTAATTTAATGTAATTAATTGGTTCCAAAGTAATTTACAATTCCCAATTTTGTGAATTCAGAATTACCAGCATCACATGAGCACTGAAACAATTGCTATAGCAACTATTGCAAATAGAAATACTTATATTGTACACATGGCCATAGTGTGAACAAGTGTAGGCTTAAAACAATATTTGTTTCAAATAGTAAAAAACCTCCATATAGTGTTCTAATTAAGAGTCCCATTGCGATGCAACCCTCGTGACTGCATCAGTTGGAGCACATAGGGCATTTATAGACATGCTCTGGGGGCAGACACTTTAATTAGCACAGCTCTGATAACATGCTAATTAAAGCACCCGGAGCATCACGTGTATTGACACCCCTGCCCTGAAAAATGGTGGTGGGAGCACTTTAACTAAAGCTCACCAAATGAGCTTCAGTTAAAGTGCCCCAATGCCATTTGTTCAGCACAGGGACACTGATACATGTGCACTGGTGTCTGCTGGAGCATGATTACAGCATGTTGGAGCAGCCTCCCTGCATGTGTATAGTAGTCCATAATGTGTTTCAGTAGTTTCAGTAGGCACCAGCCCCAGGAACTGACCCTGGAGGGAGGGCACAAATATAGCAGCAGCTGCACTGCTGCCTTGGGAGTTCACAGCCACCAGCACTGCAGCCACTAATACTATCCCATGGATTCTGGGTATTCAAGAGTCCAGTTTACACCTCTGATATGGCTGATACATCCTGGTGATGCAACCACAGGATAGATTGGAGAGTGATAGATGGTGGTATCTTTCATATTCCCCTTACTTCCAGCAGGTAAATTTAGATTCTTCCTGCATGGAGAATTCTCATCTGCCCCTTTATGATATTAAGGCCTTGCAGACAGAATAGGAAAAGGAGGACTTCCTGTCATCAAGCATCTGTCATAAGGTGACTGTGAAAATATTTCTGTGAGCCGATAAACTATGTGTAAAACTTCAATACTTGGAGAACTGGAAAGCAAATGATAATAAGTTTCTTCATATTTAAAATAGGGATAATTCCATCCCTCTCCACCCCAAGGTTTTGTGAAAATTAACTTATTGGAATTTTAAGGATATTTGAGGTTTGGGATGGAAGGTGTTGCGGCAGTGCAAAGTATTTAGAATATAACCAGAAAAAGGATTTGGGATGCTGAATTAATGAAGAGTGGGATTCTGATTTCTGCTATGCCTATTTGACCTGTATAAAATTAGTAGGGTTGCTAATGGAGAGCAAAATTTTGCCCCAATATATGACATTATAGTGAATTTATTCTTAACCTTGAAGTTCAGAAAATGAAACGAAAGCTCCTTTGAGTAATAGTAATGATTTATATATTAACTGAGGTTTGCATATGCTAGAGATATGTAAGAAGACAGGGTCTTTTACATGAAAAATGTAAGGTCCAAACTATAACAGGCCCCTGTCTGGTCCCCACTACAAAGAAAGGGGAAAAGTAGAAAGCCTCTTCAGGAGGGAACATCTGTGACCAAACCTGTGCAGGAGAAGTTCAGAACTGGAACATAGCTATTTTGTGTAAGCTTGGGGGAAGAGCCAGACTGGATAGGAACAAGAACTAAAATCAAGCAGGTTGGAAGAAAGGCTGTTCTAGTGAAATCTTTGAGAAGGACAATAATGTGGTCTACGGAAAGGCTGATGCTGGGAAGTGCCCAACAGAAACTGAGTAGGCATACCAGACTGGAATGAGACGGTGTGTGCAGCCTCCTATTTGTTCTTAACAGCCAGCCCAGCTCACTCCTTACAAAGAGACCTAAAATAAGCTGTGTCAGGAAAGGTACTGTGCCTCTGTGATCAAGGCTTACTCTCTTCCAGTGACTTGCTCACTGAACGAACATCAAGGTGGGGCAGACAAGGAAATCCAGGAAGCTGGGAGAGACCTGGTTTGGGCAGCGGCCCATAAGGACTGCATGGCACCTAGAAAAGGGGACATCAGCTGCGAAGATCTTCTAAATGTTTAAGTCCATATATAATTTCACATGTAAATAATCCTATTGAGATCTGTAGAAATAATCACCTGAATAAAATAACACACAATCTTAAATCAGAGCCAACTAACAGTGAATAAGAATAATGTAGTTTGATTCAGCAATTTTCTCAGATAACTATTCAAAATGATTAATTGAACCTAAATGCCCATATAACATAGGAATGCACACAGTAGGCAGACAGAACTATGTGAGTTTGGGGCAAAGTTGGTTGAGAGAATAGAAATGAGAGGAGCAATACTCAGCACAACTTTTTTCATAAACATCTGTATTATTCGTTTACATTTATTGTTAATCAGGGCATGACAGATGGTAACATTTTATTAATCTTCTGGAAACTTCTGCTCAATTAATTTGCCTTGTAAAATGAATTGTTCATGGATCTTATGCAGGGCTATTTCTCGGTAGTCTGGCAACAATAATCACAAGAATAATACATGGTTCTTATGTGGAGCATCTCATCATCATATCTCAAATAAACCATTATACAGATGTGAGAAATAAGATGCAGGAGGATGAAGTGACTTTTTCAAGGTCACTCATCAACCACAGGTCAGGGCCAATATACAAGCTAGGTCATATATAGACCAGTGCTACATCATCCACTGGGCCATATTACCTCCCTAGAGAAAGTTTCCTAAGTCCTACATGCCCAGGTTACCTACTTCTGCTTATTTAGTGGATCTAATAAAATCTGGATGCTTTGAGGTATTGATTGGTGTAAATGTGGCTTAATGGCAGAATCATTACTTTTTTAATCTTGCAACTGCCAGCCCTTACTATTTTCAACTGAAGTTCAGCTTCTTCGATTAGGGGCTGCCATTACTAATTGTTTTTAAATGTTGCTGGGACACCTCTAGTTCAAAAAGTTTATTTCTTCAGTAGTATCTTAAACTCTACATTCTTAGACAATTCATTAAAACTTTATACAGTGCAGAACGGCAAGTGACAGAAGCAGCAAGCAAGACAGCTGCTGGAAAATCAGGAAATAAACACTGGAACCTGACTGGTATATTAGGTAGCGGTGGTTTCATATGCTTTCTGTATCGCATATAGACTTTGTCCACCTACCCACTTTGTTCTGTTTCATTAAAATGATGCTCCTCTACTGATTTCCATAGCAGAGTTTGCATACATCTCTTACAGTTATTCACTAGAATTCTGGAAGAAAGGTCAGATAGGGATAATATGTCAAAAGGGTATAATTAAGATTCAGAAAGATTAATACCAATGGTATTTAGTGAAATTGCCTTTTAGAGGAATCCTCATCTATTACTTTGATATTTAACATTTTTGCTGTTAAAATGTTAGTGCTCTGAAAAAGCACAAAATCAGTAGTAGACATTTGGTTTATATATTCTTGCGTTGAAGAGCCTAATGTAAAAAGCAATCAAATGCTTTTCATGAGATGCTGATTGGTAAGTCTCTCAGAACCTTTTCTATAAACACTTGTTTTCCAGTAACACTTTAATTGTGCCAACTTAGGATGAAAGATATATTTTAAGGGGCTAAGATATTTATGAAAAACTCAAGCAATATCAATATATATGAGGAGGAAATGGAACAAAGGTGGCTTAATTCAGTACCTGGAACAAAAATCATGCCCCTTAGGACTGGATAGAGCAGGGTGCCTGAGAAAATGCCTAACTTTAAGATTAACATATCTAGTCCCAATGGAATCCTGTTGTATTGTGATGGTATCCAGAGGCCAGGTTATTTCTTTGTGCCAGTCAGTGTATAAATATATAAGTAGGTAGTCCCTTCCCAAAGAGTTAAGCTAAGATGAAAGATTGACACGTGTATGTGAATAGCAGATTCAGGAGGGCTCTAACAGCTGTGGACACTGTAATGAGGAGCAGTCACAACTTTTTCCACAGTTGCCATGAGCTTGCTATCTCTTGTATGAATAGCACTCCCATACCTTTCAAACTTAGGAAATAGAGAGGAACAATCTACCA
>NW_017729000.1:33083421-33085093 GCF_001723915.1 Gavialis gangeticus
TAGGGGCTGCCATTACTAATTGTTTTTAAATGTTGCTGGGACACCTCTAGTTCAAAAAGTTTATTTCTTCAGTAGTATCTTAAACTCTACATTCTTAGACAATTCATTAAAACTTTATACAGTGCAGAACGGCAAGTGACAGAAGCAGCAAGCAAGACAGCTGCTGGAAAATCAGGAAATAAACACTGGAACCTGACTGGTATATTAGGTAGCGGTGGTTTCATATGCTTTCTGTATCGCATATAGACTTTGTCCACCTACCCACTTTGTTCTGTTTCATTAAAATGATGCTCCTCTACTGATTTCCATAGCAGAGTTTGCATACATCTCTTACAGTTATTCACTAGAATTCTGGAAGAAAGGTCAGATAGGGATAATATGTCAAAAGGGTATAATTAAGATTCAGAAAGATTAATACCAATGGTATTTAGTGAAATTGCCTTTTAGAGGAATCCTCATCTATTACTTTGATATTTAACATTTTTGCTGTTAAAATGTTAGTGCTCTGAAAAAGCACAAAATCAGTAGTAGACATTTGGTTTATATATTCTTGCGTTGAAGAGCCTAATGTAAAAAGCAATCAAATGCTTTTCATGAGATGCTGATTGGTAAGTCTCTCAGAACCTTTTCTATAAACACTTGTTTTCCAGTAACACTTTAATTGTGCCAACTTAGGATGAAAGATATATTTTAAGGGGCTAAGATATTTATGAAAAACTCAAGCAATATCAATATATATGAGGAGGAAATGGAACAAAGGTGGCTTAATTCAGTACCTGGAACAAAAATCATGCCCCTTAGGACTGGATAGAGCAGGGTGCCTGAGAAAATGCCTAACTTTAAGATTAACATATCTAGTCCCAATGGAATCCTGTTGTATTGTGATGGTATCCAGAGGCCAGGTTATTTCTTTGTGCCAGTCAGTGTATAAATATATAAGTAGGTAGTCCCTTCCCAAAGAGTTAAGCTAAGATGAAAGATTGACACGTGTATGTGAATAGCAGATTCAGGAGGGCTCTAACAGCTGTGGACACTGTAATGAGGAGCAGTCACAACTTTTTCCACAGTTGCCATGAGCTTGCTATCTCTTGTATGAATAGCACTCCCATACCTTTCAAACTTAGGAAATAGAGAGGAACAATCTACCATAGGGTAGGTGAGTGTCACAGATGTACAAACCAATCTTAATGATGCTATGAGATGATAGATCCTATACTTCTTCATCAGTTTTTGGTTATGTATGGCTTGAAGTCAATGGGAGTTGAGTAAGGACTAAGGAACTGATCCTGTTAGGTCCCTGGCAGACATTACATTTAAGATGTGATTAGGGTGACCATCATAGAGGACATTCCAGTTTTCTGCTACTCTGTCCTCTATTGGTACAAAACCCAACACCTTTATGTCCCCTATTTTTCTCTTCAAGATCATGCATCAGACTCCATGGGTGCGTCCAGATGAGCACACACGTGCCTCTTACCCCACCTCAAACCCCTTTGAGGTGGGACAAGAGGCATGTGTGGGAACGAAAAAATGTTCCCCACACTGCTGTGGTCCTCCTGGGTGCCTGGGACTCTGGGGGGGAGGCATGTGGGGGATAGGGGCTGTAGTCCTCCGGGGGGAGTTGGGGCCCTGGGGGGGGGGCATTCCATGTGCTGTGGGGGGAGGCTGCACC
>NW_017729000.1:33085271-33095781 GCF_001723915.1 Gavialis gangeticus
CAAGGTCCCCCACACCCACAGTCCCCCCAGCAATTGCCCCACACCTACCTACATACCAACCCACATCCCTCCACACACCCACATCCCCCCATCACATGCCCATCATGTGTGAAGAAAACCAAAAGTACACATCAACACATATCAGTATTTAGAATGTATTTATTTTATCATGATGATAGAGACACTGGTAGGTTTCCACATTATTTTAACATTGTAAATATACCAATAAAGCATTTCCCAACTGATTTCTTTCTCTCTCTCTCTGTATATGTGTGTATATATGTGTGTGTGTGTGTATGAGAGAGAGAGCAGGGTTATTTTTCCCCAAGTGGCACAATTTGCTCCACAACAAAGTGCATGTCCGAGCACGTACGCTGAGGCAAAAAGCCCTGGCTCAAATTTGCACCGCTTCTATTTAAGCTGCTGCAAGCGCACATGCTTGCATGTGTGGACACACCCCATGGTGCCTTTAACTGATTGTCTGCCAGGGGCCTTACTGTTATTTACATGAGAAGTTCTTACTCAAATGAGTATAGTATTTGAGGAATTGTGCCCCAAGTAAAGAACTCTACTATTTGGCCAAATGGGGATACCAGAAAACACAATTGCAATTAATACCTTGATATATCATATGACTCATAGAAATAAAAAAAATCTTTTCTTGTTGTGTCTTATGAAATGGATGTAACTTCTAACTGCAAAAACGACACCATAATAATATTATGTGTATATCGAACTGCTCCTAAAGCAAGGAAATCAAGGGTTAGCCTAAGGCAGATGGATATGGAGAGAATGCTCTTAAAAGCGTAGAAGAGATCATTAGGATTTTTTTGAAAGGATATAATGGTTGATTTGCTTCCTATAGGTTAATTTTATAGTATTCAGTAGTCAGTTATAGAATATTCCTGGCCTTTTCCTACCTTTCTATTTATACAATATTAAAGAGAAGAAACCTTTGTGTTCATTCCAGCCATGATACATGGCATCCAAGGACAAAGTGCCTGTTCTTCCTTCTTCTCTGTCATGCTATAATATCAATAAATATCCATTTTAAGAAGCAAAGAAGCCAATAAGGTGTGATTGTATTAATTTATGATTTATGCTTTCTCTTTTCCCATTGGCTCCAGTGCCTGACAATGCCCAGATGAAACTAATTGTCTCAGGTTTTAGGCATTTGCTATGGTCTCCTCAGACTGAGGTAAACCAGCAAACACTTTGCAAATTGTTCTACTATAGCCACTGGAACTATTTTTGTAAAAAATGAGGAAATTTCTTTTGTAGTGCTATAATGTCCTTATAACATACGTTCAGGATATTGTAGCACTACAAAGATGGCATCTGCATTGCAAAATAAGTTTAAAACAGTAGTTAGTGCCATTTGTAATGTGTAGGAGAAAAGAGGGAGAGCCTCTGGCTCCCTGAGAGCAGCTGCATCACTCATCTTGGCTCTCAGAGGTGCTGCTGCCCCAGAAAAGTCATTGCTCTGTTGACGCTGCTGCTTCCACCAGTATTTATAGCGCTACACATGAATGTGTGTCCAAGGCTTTTGTGTTCAGGTAGGACTAAGATAAATCTTTACACTAAGCTAATAACTTGTTGGTTAACAATTGCTTGAGAATTGTCTTGTTTTAAATATATTAATTCCAGAATAATCTCCTTTAGCATGAAAGGGTTATAACAGGATGGGGCAGAAGGGGGGAGGGGAGGGGGAGAAATGGGATGAAAGGAAAGAAAGATAACAAAGTAAAGTAGTGAATAAAAAGGGGGAAAGGATGAAGAAGAGCATACTGGATATGCATAGTGGTTGGACTATGAAGCATGCTGAATGGGGAAAATGTGAAGGATATCAGGACTAGACCTGTCTGGAAACAAAAAAAGAGAAAAAAAAAAAAGGGAGGGGGGGAAGGATCTGACCAGCTGTAGTTAGGAAAAAAATCCAAGCCTGAAGCAATTCACAGAGTTCAAAGCTTGTTTGATATGATGAGCTCTGGTGACATCAGGAAGTTGTAAGAGGCTTTCAGCTTTGCTTGCTGCCACTTATGATAACAGTAATGCTGGAATGGGTGGAGAACCTGTGGGAAGAGGCTGCCCGGAAGCTATTCTGGACTCTGGACTCCTGCTACGAGAGCCTATGTGGTTTCCAGAAAGTGATAATGGCCAAAAATGCCCTTTTCTTTTGCCAGTAGGCCAAAGATTGTTGGCTATAAAACAACCCATTTCAAAATAAAATATCAAACTCATTTTCTAGTGCCACTGTGCTCTCATGCTTAAAGTAAGGCAAGTGCTAAACTATCGTGTTGGATTGGGAGTCTTAATTTCTCTATATCCCAGTTCAGCATTAGAAAAAAATGAGGATAATTGTTCTTCCATCCTTGCCTCATTTTTTTCCTTCCATTTAGGGTGTGGAGAGACATAACACTTAGAATGTTCTAAATACATTCTAAATCCCAAGAGTCTAGATTACAGGTCACTTAAGACCACTTTAATCTTCCTGGAATATTTCAAAAGCACATCAGGAAAATCAAGTACTACTTTGAGCCGGTCCTCCGTGAAACAGCTCAATGTTATGTAGGGACACAGAGCATCCTGTGCCTAGTGTCTGATCAGTACTCCGGGCATCCAAAACTCAGCTGCTGCTCACCTCACTCCCCAACCACATACAGGGCAAGGGGCTGATGTGGAATGCAGCCAGGATTCTATTGACCCAATTTCTGCTCCCAGCTTTCCCCAACCCACACTGAGACAGGGGAGGAATGGAAGGTGTCTTGCTGTCAGGGATGGAGGGGAAGGGTAGGGAGATATTCTTACCTGCTTTGGGGCATGCTGCTCCCATGGTATGGTTTGGAAGGGGGATGCAACCTTGCCCATGCACCCACTCTGGATCTGCCCCTTCCAGATACTGGGAGGGGGTGGATTCTAGGGGGGAATACATGCTCAGCCTCTCCCTCTTCCTCCCCCAAGATCTCCATGGCTTTTCAACCTCTGTCTTGAAAGCTGCACTGTTAATTTTACTTCCCTGCTGGAGAGTCTGTGCTCCAGATTGCCAGCTCACTTGAGGTAAGGGAGAGGAGTGGAGGGGTTTCCAGAGGCTGTGGGAACTGGATGGCTTGCCTCCCCATTGCCACAAATGAGCCAGGTACCCCATAGTGCAGGGTTTCTAGCAGGAGGTGAAACTGCCAGTGCGGTGTTCAAGGCACAGTTTGAAAGCCATGGAGATCCTGGAGCGGGGAGGGGAGGGGAGGACTGAAACACACAGACCCCTGGGAATCATTAGCACGAGACCACATAGTTCTCCCAGCTCCCACCTCACCCACACCAGCATCTGGCAATTCCCCCATCCCTTTCTAGAAGGCATGATGGTCTCGGTACTCTGTCACCCCCTGGTGGTGTTGTGGTACCTGTGGAATCTGTAAAAGGTGAGAATTCTACTTAGCAGTGTACATGTGGACACTTCTGTCTATGGACAATTGTGAACCAGTTTCCAATGAGTGACATTCTTAGAATGGTTCAAGAGTTATGTCTGTCCACACTCGTAAATTGTAATCCAAATAAACTACCACAGTTGATACCTGATTTAGCAGAGACTTTTAAATGTTCACACCACACTTTAAGAATCAGGTTTCCATCAGTTTTGCTATTGATGCCTTAATAATATTTTGCCAAATGTTATACCAATCATCAAGCAGCATCCTTCCTACCCCTCACTCCCCTCCTTAAAAATATCCATTTAGAATGATTTGATCCCAAATGATCTTCACGTAGTTCATCAGATTATAGTGTTTACATAACAGAAAACTAATATCCAAAGTAGGTTTGCTCAAGTATTTGAATATCATTTTCTCTAAAGAATTTCAAGAATGAGTTTTAAAGAGGAATCCTTGAAAATGTATGCCGGCAATGGAAAAAAAATCAATATATATTTCTCTATTTGCCTTGTCCATCCAAGGCATTTGTGGTATACTTTATATGTGTACACTAGATATTGGTATGTAAATAATTGAAATAATGGAAGTTTGGGGTTCCTTAGCTAAATATAGAACATGCAATTTGATCTGGTGCCCACTTACAGGCAAAGGGAGTATTTCCTTTAACTATAATGAAGATTGGATCTCTCCTCTGGAAACCACTGGTGCTGTAGCTTTGAATTGGCAATGAATAATTTTAGCTCCTTGATGTCAGAACTCAGGAGAGTTGCTACATTGGTACCAAATTTGTCTTCATATATTTCATCAGATCATTGTACTTTACTTTTGACACAGAATTAGTTTTAAATCTCATCCATAGGGTGAATGAGAGATAAATAAAGTTGCTGCCAGTCCTAATGTGGTGTCAGTTCTCTGATGCAAGCTGAATAGCACCATTGAAGGATATTTATTTTACCTTTATTTTATCTGTGGTTTAAAACATAAAGCTGCTTATGAATGTCAAAAAAATGGCGCTTTACTTTAAGCTAAGTGTTCCCCACACTGAGCGCAGCGCATGCCCAGAAGAAGCATCGTGTTAGGTGTTAGTTTGACCTGGCTCACCCAACATTTGTATAGAATGGGCACTTCAGTGGGGCTTTTTGATGCTTTTATCTAATAACTGATTCAATCAGCTATTAGATAAAAATGCCAAAAAGCCCCACTGAAATGCCAGGTTTATACAGATGCTGGGGAGCCAGGTTGAACTAACATGCTTCCTCTTTTGGTAAAGCGCCATTTTTTTTCATGTGTGTCAGTGCCCTAAATGACTATTTTTCTTCCTATTAAAACCACCAGGCCTGTACAACTGCAGTAAAAACACCAGTTGTTGACACTATCCATCCCTTTCTTACAGACTAGTAAAATGATATTTGACACTATCTCTGTGAGACTCTCTCCGTGAGATATTTGAAACTACCATATTAATTTAAATATAAGATGATGTCCTTCCCCCCATCCTTCAGCACAGGGGAGAAAGCTCTTCACCTTACACTTTGATACAATGAAAGCACAATAAATACTGTTATAAATGCCTGTTATTAAACTGCTTCCAAAATCAGCATGTGCTCAGTAATGGAAAAGTTGTCTATAAAACACATGGCCAATATTGGGCAAATATACTGATAGGAGCCAGTGTGTGTGTGTTAAAAAAACAGGCAGGTGTTCCCTCCACAGGGAACTGGCACTGGGTCTGGAGGCACTGCAATACTAGGCCGGAACCCACAGAGCCAGAGCCAGCCCTGACACCTTCCCCTTGGTGCCAAAAATACTTGATCTTAGCCAACAGACTGAGCTGCTGATGGGAACCTGCTATGAGCAAAAGTTATTGAAGCCTATCTAAATGAGACATATGATAGAGCCTGTTGCGTGCAGTCCCCCTCAGCATGGACTCTTTTTCAAGTCATAGTGAGCCACTATACTGCATACATTTTTACTTCACTCCCACAGCTGAGTTGTACCTTTCTTTTGCATTTCTAATTATTCTTGTTTCTTCACCATCCTTAAATGTCTGGCAAACCTAACTGAATGGGGCCCCGAACTGTTCACCCAAAATCCCTATGTTGACTTATCTGTCATCTGTCAGCCTGTCACATGGGAGTCCCAGGACTCATGACAAGAACATTCAGTTCCAGTCATGAGTGGGGGGCTAATTAGCACATGGCTCCTTTGTGGGGGTGGAAGTGGGGGGTGTATCTGGAATGCGTGCACACAGTGAGTACTGCTGACTTGTGGGTCACCATGTCTTGAAACGCTGTTAACTCTGCTGGGTCCCAGCCAAATGAACTATATGGTAAATCATGAGCCTGTTGGATTTGGACTGATATCATGCATGGTTTGTCCTATATGCTACATAAAAGTGCCACATAAAAGTGTGTTTATGGCGTACCTGTGGTAAAACTTGCAGCAGTTTCAAAAAATGAAAAATGCATAAATTCTGGATGAACTAAGTCCATAGGTACTACCTGCAAATTACTAGATGTATGTTTGTTTCAAGGTCAGTTTTTTCAAATGTGTCACTTCCATATGATCAGAGACAGCAAAGTCTGACAGTAAGGAGGCAGGAGAAGGGGCTATAAGAGGAGGAAGTTGTGAGGCCAGAGGGGAAAGGGCTACCTGATACCCCAGATTTATTTTCTCTTCTGTAGCAGTGGGAGAGGAACAAATTCTAGACAAACCTTCAATAATTAGATGCTATACCAGGAAAATTATATCAGATTTATACATTTTCCATATATAGAATCTAAATATGGGTATGTCAAATACTAGCTTCCCTTGCTAACTCCCCGTTGAAGAAAACTTATGACAAGATAAGTAAAGTTCAGTTAAAAATTAAATATTGCAAAATAAATACTAAATATAGAAAATACTTCTCAAAAGGCTAAACTATGGATTAAATAAGCAGTGCAGCTCCCATTAAAGCAGTCAGAATGAAAATTTTGGATTTGCCCGGCAGGTCGTAGTTTGAAAAGGCCTGCGTTTTGTCTCTAGCAATGACCAATTCCTGGTACTAAGAAAAGGAAAAAGAAATGATACCAGAATGCACTTGGCTAATGTTGCGATGCTGTGGATGGGTGGGTACAATCCTTCCTGACTACTGTTTATGTCACTTAAAAGATGGAACATGAAGTTAAACTTTCCCTAACAATTTTAAGTATAAATATCACTAGTCAAAGAAAACTTTCTATCTATTCCTTCCTTTAAAAAGATCCATTTTAGAACTGTTTGACCTTTGTGTTTAATTGTCATAGAAGTAATATCCAAAATAGGTTTGCTTAGATATTTTAAATATTATTTTCTTTGAAGAGGAAGTTTAAAAATTAGTTTTAAAGAACTTATGGATAATGAAAATCAGTACTCATGGTATTACTAATGGAAAGGAGTGCAAGTTGGGGGTTACTGATATGTTGTAAAACATGAAGATATTTCATTTTCAATTCTGAATGAATTGTGAGAAGTAATTGAATTTAAACAATGATAACTGAATAATTGTGAAGTCGTATCAGGTTTTTTAATCCCCAAGATTATTCATAGCTCCAGGTTAATGTACATTAGAATACATTATTGCAATTCAGTCGTGCAGGACCGCTGGGTTTGAGAGTTTCTAGTTGCTTTCTATGTCCTTGTAAGTAACAGTATCTTAAAAGTCACATTTCTCAGCTCTTAATATAATTGTCATGATATTTTCTATGACATCATAGTATTCTGTCTCTTTCCAAACTTGCTGGTATCACTTGTCTGTCAATCAAAATTGCAAATGGTAGCAAAAGGGGAATGAATAAAGGCTGATCTTCCCTTTCTACTGTGCCTTCATATTTATACTGTCCTTAAATACTAAACTGCTTTGAGGATCTGGTTAACAAGTAAATATTTATTCAGGAGCATCGAATATTAATTTTTAATCAAATGTAAACCAGATATTTTCTAAACATATATTTCTACTTAATAAGGTTACATGCATGTCAACTTCTAACATTCTGTGCTACTTTTTATAATAGAGAGAAGGAAAGTCAAGGGATGAAAAAGTATATCAGTGGAGAAATCTACACGCCTAATTAACTGCACAATAAATGTCTCAGCCTCTACACTTGTGCCCCTATTAGGGTGCACAAAACTAATAAACTGTACAAAAGGCTAGGTGCAAGTCCCACCCTACTGCTGAGGTTTTTTTGCATGTGGCAATGCATGGGTAGATAGTGACTGGCTGGCTGGGGCATGAGGGTGCATCAGTACTGGGGTTATCTGTCAGCTAGTCCCACACTGAAACACCCATGTGCCCCAGCTAGCCTCTCTGCAGCACATTGAGCCTTGTTGGAGAGTCCCCAGGCTGGCGGGCTGATCCCTCCCCGCCCCCGAAAACCTTGCTAGCTGGGGCTGTTCTTACCCAGCTCAAGGTGTTGTGGTCCAGGTTCAAGTGAAGACATGCTGCCAGAAGCTTCCCAGGAGCAATAAACTGCAGAGCAATAAATTCCACTTGTTTATTGCTGCCCCCTAATGGCACATGTAGCGTGCCCAGTATGTTCTCTCCTGTTCCTTCATGCTCACGGTATGCCGGCACAGGGAAAAGTTTTTATTTCTTTTACTTGCAATATGTTTTGCTCACCAACTAAATTATCCCAAAAAGCCTGACTGTTTCCAGTGAAAGGAATTTAAAATCCCTCTTGACATCAATGGAAGTAGGACTGAGTTTCAAATTAACATGTTCAATTCAATATCGTACCATTCCTTATAGAAAAGACTGGGTGAAGAAAACACAGGAAGGCAGGACCATGGAGGAGTAGCTTATTCTGGGTAAAACTGCTCCAGAGTTTACGGTTTCAAATTCACTTCATGTGTAGATGCACCCACTGGGTGTGTTTACATCTGTAGTTATGGTGCATGAAAAAACTGTGGAGTTTATTACTCCTGAGTTTATTCCTCCTGAGTGTGCCATTTGATTGTGCACCTGTGAGCAATAAATTTCACAGTTTATTCAAGCACAGCATGTGGAGCCCAGGTGAAGCAGCCCCAGCTGGCAGGAAGCCTGTGGGGGTCAGCCTGCCAGCCAGACTCAGTGTGCTGCAGACAGGCTGGCTGGGTCACATGGGATCTTCACTGTGGGGCTAGCCAGCAAGCAGCCCCACACTGAGGCACCCTCATGCATCTACACATGCACTGCTAAGAAAATGTTTACTCTGCAGCAGGATAGTACTTGTAAATTAGTTCACTCCAGCCTAATGCACATGTAGACACTGAGACCTTTACTGCACATCTAATTAGCCAACAGTGCAGTAAGTGTCTCATGTAGACATGTCCACTGAGAACCTTATCCAGTCTCTGGTGAAGAGAATGGGAAAATTCCAAATCTTGGGAATCCAGTGGCTGTACTGGGCTATGAGGTATAGCAAGAAGGGAGGGCCTGGTAGCCCTAGGAAAGAACCAACAGTGAAAACAAGGCAAGGAAAGTAGATTTTTGAGAATGAAGATGTTTGGCATGCAAGAGAAGGACTTCATTCTTTTTATCATGGGATGAGGTAGAAGTGGCATAAAAAAAGCAAGAAGGTGGTGTAACAGTGTTGTTGTAGCTGTGATGGTCCAGAAATATTGTGAGGCAAGAATTTCTTAGTGTAATAGCATTTATTGGACCAGCTATCGAGTTGGGATAAAGTTATACAAGATATTAAATGCAAAACAAGCAGGAGACTGAGAAAATATTGTGTGCAGACCACAGAAGTAAAAATGGGCGACATAGGGCATATCTACACGCACACCCAACTGCACAGTTGTTACTGTACAGTCATTTAGTACTTGCTAAAGTACTGTGCAGTCCCAGCACCACACAGGTCATTTCTGACCCTACTGCACAGTAGCAGTGGTGTCATTGGTTGTGCCTGCCAACGCTACATTGCCGTAGCTCATTGCTAGATTGACATAGTGTTTCATGTAGATGCACCCACAGGAAATGAAACAGACAGGGGTAAGGCAGTAGACCGTGAGGAATTTCAATTTCTACTGAGAACAGCAGTTGAAGGGACTTCAAGGGGGTGGTTACATCTGTGTTTGGAAATAAGGTGGAAAAGGCAAGGAGAAGAGGACATTGAAGGATGGATGAGGAGAATCCTCTGAAAGTCATACTATTAGAGCGGGAGAATAGTAGCAGGAAAGACAGAGTCACAGAAGCAAATGAAGACATAAATCCAGGAAGGAAAAACAGTTAATAATCCTAAAGGCGCCTGAAAAGTAGAGGAGGATGAAGAGGGAACACTGTTTCTGAGGAGAGAAGGGAGATGCTTTTTGTTGTTGTTCTGATCAAACTGAAAAAGCAGAAAACATACTGCTTTGGGCCAAGCCAAACCAGAATTTGTGGAGGGTTAGGCTAAACCATACTTCTGTGAACTCCTTCTTACATGGAGACTGTTCCCTCACCTCCACTCAGCACTCATATCTCCATTTCAGATGTCCCCTCCATCAACTAGAGTGTTAGTTTATATGAGTAGGATAATGGACCATTACTATGGAGACAAATGAAAATAAACTCATTAATGGAATGAGCAGAGCACCGTGGTTGCCTTACCTCCTTTCGTATTTTTACTTTTGCTTTTTTTTCCCTCGTGTACATATATTAGCACTGAATTTCTCCTTGCTGCCTACAGCCTCTCTGCTCTAAATTCCCCTGGTTTCTATGCAAGCTGTCTCTGCTATCCTTCTTGTTCAAAGTTTATGCATAACTATAATCACAGCTGAATTTACAAAGGAACAGACATGAAGCAGTCATGCAGGATGCACACAAGTGTTTGCATTTTCATGTTTAGTTGGTCAAAACAAAGCATCTGAAAAACTGAAGGGTCCTGGACTGGACTAAAGCTAACTGCAGATATATAGGCTAAAGCTGATATACACATACACTTTTTCACAGAGAAAAAAACAGTTTTTCCAGCCTGAGAGCAACTGGAATATGATAAGAAATTGAATTCTAAGAATAACATTGAATAGGGCAGTTTTAAAAAAATGACCAGTATTTAAGGGGAATAATTAAGTTTCTTGTGACTTTTTTTTTGGGGGGGGGGGGG
>NW_017729000.1:33095878-33105508 GCF_001723915.1 Gavialis gangeticus
CTTTTTTTTTGGGGGGGGGGGGAGCAGGGTATAGTATCCTGGTATATTCCTTCAATATGGCTATTAACCTAAATAACACAGTCTGAATTTATCTTTTATTTATTTTCAGAAATGAAACAGTACTGAATTACTTCAAATAAGCCATAGACATTCAGTACTCCAATTCAATTCTCACTCAGGTTTAGCCAACTATAGGGAATAAAGGTTAATATTTAGTGAGAGAATCACTGCTCGTGCAGGATTTCAGTCATAGCTGAACTGGAACCATAGAGGCAGCTCCTTCAATCTTGCTTCCTCCAGTTTCAGAATTAAAATTGTTACTATTTAAAGATTTTGGTGTGGGCTTATCCCTAGCATGGTATAAATCCTCCTCCTCTGACTGAATCAGCAAAAAAAAGCAAGATATAATGGCAGGGTAGGGCAATCCAAGCTTCATCTGCAGTCCTCAGGTTCTAGTCGCTCCTGATGCTGTACCTGTGCTCTGTGCAAAGAGCAAGTTTGCTGTCCAAACCACAAACCATGAGTCGGGGAAATGGAGGGAAACACCTGAAGAACTGACCTCTGTGGCATAAAGAGCTTACACATACACTTCACAGGCCTACAAAATCCACCCTTGTTACTCCCCGCAAAATGCTGCACTAGTTCCTCTGCAGGTAGCACTTCCCTTGGCCACAGTGGAGGAACAAGATTTATCTTCAGTGAAATAAGAAAGGAAATGGTATTTGCATGGTATGTTTGCATTGTCACAAATCCCTGTAAAAAATTGCTCCCATTCTCCCTTTCACCCATGTTTTACAGAAATTCTTATTCCTTGTTTTTAATTACTTATTTTAATATTTTTGCATACAGGCTTCTTAAAAACAACAGAAACAACTTTAAAAAAGAAACATGCAGGATCGGCAGAAGTCTATATAATAATCAGTTATAAAAGACTAAGTCTTACTTTAAATATGTCTCTGAGAATAGATAAAATGTGCTATATATTGTGCATGAACCTACTAGCTGAACATGGACCAAAAGGGACAGATACAGATTTTTATACAGACAGGCAATGATGATATGGAGGGAGACATCTGTCGTCTAAGAGTTTTTTCTTTCCTCAGTCCATGCCTTTGTCATAGTTCATTATCTTTTTCAAGCAAACTGTATGGGAAGGCATGGGGAAGGACAGCATCTTAACCCTTATCACTACGGTTTCCATTTTCTAACTAAGGAAATGCTCCCAGTGGAAAGATTTTCAAGTTATTCACCTTCCTTGTAAAGGCAGGTGATCTGATTCTGATTTTTCAGTTCCTGTCTTCTAAAGCCAAACTCTTTAACAGAATTACTTTTGATGTATAACTGAGAACATAATGGTGCCTAGACTCAAGCACTGGGAAAGAGATTTCTGGAAATCATTACTTAAAAATACATTGCCCCTTTCCCTCTGAATAAAAAAGGAGATATTTGGACATTTCATGAATCTGTAAATTAGAATTTCAGTCTTTGAAGACTATTTTAAAATAGGCTTTTCAGATTTGAATATTTGTGTGTAAGTACAGAACGTAATACATGTTAAAGCAGGATTTGGTTCACGGTCCATGTTCTCTGTACAGTCCATATGCTAGCTAGCCTGATTCCTATTTGACTTTACTCATTGTGTATAGCACCCTGCAGAAAGGCTGTCAGGATTTGGACAGTCATTTTCCCTTTTTTTATTCTACATAATTCCTCCCTATTTTCAGCTTGTTGGTTCTGCTATGAAACACAAAGGGTTGCAGTTTGTTCTTGGATACAAGCAGTTTAAAGCAGCTGTGTTGTAGTCAAAAACAATAAATGTGTGGGAAATATAATCACACTGAGTTCTTTCGTGAGTCAAGTTCATCATGCAATAAACAAAAGGAATATTTGTTAATATATTTACAAGTATCTCACTGTAGTATAGAAACATTTGATGGATTACAGGTACTACAGTTACAGTGTTTGTTCCTTAATAACAGGATTTCTTTTGAAGTATCATGGCCATTTGATAACCTCTGTACATCTTTATCTAAATGTAGCATAAAAAGACTAATGTTTATATATACACAGTATATATACTTCATAAAATAACATAAGAAAGAAAAATGCCATCATGAAAACCAAAACCACTTTTCATCCTAAAACTATATATAGATGATCACATTTTCCCTTTTTATATATTCTGTGTGTGTGTGTATGTGTGTTCTACACACACACACAGGCAGCTCCTAAATCAATGCAAGCTATAGTTGTATATTCAAGGATAATCGTTGGTTTAGTGTGTGTGTGTGTGTGTCTATGTGTAAAACTTAAATATATTTGCCATATGTGTGTGTGTGTGTGTGTGTGTGTATGTATATGTGTATTTATGTATATCTGATACGAAATAGAGACACTCAGATATGTACATACATGGAGTATCTCTGTAAATTATTAATATCCTATTGCAACAATTCTGCATAGGTACTTCACATCTGCAACAGAGATTAAATAGACTTTCTTCAGCTGTTACTCTGAAAATACTGTTATCTTTCCACATGTGGACACAACAATTTAAATCATGTGAATAAGGGGTTTCAGTTTTAAACTCCAGGTCCCTGCCCTCTTCATTTACAATTTAAGTCTCCAATCCTGCAAATACTTCAAACTCTACTTAGCTTTCTACATTTACATTATCTGGCTGAATTGAATGAATTCATGTACATAAAGTTATGAATGTATTTTAGGACTGGAGGCTAAGGAAACCATCATTCAAATGCTTGCCATAGGATTCTCAGCTCATGTTAGTGTTTTTATAACTTACGTTACAACTAGCTTTCTTCAGCAGTTTATCTTTACTCAAATGCTACACAACACTAATACAATATTAGTACCTTCGGTTTTTGCTACAACACCCAATACACCAGGTACCAACAAAGTTGGAAATCACAAGTTCCAGTAACAAAGGCCAGATGGCTTAAGTTAGATATAGAGTTCTGTAATGCTAGGTGGTAATTTACAAAATGTAAAATAGGCTAAATAATATTATATGGCTGCATATACATATAGACACAGTTCATGTTGTTATTCAGTCTATACTCATGCACAATGCTCACTGATGTCTATGGGAGTTTTACTTTGGCAAGTTTTTAAGTGACAATTGAGAAAAATCTTCAGAATTTGATGCCTTCTGAACATACCTAAATTTACTAATTAAAAATGAGTTTCCAGTTCCTTCACAGATCATTAACAAGTACTCTAAGGTTATCTTCTGGGAGCAGGGGTTTGTTTTCACCTCTAAACAGAAGCAAAAAAACCCAAGATGTCAGTCCTCGTCTGTCTTATTCATTTAAATCACTTTATCTACCATGTGTTTGTGGGTGCATTTTATATATTCTTATGAAGCATATATCTATCTATATCTATATACACGCACACACAAATATATACATATACAAATATAGATATATATTTGTATGTGTATGTATATACGTGTGTGTGTATGTGTATGAAATATGGAATCAGGAAGTCCTTAACTAATTCAAAGAGTTATTCTATATCTATCTATAAACCTATACATATATAGAGAATAACTCTGAATTAGTTAAGGACTTCCCGATTTCATACCTTCTGCATTGTCAACTTAATTAACTACTTGTCTCTTAACTCCTTATCAACATTTCTTTTCATTATGGCAACAAAGGCAAATGGACAGAAAAATTTAAAAACTGTGCAGAGAATTTCCATCACCTATGAAGACAGTTTTTGCCTTTGTAAACTGCAGGTATCAAAGCAGCTTTTCTATTCTGTTTGGACACACAGCGTAGTAACAGGGGGATGAGAGGCAGCTGTGCTTTAGACCACATGAGGTAATTTGCAGACACATTTTAATTGCCTTTTAGGGAGCATGAAGGAGTTCCAAATAGTCTAATGAGTTCCAGCAAACACCTGTGAAATGCTTTTAGATGGCCATGTAAAACTGAAATTAAGAATGAAATATAGCACAAAGCCAGCATGCATATTCAACAAGGGGAAAAAGCACAAATTCCAATTTTTAATAGATTCATCCTCCCTTTAAATAGTGAAAACATTTATATTACTATAGGATTTTTAGTGGAATATTTTGAGCTGAGTAGATAAGAAAACCGAAAACCATTCTATTCTGTACTTTCAATATGCTGAGAATGATGCAAACAAATTTTAACATTAAAGTCTAAGTTGTTTTTTACAAGGCAGTAAATGTATTTCATACTACACCATGCCTAAGAAATGTCTGTGACATCTTCATTGAAGTATTATCATTAATTTCTTTAAGGTAATAAATGTATTAATATTTTATGTCCTACTCTGCCCAAAGTATACACTCATACTCATGCTATGGAGCTAGTCCCATATACTTTAAACCAGGCACATGCAAAAGTGATTTGCTATATAGAGACCTTAAAAACTATACCAACTTTCAATCATTGATAGTCCAAATATCCCAGAAAAAACCTTTCGCATTTTTATCAATAAAATTTATGTAACCTCAGTCACAACCTACAGACTACAACTTGATCAGGTCTGTTGTGACCTTAGGCAGTGTAAATCACTTAATTTCTTTGTTCTTTAGCTAGTCTATACATAAAATGTGAACCATAATACTTACTTTCCCTATCATGAATGCTGAGAGGCTTTGCTTTGAACTTGCAAGGAGATAAGAGCTAACTGCAAGTTGATTTCTCATAGGAAGTGCTTGGAACCTAAATGGACTGGATCCAAAACCAAATATAATGTGAAGTGCTTTGAGAGACTTACGTATGTGCTGAGCGTTAGCATTTTGTTTTTTCTCTTAAATTAGCAAATCAGGGTTTGGAGGATCTGTAGCAAGAAACATTTCAACAACTTTCTTTACTTTGTCCTTCTAGAAATACAGCAGTAGTAACTGTCTTTATGCCTTCAAAAAATCTTACATGTTGGCGAGCTGGAAGATACATAAGATGTACATTAAATATATGGGAGAAGAATAGCATTTTGACAGGAAAACGTATATGCTTGACATTTTGCATTTCATCATTTGAACTTGCAAGATTGATTTGTAGCATGCAATAATGTTGTCTAAGGCCTTTTTGGTAATGTTATAGTTCTCAAACGATGAGAACACTGAATGTTTTGCTTTACACAAGGAAGAAAGTTTACTGCTTGAATGAAATGACAGTTCATCTCTTGAATAAGACACTGTGCTTTGAAGCTGCTGTATCATTACTTCCTTAGCAATGAAAAATTCCATTAAAAATCATCTCTATCACACACTTTGCCGTAACATATATTCTGCTTGGCTAGCAAGGACAAAGGAGTTTAGAACATGTTGAAGGAAAGGTTGTATACTACACACTGCATGCTGTTGCTTAAGACACATTCAATCAAAAGAAGTAGAATATCCAGTTCCTATGACCTGATTAATTTTCCAAGTATGTTCTTTTACATTATTTCTTGAAATGCAGATGTTCTTGGAAAATAAATGATCAGTTCTTTGTCAGACACACAAGAGGTGGACTCTTTGGAAATACATTTAAAAACTACTGGATCTTTGGGATCCAGTGATTTTCCTCTCTTGTAAATGAGTATTCTCATATACTATAGAGAGTAGAAGGGGGAAAGTAAAAGGCATTGGGACAGCAATAAGGTGAGAGTGGAGAGGCATTATAACAGTCAGCATGTTACAGAATTGGCAGCATCGTGTCAGTAACTGCCAAATAAAGCAGCACAATTGTCAAAAGGCTCAGGATGGCATGGCAGCATGTGGTGACATTAGGGCTGGATTAAGGACATTAAGGATTAACTGCTGAGTGCGCAAACCAATTAAAATAACCATTGAACAAAGGCAAACACACATGGTGATAACATGAATAATTCTTTATGAGAGCAAGGAGATTGCAGGTGGATCACACAGCACCTTCACTTCAGGTATCCATCCCTACTAAAACCTGGTAATAACAATAATTTCATTGGTTGCCATTAAAAAGCCAGTGCTCTCAAAATGGCTCCAAGTTGGAGTCAATGTAAGAAAATATTATCTTTTTTTCTTTAAGAACAGGAAATTCTATTTACTTCAGGGGAATAAAGATACATATTAACAACACCAATGGCAAGCATGTCATTTTAAAAGCCCATTGTTGAGTGAGAGGCCAATGAACATTGTGCCAAAAAAGCTCTCAATTAAATATGGTTGAAAAAATTACTATGGAACAGTTTGAAGGGGAAAATGTGATTGCACTGAAAACAAGTACTTCCAAGGAAAAATATATTGCTTTTGATGCCATTTTTAAGGGAAGAAGACAAAAGGAATCATCAAGATTTTCTCCTTTCACTGCAATATTGAGGTATTTTGTTTAGATGTTATAGTTCTGATTTAATTTTATTTCAACTTTTATTTTATAAAATGTAATATTCCATCTGAGATAATAATGTTTCACCATTATTGAAACAAAGCACTTTTACCTATCAAAAGGAAAACATTCAATAATCTCAAATCATACTTTTTCAAATGATCTATTCTATTGGAATTTAGAAATTTCAGCTGTTTTCCAATTTGGAATAAAAATATTTAAATGTTAGAATTTCCCAAAAATCAGAAATCATTTTTGTTTCATTTTGTTTTTCTCATCAGATCTACTCTTAGTCCTTTCCACTATCAGTGGGGCTTATGCCTTGTGCATAACTGTCTTTAGACCAGATGAGGTGACTATAGTGTCTGCAAAAACCTATGTCAATATTTAATATCACCAGTTAGTTAAAATGGAGGCATGTCAACAACAATATCTTTGTGGGGTAGAAGTAGATAATATATTTTACAAATGACTGAAACAGCAGGAACTAACAGGCTAGGGACAGACTTTGCACATAAACCAGTATAAGTGATCAGAAACTGGTTTAAACCTGTAACAGAACAGATGTTCAGTGCACATAAACCAGTTTGAAAATGGCTGAAACTGTTTTGATATACCTGGTTGAATGTAGTATCAGACTTAACTGATTTAGGTCAAACCAGTTTATGCAATGTCTGTTCCAGACTCCTTGCTGGTTTAAGATAAACCAGACTCCCCCAGCATCTCAGCTACTCTCTGGGCTGGGCTGGGCTGGGCAGCGCTTTCTGCTCTACATCAGGGCTGGCCCCTTCCCTCTGCATCTGCCTGGCTTCTCCATGATAAGCAGGGATTATTCCCCACATCCCTCTGCTTTAGCAGACAACTCCAGATTAGCTAGCAGATCACATGGTGGCTACAGTCCGTGCTGTGGGAAAGACAAAGGCAGACAGGATTGTTGGAGCTAATCAACAGGTAGCTTAATGTCCTTCCTTGGAAATGTTTGAGAGAAGCTATTTGCTTCCTTCCCTCCCCCTCACCACTCTCTGTTAATCACAAATTCCCCCCTCCCCTCTGCCTTTGCTGAGGTGTCTGTGCATTAGCCAGCAGACCACATGCTGGGTCTGTGCTGAATCAACAGAAAGCTGGTAATGTCTCTCTGTTTTCTTAATGGGGCACTAAACACTGAGGAAAAGGGTAATAAACGTTGTTATCAACTCCCCCCCCCGTCCTGTCCCCCCTCCCAGCTTACTTGCTTGTCAGTTTGTTGCAGACTGTATACAGAAGCAGGGAGTGAGAGTGAAAAACTGTGTATCATCATCAGATGCATACAATGCACACTTCCCCCCTTGCCTCAGGCTGCAGCCCTGGGCTAGCACTCTGGCAACACCCCTGCCTCTTGAGCACCAGCAGAGAAAAGCCCGGGACTGCAAGCAGAGTGGGGGGGTTCACACCCCTCCCTAATCAGAGCCCTGCTGGGGCATGGCCATGCCCCCTCCCCCCAGTTTAGGTCTGTGGAAGGGCAGGGAGGGCTGCTTTAGCACCCCCTGGCTTCCAGCCTGAGCCATGGCAGGCATGCGTCTGAATTTCCTCAGTCCAGAGAGATTGTCTATATGGTTGGAAACCAGTTCAGCCTACCCAGGTTAAACTAACCTGCAAAGGCTGAATCAATTCAGGCTCAGGCTTTTTGAATGTCCCTAGCCACAAAGGCCAGAAACAGATTACACAGAAATAGAGGAGATGGCAGAAGCACTGGATACTCATCTAGATTAAAGTTGTCTTCTATGGAGACAAGCACAAGGAAAGATGGAATGTTATCTTATCCAAGCAGAAGACCTGGCTTGTGTGATTAAAGATTGAAAACACTTTGCAACAGATTGTATTCCATGCATTAAGTACAATCCTATTACTCCATCCTACTTGAATTCCTGAAAAGCTGCTCTCACAAAAGGTGGGTCATCCTCTATGCTTTTTTGGGATGCTGTGTTAAGGGTAAGATGACCATGTGTTATAACACTAGATGCATTAATAGATTTTCAGGGACTTGAACAGAGTAGAATAAAATTGCTCCTACATGCCAACATTCATTAAGCTAACCAATAGATAGGGACGGATCTGGCCCTCTCTCAAATTTCCCCAGACAATATCTTCATTCTTTCATCATCCTGAAGATACTGCATGTACATTCAATTGGGGGGGGGGTCTCATATTTGCGTTATTTTTCCAAATACCCAGGATACTATACTAAAATAAGCTGTACCAAAAATCCCAACTTTTCTGCAGGAAAGTACTGTAAATTAAAGATAACTAATGTAAAATGTACTTATCTGAAAGTTATGTACACCCTAGTTTTCCAGTTTATTCATCCATTCCTGCCTCTTTCTTTTCTCTGTCCACCATCCTCATCTCAACCTCTTCTTCTATTTTGGCTGCTTATTTTCTCCCACTACTATTCTCTCTCCCTTCTCTTCCCTTTTTACTTTGAAAAGCAAACTCCCCCTTGCTGTATATTGTTCTTCTCCTTCATAGTCGCACAGTTTCAGTTGAATACCCCTTCTTTTCTCACATTACAATGTCTCTTCTTCTGGTTTCCCTGTTTTCTTTGTTTCCTAGTCTTATCTCTGTCAGCCTTGTTCACACTATATTATATTGTATTTTCAAGGACTTCCACCATCCTACTCACTCAGTTTCAAGTACTTAGCATTCTGCAAATGTTTATACATTAACACTTATAACAGCACTGTGACATGTGTGTCAGTATTGTGTATATATACAGAAATTGTGGGGGAAATGAGATTAAAGAACAGTTTTTGGGTGACCAGTTTTGACATCTTGCATTATTTTGACTTTAAAATGCACTGAGCACTTATAACTCCCATTGACTTTCCTTGGATTTGTGGGTGATCACCTATGGAAATTATGGGTTTGGTAATAGGCACCTACCATCAATGGCCACTTTTGAATTAAAAGTGTGTATTTTTTTTATTTCATACTACAAAAGAAATCTTAAAACAGGCTTTACTTCAAGTAAGCACCTCTTGATGCTTCTTCAAACAGAGATATGTCTTTGTATCTTTTTTTTTTATTGTTTCCCTTTAACTTTAGGGTCAGAGCAATGTTCAAATTCACCCATCAACCAGAAAATCTGTAAGGTCATAGAAAACCTAAATTAAGAAAAGAGGGTTAATACAGATTTATGAGAGTGCCTTTAGCACTTGCAGGCTAAATATAAATATGTGTATGTGTGCATGTGTGTGTGCTATTAACACTGCTATACCATATATATATAGGGGTGTTTGCATATATA
>NW_017729000.1:33105519-33127835 GCF_001723915.1 Gavialis gangeticus
ATTGCTATTACTATATGAAAATAGTATTGCTATTAACAAGGGTACATAATGGTGTTTGGATTATGTAATACCCAAAGAAAATTTAGTATGGTAATATATATAATCATTTTCTTTCATAGTCTTTAGAAATATATGGATAGTTTTATTACCATACTAAATTTTCTTTGGGTATTACATAATCCAAACACACACACACACACAATGCTTTAATATATATTAACAATTATGCTTTAATATATAATATATATATTAAACCATTTTCTTTCGTAGAGTCTTTTAGAAATATATGGATGGCTTCATTACCACAGTAAATTTTCTTTGGGCATTACAGAATCTAAACACCATTACTTAACCTTGTTAATAGCAGTACAATTTTTCACGGTATCCTTAGGAATTCCTTGCAGTCTGGATGCACTGGAATACTAAGGAAGGCTTTGCTTTGATCTATTTTCTGCCACTAAATCCTCTTTGTGTACTGTGACTTTGATTTTTTTGAGGCTGTCCATCCTCAGTGCTTGGACAGTCATAAAGAGATTTAAGGGGTTTAGATGTCACAACTGGATGGTATCTCCCAGTTGATTTGATGAATACAAATATAGAGCTTATCCTGAGACTCTGCTTTCCCTTATCTTTGACTATGAAGCTATGGAGGTATCTGTCCAGATTCCTTTACGAAGGAACTCTTACCTGGGATCAGAGTTGAACAATAGCATTGGCCCATTTAACCTCCATCATAGCGCTGGTAGACTGCAATTTAACCGACCTTAAATAGGAACACAACTCACACTGTTCCTGGCCTTGCAGGAAATGGCTTTGGCTATGCAACAAGAAAAATATTGTGACTTTTGGAATTTTTAAAAGGCTGAAGAGATTTCTGAAACTCCTATTGCTTACTTCTGTCAGCACCCTGTGAGGTGAGAAGAAGTGCTGTCTTGAGAGGCAATAGGCAGTCAGGACTGGAAGCTCTCTAAGGCAGCCTCCAGATGAGCATGGATGTTTGTTTCTCTGCCAACAAGTAGCAGTAGCACACCTTGTGCTGCTGCTACTTGTCCCCAGGGAATGCCCATACAATGCATGTTCTGGCATGTGGCAGGTTACCCCAGGCAGGGTAGGAGAGGCTGGGGGCAGCAGCTGTGCTGGCCCCAGCAGCCTTACCTGAGGTCCTGGGGCTTCCCAGGGCTGCAGCCAGAGTCAACCCCCCTCTCCCCACCCCGCATGTGTGGTTTGTAGGGCTGTAGACAGGTCTGCAGTGCCACATACTGCACGTTTGTGCTCGTCTGGGCACAGCCTGAGATCTGAAGTTTTGGCTCTAGGCATGGAGAAGATGCAAGTGAAGAGGTGTTTGATGAATCTGCGGTTGCCCACATTATCCAGAACTCTTAAGCAGTCCTTGAGGGAGCACCCTCTTATTTTAAAAATAAGCTTGGTTTAACAAACTAGTTATTCCTGGCAGGCAGCAGATTGATCTGCTCCATTTCTTATGTGGTCTGAAAGGTAAGTGGAGGTGAATTGGAGAGATCAAATTTTTTTAAAACCTTCAGTTGAAGACAAAAGTGACTTCTTCATATGAAAATAATCAGCCACAAAAAAAGCCTGAAGATACTACTTCAAGGGTGCATCTATACAAGAAGTTTACTGTGCAGTTGACTAATTCATTGCAAAGTAAATATCTCAGCATTTACACATGCACCCCAATTAGGGCACACAAAACTAATAAACTAAGCAACAAGTTAGGACGTATAAATACAAGTTTTCACCTGCTGTGGAGTTTTTTCATGTGCAGTAGTGCACATGTGGACACTACCCCCGCTGGCTGGGACACAAGGATTCTTCAACATGAGCATGAGGGTTACCTGTCAGCAACCCCCATGCTGAAACACTCTCATGCCTCAGCCAACCCTTCCACAGCACGTGGAGCCTTGATGGAAAGCCCTGAGCTAGCAGGCTAACTGCCCCTCCAAACTCCTGCCAGCCTAAGCTACTCTGGCAGGGCTCCACCTCCTGCACACAAATAAACTCCAGGGCATTAAGCCCCAAAGTATATTCATGCACATCGATCTCATGTGTAGATATGCCCCAGTATCGTTAAATTACATATTGAACAACATAAAGTTGTTGGTACATGCATTATATGGTCTTCTCTTAACAAAAGGATTTATAGGTGACAACTATATTTAATATTAAAGTACCATTTTTTCTTCTAGCTATTAAATGTTACTACTAGTGAACTGTTCACAGGATTCAACCTTTCTAAAACTGTGTAAAGTTTTCTGGATCTTCGGCTGAACTAGATAATGCAGGCTTTATGCATGCTACCTCGAGGAGGGATACAAATAAGTTTATAATAATACACAGCTCCTAATCTATTTTATATATTCAGAAAGGTATAGTACCCCAGACAAACTACTAAAGCACTGATCTGTTAGAATCAAAGTTACATTGTTCTTTATGAATGATTTGTTACTGAAGAGCTGGGCACTACCTATGCTATTTGTTATGAATATGGTGCAGGCCACTATGCTTTTTTGCTGATGGATTACTTGATATGGAGTTTGATCAAAGAGGGTTGTTAAAGGAGCCAGACAGGAAAAGTACAATGGTTACACAGATAAGAGTCCTGGCATAGCAATGGAAAGCTATTCACTAGGAAATATCCTCTATCTGGCTTCTGCCAGACTGTAGTGGATTACTCTTCCCAAGTTTTATAACAGGGGATCCAAGGGGATCCCCCAAACCATTCAAGGCTCTAGAAAAGAAAGTGGGAATATGTGAGCTCAGACAGACTACAGCCAAAGTTGATAGGCTGACAGGTATATGGGGAGGGTTGAGGTAAGAACTGCAAAAGGATAGTGTATTTCCTTCAGAGATGCAGTTAATCAGTGCAAGTAACACCCATACTTGTAGGTCTTTTATTGTTTTGGTTTTTTATCTTAGGTCTACTTGCTTTGTACTTATGAGATATGGAGAAGTATGGCTTTTGAAGACCACTTCCTTGTCACTGGAAACTTAGGTTGTCCCAAATTCCTGAAGGACATGCCAGAACCAAAGTGGACCTGTGTCATTAACATGGTAGGGAACCAGAAGGATATAACCCAGAGATCCAGCCTAACAGTGCTTAGATTTCTACCTTGAGAGAGTGCAGAAAGTCAGGCCTGTTACTTAAAGGATACAGTCAGGCCTGTTACTTAAAGGATGGGGGACTTTATGATATCAGGTACAGTTCACCCTTTAGCTGTGAAACTGCCATTATAGAGTCATCTCAGTTTAGACAAGGAGGCAGATCAGATCTGAATTTATAGCAGTTTATCATCATTTATGAAGATCTCAGCCTTACAACTTCATTTGTTTGAAGCAGACTGTAGTCTCCTACAATAAGTCTTGTCTCTCACAGACAAGCATATTGGCCTTAGCAAGGATTAAAAATGTGAACCCTATCATGTGCACTTTAATAAAAAAAAAAATACTGTTGTCACTCAGCACACCAGAACAGGTGATTTTTGTGAAATTCACAGAATATTTTTGTGAGATGTTTCACATGTTCACTGCAAAGCCTACGTCTCATCATTGCAGCTGTGAAATGCTAAAAGCTTTGTCTGTTACAAAGCAATGTGAATTTGATTTATTCACACTGAAAGATATGATCTTTCTAAATAGATGGCTAATGTTGTAAAAAGCCTGTGAAAACAGTATATTGTATGAGTAGCTTTGGAACCTTATTTATTCTCCTGTGCCATTTTGGCATAGGCATTTGGAAAGTATGGTCAAGAGCTTGCACGGAATTAAGCCAAACCAAAATACTCTCTTCCTAAATTATGTTGTCCAAAGTATAAGTCATCCACTTATGTAGTCTTTAAAATGTATAGTATGAGCTGCCCACTAGTCCTGCACCCATCATTGATTACCTAATTACACAATCACTCCATCAGTAAATCAGCACAACATCTGTGACCCTATGTCACTATAGCAGCCCCTTCTTATCCCCCAGGAGCCTAGCTGAGGTGGTTCTACTGACATAATATATTCATTATCCATTAGATCTGGCACACGCTCTGCAGTGCTCAATTACGATACAATCGAGCGAAGGGCCCAGTGTCAGCCAATGTAATGACTTTCTGATTATCTGTCTTTAAATGATGAATGAAATGAAAATGTACTACTCAAACTAAATATAAGATTGCTAAAGATGCCAAATTAAAATTGTATAGAAACCCCTTGTGAAAAGAGAAATAGGGTTAGGGGTAAGGATTTGCCTCACACTCAAGTCAAAATCTTTCTGTAAACCACAACAAACCTATCTATGTACCATTTGGGCAAATCAGAAAACAAAATCTCAAATATCATCTGGCTTACTCTTTTATTCCCACCCCCCTTCCCTGTATATCCAGCCCTGTCTGTTACTTGCTAACTCTTCACTCTCAGTTTCTGTCCCACATCTGCCGCAGATGTTGATGTTATACATAATGCTGTTAAATAGACAAAAGAACCACACTGGGAATGGGAAAAAAAATCTCTTATCTTTCTCAGTTACAGTCACCTTAGGTGTTATTGCTGACAGTCTCTCAAGTTTAGCCCTTCCTATACAAATAGAGACAAGAAGAAACTTTTAATGGACAGGGAAGGACAGTTTATCCTCATGGTAGAAAATCTCCCCAAAAACCCAAAAGCTGTCTATGGACCTGAAACAGGTTACTGCCATCTTCATGAAAGGCCCAATGCAATGTTCTTTTGCTTTCCCCATTCCCTGGCACTGTGACTCTCCTCAGCTATGCAACCAGGGACATTACCTGAGCACAGTGATTTTCTTGGACCACTAGAAAAAACCACAGAAATAATAACACAGCCTAGAGCTTTTCCCTTGCCACTCCCAGTGGTAGGTAACATAGTCATCTTCCCCCCCCCCCGCCCCCCAATGCAACATTACTACTGTTTAATTTAACTATTTCTCCCTAGGCAAACTTTACTGGCATTTCATTTTGGATGTAAAAAGATTATTTGCATTTCTTGACCTCAGAGCAACATTAGAGAAATCATGGGAATTGCAATGTTCAATCTCTTTTTCCCCTCACAAAAAGACAACTGCTAACATCAGTGCTGAGTGAGTTTCAAGATGTTCAGAACTTGAGCAGGCAAACACTTAGACCCTTATCCAGAATACAGCTGAACTAGAGAGAGGTTTGCACAAAAGTATAGATTATGGCTATATTAACATTTCTCCATATATTTCTTAGGGCTGAATGCATGATTTTTGTGGGACTGTCTTCCTTTAAGAGGCTCTCACGAGAGAGTTGTAATACAGAGGCTCTTATTAAATATTTTCATTCAGTCAGAACTCTGTCAGGCTTCTTGGTTGTGGGTGACTTCTGACCAACACAATTTTGAGTGCCATCACAATGCCCTCTTCATGAGACTACTGCAGTTCCTCCCTCGCCATGTCTACATGTGATGCTGACTGTGCAGTCATTACTGCACAGTCATTTAGTACTTTATACAAGTACTAAATGATACAAGTACTTGTATAAAGTACTAAATGATTGCACAATAACCCAAGTTACTGCACAGTAGTGCCGACAAGCATCTTTTCTGTGATGCTACTGTGGAGTAGCCTAATACTACTGTGCAGTAGCATTGCATCATAATTATTGCCATGCGACGCTACTGCACAGTATTCCCAGGCTACTGCACAGTCAGCGTCTCATGTAGATGTGGCTCCTGTGTGTGGACTCCAGGGCACAGGGGTGGGTCAATGCTACAGATTCACATAAGCCACTCCACCATGCAGTGATTTCCTTAAATGAAGTTCTAAGAGGGCCCAAAGAATAAACACAACATTTTTTAGTGCTGTTTCAAGTTTTTATTTTGAAGTTGATAATATCCCGTTAAGCTGTCTGTCACAAAGAAAGAAATTTCAAAACATGCCAGGATTATAAATAAGTGGGAGACTCAAAAACATTTTGTTATTCAAATAATTATGAAGCAGGTGTTTGATAGTACAGTCATTTCTGTCTGTGTTTACATCTTCAGTTATGATTCCATTAATTATAATCGAAAATCCCATAAAGCCGAATATTGGAGCACTCATTGAATCCAACTTATATTACAGCTGCCCACTTTACACCTTTAAATAGAGTACTTAGAACATTTGATTTTGAACAGTTTATCTGAAAAGTCATATTCATTCAGTCTTTCAAACACATTCTCTGCCACACTTTTGGAGACAAAGATCTTGTTGCTACTGTGTATATCTACTATACAGTGCATTATGAATAATAAATACTAATCTAGTATTGAAGTCTGTACTCGGTAAGAAACCAAAAAAACATATTTCCCTTGTGTGTAATTTATAAAGAATGCCAATGCAAACAAAAAACTTTGTAATTGCTGA
Source organism: Gavialis gangeticus (assembly GCF_001723915.1). Classification (NCBI taxonomy): domain Eukaryota; kingdom Metazoa; phylum Chordata; order Crocodylia; family Gavialidae; genus Gavialis; species Gavialis gangeticus. The sequence goes on from NW_017729000.1 coordinate 33,111,902, forward strand.
AACAAAGGTGTATTGGGAGTTTTATTTGTGTTTATTTTTTAATAATTTTTATTTAAATATCAAGGGAGTGTGAATAATCAAGTCTGTGAAGGAAGAAACCAAATGAAACTTGGTTACCTGGCTTAAATGCCACTGTTATGGATAAAGTTTATGGATATGGATAAAGTTTAAAGTTATGAATAAAGGCAGATTTAATTTTATAGAAAAATGGTCCTAAGCTAGAGATTTTATATTCTGATGAATATGACTCCTAAAGTGCAATAGTGCTCAAGTCTAAGGGCTTAATTCAGCCTCTGTGGGCACATCTACAGAAGATGTTTACTGTGGAGCTGCTTAATTAGATCCACCGTAAAGTCTCAGGGCCTACATGTATGGTCCTATTACGCCACAAGAAATTAATTAACTCCACTGTAGGTTAGTACTTGTACACACAAATACTCGCCTACAGTGGCATTCTTTAGTGCACAGCAATGCACGTGTAGACATTGACAAGGCTAGCTATGGCACAAGGGTACATCAGTGCAAGGCTGCCTGCTGACTTTCCCTGTAGTAGAGCACCCTCATGCCCAAGCCAGCCCTTCTGTAGCACATTGAACCAAGTCAGAGCAGCCCCAAGCTAGCAGGCTAACCGCCTGGGCCTCCTGGCAGCCAGGACTGCTCCAACCCAGCTCAATGTCCTGTACTCCCAGGTACATGTGGTGCCCAGGACCAATAAGCTCTGGCATGTACCAGAGTTTATTGCATGACATTAATTTCATATGTACACACCCTTTGTATTTCACAGGAAATGAAGTATAAGAACGCCATAATCCATAGGGAGAGAATGTGTTCTTTCTTTAGAAACACACTGTAGTTCTAGACATCTATGCATCTGCGTGTGAAGGCATCTATATGTTCATTAATGTGCTTTATCTAATTCGCTCTAAATTTAATACTTTCAATGTGAGGTACTAATTTGTTGTGGATTAGGCTGCAATACTATGCACTAGTACATTTTCATGCTTTTTTAGTGATGCTTAATGTGCAGTAGACTATTTTACTGTGCATTAGCATAATGTCACTTTTTTATGTGATATTTTAATGAGCAGTAAAAACATCTACTGCACATTACGGCATGCATGTAGATGTACTTACTAATTTCAAGAAAAGTTATACTGTGCTTTTGAGGATAGGTCTAAGCCCATCAAGCCTACAAGTTGTAGAAGACTTGCTCCCTCCCCATGCTAAACTACTGTTGTCTCGTTTAACTATTTCAACCTAGGCAAACTTACTGGCATTTCATTTTGGATGTAAAAAGATAACTTGCATTTCTTTAACTTAGAGCAGCATTAGAGAAATCATGGGAAATATAATGTTCAATCTCTTTTTCCATCATCTGTGTGAGTTTCAAGATGTTCAGAACTTGAGTAGCCAAACATTTAGACCCTTATCCAGAATACAGCTGAACTAGAGAGAGGTTAGCACAAAAGTATAGATTTGAATAATTTTGACAAATCTCTTATCTGGATTCAGTGCAACTTAGATCCAATTTCTTAGTTTATATACTTAAATTGAAATGTCTCGAACTGTTTTTTTCTCACAAGACTACTAGTGTTGCCTGCCATTCACCTTTTATCTGGGGGTTTATTCAGCCAGCTTAAATATACCATAAAGAAAAGTTATTCTTATAGTATCCCTGTTTCCTTTCTGAGTAAGAATCAGGAAATACAAGAAGCTGCAGATCTGTTCAGATTCGAGAGGGGAAATTTTTCCCTACAAAAAACCTCCAGAAAGTGTAGTTCATTTACGAAAAGGTTTCGCTTGTTTCTTACCACATTAAAAGTAATTCACCTATCTTTTGTCAGCATGCCAGTGAAGGTCAATGTTCCCTCTGCTCATAGGCAGCAGAAGGATGGGGCTTAGCCCCCACAAATGTGTGGCAGCACAGAGGGCCACATAGAAGCCCAGGTGTGAGCTCCGGAAAGCTACTGCAGGAGGGAAGGAGTGTGCACAGGCATAGATGTGCAGCCACAGCTTGCAGCAGCCCAGCAGCATGTAGAGAACTGCCCACCACAGCAAGTAAGTCTGTTATGAGGAACAGGCATGGGTTGGGAAACCAAGGCCTCCATGGTAAGGGAAGGAGTGGGGCAGTGGCTGGGGTGAATGGAGTCCAGTGGCTGGGGCAGGTTGTGAGACACTTGAAGCCTGGGCAGCTGATCCAGGGGCACATGGCGGGGGGGCTCCCACCACTCCATGCACCCCAGTGGAGGCCTGGGGTGGGGGGCACATGCCCCCCAGATCTGTATACAAGGAGGATGTGGGCTCCCACTGTGGACTGGGCTCTTTGCCCTGTTACTGCTGCCCTGGGAGCAGCACAATGCCATTTGCCTGCCATGTGCTGACTGTGCTGTGTCCCCTGCTCACCCAGCAGCAGCAGGCATATGGTGTCATGCCACTCCAAGGGCAGAGGCAGTGGGGTGTAGAGCCCAGCCCACAGTGGCACCCACCTCTGCCCCACACGTAGATCTGGAGGGCCTCCACCAGGTTGCGCTCAGCGGCAGGAGCCCCACCCCCCCATGCTCTTGGACAAACTGCCCAGGCTCCGAGTGTCCCATGACACCCGCCCCAACCCTCGGACCCCATTCATCCCAGTTGTGCCCTGCCCCTGCCCCACTCCCACTCTCACCGCAGGGGCCTTGATCTTCTTCCCCACACTCCTTCCTCACAACAGACTTACCTGCTGGGGGTGTGTGCGCACATGTGCAAGCGCGCACACGCTCAGCCCCTGCCCAATAATATTTTCTCCCTCCTCCTATGCCTCTACTTATGAAACAGAAACAAGCTCAGTTAAATATAACCCCTTCCTTGTACAACATCTAATGATCATTTATAGATAACATGAGACAATATTTTGTAGTTTGTGTATGCGTGCACTTAATAGGAAATACAGAAATGCAGCCTAGCATTGAATGTAAAATTTCCTCCAAATTGCAAATGCTTAATTCAGAATTCATTACAGAGTTACAACCATCCCTTGTGTGTTCTAATCTGATTTTTTTCCCCCCAGCAACTGAATTACCCTTAGGTTTTTCAGATGTATGCTTTGTTGTATAACACCCAACTTCATGCACATCTTGACTCCTGTCAGACATAACAAACGATTCAGTTTTACCAATTCACTGTGCATTTAGATGAACGACTTTGGCCACACAGGCATAAGGGGTACTGGCAGACATGGAGCTCACCACTGTACCTCATGGCACTTCAGAGGAAGCACCATGAGTTACAGTCATACCCCCAACCCAACAGATGTTCTCTGTTAGATCCAGGGGGTTTAGGGATTGAGCTCCAGTTTGGATCCAGCTGCATGTCTGCAGCCTCTCTCCCCTTGACCCACTCCCACCCCGTCCCAGCTCTGGTGCTGTCTTCAGGATGGAAGGGGGGAGGGGAAAGCAGGGAGTTTGTCTCAGGTTCTCAGGGGTTCCTCCAATCCACCTGCCCCACCTCCCCTCCTGTGCATCCTGGGGGTGGGACTGGGATGCATCAGTCCAGCCCTGTGCTTGGCATGAACTGACACAGGTTAATGGAAGTGCTCCAATTTGGAGCGCCTTAAAATGAACCCTCATATAATGAGGGTTCACTTGTTGTGCAATGAGGAACTTTTAAAGTGCTCTGCAGCTGTGTACCTCTATCAGAACATAGCTGTAGAGTGCTTTCAGGAAGGCCATCCTGTGATGAAACATCACTTCTATAGGCACCCATGGTTATTGTACAGAATTGCCTAGCAAACCTATGAGGGAACCCCCCAGAATATCAGAATGTCAGGTATCAATTTTTTATGGAATGAAAGCAACTGCAAATGAAACATGTAAAATAAACCACCTTTACATTCTTTGGATGATTAAGATGCTACAGTATGGTTTGCTTATACAGTTTCTTCTGCTGCTTTTAAAAATTTAAAAGACTCACTAAACTGTTCATCTAGATTTAACCCAACAACATGAAAGATCAAAATTTTGATGTTATTTTAATTTTGATTATATACTATCCTTCACATTTTCCTCATTGGCTGTAATTCCCAACAGACCTGGCAGTTGTATAGTTTTATGGGAGTGGGTAACAAAGCTGAGAGAATGCAGTATACTAAAAGTTATATGCTGCTCTTTAAATAAAAGGGAGAAATGACCTCTGAAATAATAATACAGTTGAGCACTGTCATGGTAGATTTTCTGCAGTGTTTGTTTGTTAGGGGTAGAATACAGAAAGTCAACAGTTCAAGAGTGAACTGAGAAATACTGAATAAAAACAATTTAGAAGACAGCAACGTGAATAACTTAACATAGACTAAAACTATGCAAGATTACAAGTAAATTAGCATCAGTTACAGTATAAGTAATAAAATAATTGAACATTAATATTCTAATCTAATTACAAAGTAATTGTACTGGTAATATGACTTGGCACTGATACCTGTGTAGAGGTCCTTGACATTTCACCCTAAAGGGTCCAACCCGCAAAATAAAATTATAATCGTTTCCAGATGCTGGTTCATGCTAAAAGAGAAAAGTATCTTCCATTGAAAGATCCATGAAAAGCAGATCAGAAATTCTACTAAAACCTACAATTGTTCATGCAAAGGATGGTAGATATTTTTTTTTCTATTTGTTGTGTATGGCAGTTAATCATGAGAACTGCATCTGGAGACTAATTGAACATACTCTTGCCTTCTTTAGGAATTCTGAAGCAGAAATGGATTTTTCCCCCTGCTGAAATATTTCCATAGAAGATCTCTCCTTGGTTGACTAAATAAGCACAAGAGAGGGAAAAAAGGGGAGGTTAATGGGTCACTTTAAGCCATATGTTTTAATAGTGCTGGAATTATATTGGGGCTGTGAGGAAATATGTGAGAGGGAAAAAATAATATGGATTTTTTTTATTGGACCAATGTCATGATTGAGATAAGTTTTTGAATACAGTGCATTCTTCTACAGTGTTGAGCCTAGGCAATAAAGAGAGTTAGCACTCACCTAACATTTCTTTGGGGCCCTTTCTCACAAACCATCCTCTTGTTTATATAGCTAGGGTGGCCATCAAGGTACTTCAAGAATAGAAGACAGTTGAATTTAGTGCAACTGTCCCCACCACCATGAACATTGGGTGCCTCCTGACACTGGGGGTGGGCACACCGAGCTCTCACAGGTGGCAATAGTGGCACTGGCAGCGGTGGCCTGGTGGCAGCAAACAGCGAGCTACCGCGGGCAGCCACGGCAGTGTCAGTGGTGGGGGCAGGCCAAGTGGGGAGCTCCCGCAGGTGGCCACAGTGGTGTCAACAGTGTTGGGAGGGGGTGCCAAGCAATGAAAAATAGAAGACATAAAGGTGTCCAGTTTCATTATCAATAGAGGACAGAGGGCCAGAGAACTGGACTGTCCTCTATAAAATGAGACAAATGGCCACCCTATATATGGCATGGGAATGAAACAGGGAAAGCACTCAGCACAAGTGGTAGAAGAAGACCAGAATAGGAAACTGCAGAGCATGGAAAATCAAGGCACAGATGAGATCTTCACCGCCTCAAAGAGCTTCTCTTCATTTCCTTTGCACAGTGACACTGCATTCTCCAGGAAGCCATTATCTCTGGCCTTCCAAGTCTTGCTCAATGAAAAACACCACTTACTAGTTTTCATTGATTATGCACTTCATGTGTTATAATGTATTGAATTACAGTGAAAGTACAGCCACTTACAGTAACCAAAGATCAGACTGGAAGTGAAAATAATAGCAGTGTGTCACTGGTACTGTACACTGTTTTGACTTTTTCACAAAACTTTTTGTAAAGAACTTTGACATTTTAAAAAACATAGGACAAAGGACTGGAGGAAGTCTTTGCAGCCATTGAGGCCAGTTCCCTACATTCATATGTATTTGTTCACCAAAAGACCAAATATTAACTGAAGGAGCCCAATCTGGAAGGTGTTGAATGCTTGTATGAGCTGGGAGTGTTCAGTGCTCACCAAAATCAGACCTACACTAAATAACTTTTACCCCCAATTTGTTTGTTGTTGTTTATTTTTTGTATTTACTTTTTTATTACTTGCTCAGTTTTGGAGAGTGAGAGTCATTGCTAAAAGTTCCATTGTACTGTTGTTACTTTTGGATATCTGGGGCTGCAAGCATTACAGGAAAACGCATGTTTTAAGGAAATTGAAGTTCCAATGAGAACTTAAAAAAAAATAAGGAAATATTTATTTTGTTTATAGGTTAGGTACATTGTGATGTGGGGGCATAGTATTTCATTGTAGTGCTGGAAAAATCATAGGACAGTGTTTTTTAATTAAAAAAATAGAAGATGGTTTGTTTCATAAATCTCCCTTTGATAGTGCCACAAGCTGGAATATTCTTCATTCTTGAAGCTTCTGTCTCCAGTATGTCTAAGAGCAGTCATAGGGAGGAACTTTAGATCAGCTCCAATACCACACTTGTGAATTTGAAGCATGCAAGAAGTCCCAAGTGGGTGGGGTGTGCTTGACATCACCTCTCCCTAAGAAAGTCAGGGACTAGGGCTGTCCAAAATTTCAGTGGCCATTTCCTTTAGTTCCATATTTGGACACTGAAATGAATCTGAAATGAAATGCAAGGCTCCAAAACAGCTCTGAAATGAAACAGATCTTTCCAAAACATTTTGGAAATGTTTTGGAAATGTTTCAGGTGTTTTGGACTGTTTCAAAGGTAGGCTTACAGGGAAAGAGAAACTAAGAGGGAGGGGGAGGAGAGGGCTCTGATATTGACATCTGTAGCTGGCCAGTGACAATGAGCTGCCCCTGAGGTCCCTTCCAATCCCAGTGCTATGGGGAAGGGACAAAAAAGCACCATAAAAGGCTGTTTGTGAACTGCTCTTTGCCATTTTGCAGCTGCATCTGTGTCTGTGTAGCAGCAGGAGCAGCAGCAGACAGTAACATCTGTAAGCTTGCAGCTTGGTAGAGACTTCCTATCAAGTTGTAGCCAATCCTTTTCTATTTACCCTTGCCTACCCTCCCTATTGTTATCCATTGCAACTGTTTCTGCCCCACAAAATCCTTTTATTTGTTCTTCTTATTCTCCCCCCGCCAAACAAAAAGAAAGCAGTGCTTTGCCTGGCAGTGTCTCATCACTGTGCGCTGCAGGAAAGCACTACAGATACATTACACACACACTCACACTGGAGCACATTTTTTTCCAGCACATGAACTATGAAGCATGCTGGAAAGGCAGATGCCAGGTCTTCTGGCTGGGGAACCAGAGAGGGCAGAGGGAAAGCTATAAGTTCCCCGTCCCCCAAACTTAAATGCACCCTCTTTCCTAGCACTAGCAGGCATGAGGCTGCTGGTGCTATTGGCAGCAAGGAGTTGGGACCAGTGCCGGCATCTGCACCCCCTCCAATAACACCAGCCATAAAAATAACCCCCAGCACCACCAGCATAAGCAGCAGCAGCATGACAGTCTCCTCTACCCTTTTCCTGTTCCCAGCCTGAGCCTTCCAGTGCCAGAGGAGGAGCTAGATCTGGAAGCAGGGGACATAAGCACCTTAGTAAAAGTAATTCTGGGGACCGAGGATGAATCTGAGTTTGTACTCCACTTCCCCAAGTTCCCCTAGAGCCAGGTCTCCTTCCCCAGAAGGCAGTTCACAGGAGGTTGATGATGAGGTTGTGGAGGCAAGTGGCTCAGCTGAGTCAGCTCCTCCTGTTTTTCTTCCTCTGCCTGCTGAGGAGGGGAATCAGGCAGGATCTGCACCTGCACCCCAGAAGCAAGGGTGTAGTGTGGTGTGGGATCATTTTGAGGTGGCAGATGATCCCACATATGCTATCTTCCTGCACTGCTGATGTAAGACCAGCTGGGGCGAGGAGGTGAAACACTTCAGCACTAGGGGGATGCTGATACATCTCAGGAGGCACCACCCACTTGCCCTTGCTCCTCCTCAGCCTTGCACCACTGGAAGTGTGCCCCAAAAGAAGTCCCCCCTCACTTGCTCCAAAGCCCCCATCCCCAGAAAGCAGAGGCAGGCCACCCTTGAACAGTGGGGCAAAAATGGACAGAAAGGGGGGCACATTGCAAAGGCAAGCAAGATCACCTACAGCATTGGGGAAACACTTGCTCTGGATGGCCAGCCCTTCTCCCCAGTTGAGTGGCCAGGGTTCAGGCAGCCCATGGTACTCATGGCACTATCCTACCAAGTGCCCACACATGCCACCTTCAGCAGGATAGTGGTGCCCTCCCTGTATGAGGCATGAAGGGACTACTTGAGCGAGGAGCTGTGCAAGGCAGGTCCATAGGTGACCTTGCACTTCACCTTGGACATCTAGAGCAGCCAGGGTGGAGATCATGTCTACTTCTCCCCCACAGGGTACTTGTGCCATCAGTTAGGCCATCAGTGGACTCTCCTTCAAGCCAAGGTGATGGATGAGTCCCACACAACAACAGAGATCACAGTAGCCATAAACCGCATGGTGCAGGGGTGGCTCATTGGACAGGGCAAGCTCACCCATAGGTTCATGGTCACTAACAACAGGGCCAAGGTGGTCCATGATGCCAACTTTCTTGACATCTGCTGTGTGGCACACTAGTTCCACCTCATAGTCAGGGACCTCTTGAAGGGGGACAGGGCTCCCGGTGATGGCGCCATCACAATTGGCCAGCTCATTTTGAAATGCAGGAAGGTGGTGGGCTACTTCCACTGGAGCATCAAGGGGGGCAAGATGCTGTGGGACAACCAGACAGAGCTGAGCATCCCACAGCACAAAATCATCCAAGATGTGGAGACTCAGTGGAACTCAGCATACCTCATGCTGGAAAGGCTGGTGGAGCAATAGAAGGCCATCCATGAGATGGCCTTGCTCGGGGAGATTGGGATCAGTGGCCCACTTAACAAAACAGAGTATGATATCATCTCCCAGATCTTGGTGGTCTTCAAGCCATTCCTTGAGGCCACTGAGACCGTCAGCACTACCTATGCCCTCCTTAGCCAGGTGATCCCCATAGTGAGAGAACTTGAGAACCAAATGCAGAATTTCCAGTTGATCAATGTTCCTGGCTGGGGCAAGCTGCTGTCACCAGACGTGCAGGCACTGGTGGAGTATCTGAGGGGGAGCATCAAGAAAAGACTGGATCCATTGCAGTCCGTGTGCTAGTGGCTATGTGTGACCCGAGGGTGAAGGGGAGCATATGCGGCAGCAAAACCCTGGATCACTGGACAGAGGTGCTGGAGAACAGAGTCCAGGAAGCAGAAGGGTACAGGTGGGGGGACGTGGAAGATGGACATCCACTTTTCCGTGCCAGCAATCCCAGCAGCAGCCAGTCTTCTCCACTACAGCCACTGCCCATGTGGGCCAAGGGCATGGCTTCAATGGTGGAGTCCAGAGGCACCAGACTCCAGCCTTGGGCAGGTAGCGTGGAGGCCTCGGTGGCTGCTGAACTGTGACCCTTTGGCCTATTGGGCAACCTGCAGCCAAATGTGGCGGGATCTGGCCATGGTTGCCCAGGAACACCTGTCCTATCTACTGACCAGTGTTCCAAGTGAGACGGTGTTCAGCATTGCTGGGGGTGTTATGACATCCCACCTTATCTCCTTGGATCCTGGTTTGGTAGAGTGGCTGGTGATCCTCAAGGTGAACCTCCTATTGCTGGGGTTCTCTGAGCTCCACATGAAGATTGAGTGAACCCCACCCTCCTCACTCCATCCACACCTATTTCCTTTTTAAATTTTTTAAAACCATTTAATGCCCTGCTCTCAGAGCTGGAGGTGACACTCACTGCATCACCAGCCAGCAGGGGAAGAGCATGTCCCTGCTGAGCTCCCATGCCAGGATGAACTTGGAGGTATGGACTGGGGCTATGGGGAAGGAGGAGACCCAAGGTCCTGGGCATGAAGTAAAACTGCACCCTGTCATGGTTAGGAGGCATAGTGGGACTGCCGATGGTGTGGGAGCACCAGGAAATGCCAGGACCGAGGACCTCCTTGGTAAAAGCTGGGTAGGAGGTGCCTTATAACCTCCAACAACCACACACACACACACAGTCTTGGCTGGTGAAAGCCCAGATCCTTAAGATCTTTGAGAGGCCTGAGGCTTGCTGGTTGCAGTGGAGTTGTGAGGCTTCAGGTGAGCTAAACTGCCTGGGATGTCATCTACAGGGCATGCACTTTCAGGTTTAAAACCCTTCATCAGGCTGAGGAAGCATACAAACCACTTTTCACAGCCAGGCCTATGAACTTCACTTCATCAACCTCCTAGATACAGAAACTCATGGACTCAATATAGACATTGGATTTATGACACACTACAACCTGCCTAATATCTGACTCCCCAGGTAGCAGGTACCTGTCCACTTTTACCTGCTATATTCCTTCCACTCCTCCCCACCCCGCCTGTCTCTCAACCCCTGACACCTCAATTTACATTTTCACTGACTTGCTTTCTTGCCTGTATTGCATACCAGCCTCTGGCTTCTTTACTATTCCTTCCATCCAGGAAGAGTGCACACACCAATTGCAGATACCCGAAAACTTGCAAATAAGAATTTCTCCAACTATTCACTTGGTCTAATAAAAGATATGAGATTGACCCTAAGAACCTTGTCGGGGCTACATCCTTAGACCAACACGGCTACAACCTACACCCCTTAATGCATACATTAAGTGACACAAGTTTTGCTTTCAGCAGTTTGAGGTGCAGTTTAACAGAAACCCCTCACCACTCTGCCTGAAACCTGGCAGGCCTCATGCCCACATGAGGGGCTATTTATGTGGCAGAACAGGTGCTAATGAGGGCGGCCATTTGATGCCCCACTCTCAGAGCTGGAGGCGGCAACTTAGTTTATCACCAGCCAGCAGGGGAAGACCATCTCCCTGCTGAGCTCCTGTGCCAGGTAGAATTTGAGGGTATAAGGGCTGGGCCTATATGGGAAGAAGGAGGTTCCACATCATCTTGGGTATGACCTAAAACTGCACCCTGCCAGGGTAGGGAGGCCTGGGTGAAGGCTGCCAGTGGCGTGGCAACCCCAGGAAATGCCAGGACCATGAACCTCCCTGGTGAAAGGTGAATAGGAGGCACCTGGTAAACTTCAGCCACCACACATTCCTGGCTGGGGAAAGCCAAGACCTACAAGATCTTTGAGAAGTCTGAGGCTTACTTGTTGCAGTGAAGCTGTGAGGGTGAGAACAGGGGCTACCATCCCTGAAGTTTTCATCCCGCTGCTCCTTAACACACACACAAAATCACACATCACGAGTTTTGCTTTCAGCAATTTGAAGTGCTGTTACCCAGAAACCCCTACACCTATCTCCTTTAAACCTGGTAGAAATCATGGCCTCAGAAGGGGCTAATATCCCTGCATTTTTCATCCCACTCTGCGTACACACACACAAGTGACAAGAGTTTTGCTTTGAACAGCTTGAGGTGCAGTTCCCCAGAATCCCTGCACCTATCTCCTTGAAACTTTGCAGGCTTTATAGCTTCAGAAGGGGCTAGCATCTCTGTAAGTATTATATGAATTGGGCAACAAATTACAAAGTTATAGGCAGTTTTGTGATTCCCCATTATAGCCTATTGCCAAAACACTGAAACAGCGTTGACATTCCAAAATGGTTTTGAAAAAAACGAAATGGATCAGCGATCTGAAATGAATCGCTGTACCTCCAAAACACTGAGTCCAAACCGAACCGAAACACAGCTGTTTCATACATTAAACAATGAAGTGAAACAATGTCTCTCTGAAATGCCGAATCCGAAACCAAAACAAAACAGCTGTTTTGCACAGCCCTACCAGGGACCTGCTACAGACAAAACTTAAGGGTGTTGATCTTATTCTATAATGTTGAATTTGGGAGCTGGTGGATGAGTGTCTGAGATGACGTCTTTCTGCTATTAGGGGTCTAATACAGGACTTGCAGTAAGCATGTGTTTTCAGCTATCACCTTGATTTAAAAGTGGAAGGGACTGGTGTCTCAACTTTTTTGTTTCCCCACCTTCTCCCCAGGACAATGTGTGTCTCTGGAACTAGCTTCCTTTTTTGTTCTCAGCCTGCATTTCATAATTTATAGGGTGCACTGAAAGGCACTCTATATATTCTCAGACTTTTGCCAAATCAGTATGTTGAGGGCTTTAAGGTACTTGCTGTGGGAAATCATTGGTTTGTGTCAACTGGCCTACTGGAGTGGTTTGCTGTGGGAGATGTATCAGAACTCTAAGGAGTCTGACAAGTCTGTCTCTTTGAGTAGTTATGTTTAAAGAAACTAGAAACTAAAAGGTATTCCTCACTCTCCTCTGCCAATAGGTGGGCGATATACTTGCACTGTTCTCTCTTACATTAATGAGAGCAAACTGAGGTTTTGCAAACCTAACCCTGTGAGATCTTCCACTGATGTGAGCATATTTACATGAGATAAAGCTAGAGCTTCAAGCCCTTATGAAGGAGTGAAGACACATACACATTCAGCTCAGTCATGTATGTATTTGGATATTTTAAGTATCCATCCATGACTATATGTCTTGTGTACAAAGTTTAAAACCAACCAAGAATATATAATTAAATTGTAAGCGTGATGCCTACAGCCTAAAATGAGATAACTTTACTAATATCAGTGGTATTAAGAACCTAGAAACAACACTTTGATCTGTAGTTTGTTGCACTGTTAATCAAGAATAATTATTTAGCAACTCAACAAGAAGGAGATATATCTTTTCCATTATTTTTTTTAAATCATCAAAATCTTGTTCCCACAATCAGCCAAGTTCAGACCCTAATGTAAAACAAAATTACTTGAATGTAGACTTCTCCCATTTTTCTATTAGAATGTAGGTTTATCTTAAATGGATGGCAAAGATAAGCAGTTAAAACAAAATCTGCTTTCAATTATTATTATATCATAATACTGTATAAATGGATAAGTAGCTCAAGGACAAAAACATGCATATGAACAAAACCAAACCCCTTCCTAATAGTCTTAAAAGTGAAATTGGCTTTTTATTCTGAAGTACTAGAGACTCCAACCTCCTTCACTCACTCGGCAGGTTTTGAGTAACAAAATGACTTTGCTATTCTTTTCCCCACCCCACCCCTTCAAAATATCATGGGAAGGATATTATGCATTCCCAACCTGTCAGCTTTGGCTGCATTACAGAGTGCTCAATTATGCTATAATCGAATAGCTGCCCAATGTAGGCCACATAATGACTTCCTGATTATCTGCCTTTAAATGATGAATGAAATGAATATGTAACATTCTGTTCAAATATAGCATAGTTAGCATGCCAAATGAAAACTGATTTTGTGCTCTTCTGCCTGAAAAGCATACATTTTATTGTAATTCAGTTCAACAGTTGTTCTGCTGCTTGTTTTCCCTTCATCAAGATAAACAGTGAATGAGCTATCTAAGAGAACATTAGTTTTCATTTTTGCTTTCAAACACATGCTAAAGGTGTTAAACATTGTTTAGATTGTTCTGGTTCCTTTTTCCATGTTGTTGATAAAATGCAAGGTCAGATTTATCTGAACAGTTCCTATTGGGATATTGCAATACATATTGGCACTGTAGCAAGTCTATTATGAGCAATGTATTGCAAAGACAACAACATTAAGGCCTGAATAAATTATTTATTGACAATAACAATAGATGTTTTTCTTCTCCAATATATGGTATTTTTACCAAACAACCACTATGCCACTGGATATCAGATTTAATTGTACCTCCCCTGTGGCATCAAACATTAAATATGCTCAAGTTAGGTTTGTTTCACATAACAGGGTTTCAAAAGCACAATAGCGAGATTCCTCAACATCTTTGTCCAAGAGTCTTTTTTGGAAGTGTTTCAGCTTAATTTTAAAGCAAATATGTGCGTGATGCATGAAATCTTCCCATGTGAAGACATTAAATAAAATAGCTTCTATAACAGTGATATAACATATACAAACAACTCCCTGAGTCTTATGGGCTGTAAAACATTATGAATATATGTCCTTGAAGCTTCCCTATTTCCTGGATGTTATAATTAAAGGGTTAGTTGGCCTACTTAGTGATATCATAATTCAAAAGATAACAGATGTAGTGAAGTACTTTTATTATGATCTTTCCTAATGTTCTCTGTACGTACCAACCAGGTAAAGCACTGGCAGTGGCAGGGCAGTCTTCCTGATATTGTTTTGACCCCAATTTGTCCAGCTGAAAGTTCTGCTCTCATTTTTTGAGCATTTTGTCTGTTGAGACAGTGAATCAGGGAGCCAAAGAGCAATTCATGCAAACTGGGATCTTTATTTTATAATGTGAACATCTCTAGTAATAAATCCGGTAGGCAATAAAGTAGAGTTGAAACAGAGAAGAAACATTTGAAAAGGGATAGGGATTAGTTTAGGAATTTGCTTTATTGAGACTTTTTACAAAGCAAGAAATAGCACAAACATTAAAAATAAAATCTCACAAGAGTGTCAGTATGGGCTTGGGAATTAGTGAGCTCAAGATATGTGCATATGTTTAACAATATGTACCCAGTTCTCCAAATCACAGGGTCAGCCTTACAGGTGGGCAACATGGGTGATCGCTCAGGGCGCTATTGTCAGGGGGTGCCAAACACACACACACACGAGCAGCCCACACGAGCAGCAGTGCTCTCCCCCACCCCACCCTGCCCCAGTCAATCTCCACCCCAAGCAGGAGGAGTGGTATCAGGCCCAGCCCACCCCCTGCCTCCAGCCACAGCTCAGAAGGAGCTTGGCTGGGCATGTGTGGGCAGGGTGGGGCCTGCTCCTGTTCACCCACCTTGCTCCTGCACAGCAGCAGTAGTGCCTGCTCACTTGGCACACCATGCTGCTCTGTCTCCATGCCAGACTGTGCCCCGCAGCCTTACCCACCTACCTCTACCTCTGCCTGCAGCAGCACCACTAACTTGGGGGAGTGAGAGGGCACCAAAATACAAGTTAGCCAACGGTGCCATTTTCCATAAACCTGTCTCTGCCAAATCAAAAAGAAAATTAGATTACAGCATGAAGAGAAAGGCTTAAGATGTTTGTGTACCTTGCCATTTGGTAGTGGAGGAATGTAGTTGAAATTCAAATTAAACAACACACCATTCCTTATTCAATGTTCTTTAGTTTTTCAAAGGCCTGACTATGATTCAAAAAACCAAAATTCTGGTCTAAATTCTGTCCCTGCACCATAAACTGAATGACTGGGATGAGGCTTAAAAAAAGACCACATTGATTTAGCAAGTATAAACATTTGCTGGGAAAATGAAATCAGCTTCCCAAAATTTTTTAATAGACCTATGTTTGCTGAATACAATTCCCGAGGCTATACTGTAACTTTCTCAGACAATCATTCCTTTTGGAGCCTGTAGCAGAAGTAAACCTGAAGCTACCTGAGGTCTTAGGCTGTCAGATTCCCCCCACTGGCAGAGTTCCTGTTGACTGCTTGCTGCTGCACCTGTGACTCTTTAAATTATCTGCAGCTGAGTTGGTTGATTCTTAGTGAGCTGCTATTGCCAGGTAATAGCTGTTTGCTTAGCAGGCCTGAACTAAGTTGGGCTAGGCAGGGGACTGTTTTTCTCTTATCAGGTAAACTATCTTTTATAATACATGAAAAAAAATTAAATTGCAGGTTCCCCTTCTTAGAGGTAGGAGAGGGAGCAAAAGAGGGAGAAGGGTGGAGATTTTTTTTTCCTGTTACCCGTAGGTAAGCCTTACTACACTATGTAAGGTATGTCTATTAGGGCTGTGTGAAGCTTCGGGTGGTGATTCAATTCAGAGGAGATTCGGCCTGATTTGGTGGCTGAATCTTCGAATCCGAATCTAATCAGGGGACCAATTTAAAGGTCTGAATTGATTCAAAGCTCTCCAAACCTTCAGCAAAGATTCAGAGAGCTTTGATGATTTGGGCAGTCCCCAGTGCCTGCAGGAGGGAGCTGCAGCCACTCCCATTTGGTAAGTATTAGG
>NW_017729000.1:33137985-33148814 GCF_001723915.1 Gavialis gangeticus
AGCTGCCCCACCTGCCAGGGCTCTGACCCTTTAAGAAGAAAAAAAAAAGTCCGGGGACTCACAGCTCCTGGTACAGCCTCGGGGCATCGGGGGCTTGTGCAGGGCAGTGGTGGGCAGCAGAGATCACCTTCCACCTGGCACCACCTGCTGAGTCAGGGCTTTTTTTTCCCCAAGTGCTGGGACCTGGGGCAGGCAGGACAGCCATTGCTGGGCTGGGGGAGGGACGGGGAATGGGTGGTTCAGAGATTCGGAGATTCTCGGCTGCTACCAAATCTCTGAATCAGATTCAGTCGACTCAAATCAGGACAGTGATCTGAATCACCAAATTGAATCACTGTCCCTCGAATTGACCAAATCTGAATCCGAAGCAAATCCTAGCTGCTTTGCATAGGCCTAATGTCTATGCTGTGGTTGCTGGTGTAATGGCAGCTCTTGTAGACAATGCTAAGCTAACGTGTAATTAATTATCTGTCTCAGGGCCTGCTGTCAGTGTTGGTACAGCTGCACAGAAGTCAGTACAGGCCCGTTTCCTCAATATTTACCGATCTTCTTAGCTGGATTTTGCAGTTTATGCGTAGTGGAAGTCAGTTGCCTCTCTTCCCTTTTATGCTTAATGCTTTATTCCAGATTTAGACTTGCTAATGAAGTCACTGGGCTCCAAAGAGCAAAAGCAGATCCACTTTTATCATGGGCACATCAGAAGAGATTCTGTCTGTCTTTAAATGAAATAGAACAAAAATAAAAGATGCCTTCTGGAGAAAGTAGGCCATCAAATGAAAATGATGTGCTTGTTGACTAAAAGGCTTTCAGAGCTTTTGTCTATATCAAACTGGTGGTTTGTACACAAAATAACAACATGTTGAACTCACTAGCCAGTTTGGCTGTGCACCTGGCTCCCACTGGTTCTTTTTGATGTAGTAACCTCATGCAGCCTAAAATTGGTCCTGTGTGGTAGGAGAAATGCCTGAGGTAGCCTTCAGGCACAGTTTAATGTAACTGGCACCCACCTTCCAGGATATCAGAGGTGTTTCAGCTTCTGAGGACCTACAGATGCTACCAGAATTTTAGTCAGCTTTCCTGTGCGGTGCACAGCCCTGCCATGGGCCAAACATAAATGTAGATGAAGAATATAGAGATGAAAAGTGGGAGGGAAGCAGCAGAGAAATGGGAGGATATCGGGCACACCATTCCCATGTTTTTACTTGCAGCTTATTTGCTAAGTTTTTAAGTGTAGGTTATTGTGCACTGAGCTCTTATTGTGGATTAAGACCTGGATTCTTTTTTAGCATGTATTAACTTTATGTAAGATTGGGACCTTAAGTGCTTTACATAGGTTAGAATAGAAATGTGTGATAATGCCCAAGGTTTTTCCAAAAGACAAAGGCCTCCATCCTACAGGCACTTCTGCATGAAACTAAATTTATTTACATGAGTAATGTTAAACATGCTCATAAGCATGTGTGTTTGAGGCCAGGGAAACATTTTTGGTGTGTTTGATTTGCAGTATTTTTCTTCTTGCTATCTTTCTGTGTATATCAATTATAAACCACTGATGTACTTTGATTAACAAAGATAATTTGTTAGCGAACTCAACAAACTGCACTGAGATGGTTGAATGTATGGAAAATGGAATTTAAGACACAAATGAGAATATTATCTGAAACTTATAACCCAGCAAGGGACAAAAAGTAAGCAACAAACCTAATTGATTGACTGACTACTTTAAAAAGGATATTGGGGGATAAACTGAGAGCTTGCAAAGATTGGGGTAAAAAACTGATCGGGAAAGAAAGCTACATCTTTAAAGTGAAAAATTGCAGGGATAAAGTGAGAACTGCCAAATGTCTGGCCAAGTTAAACGTTACAAAAGGTATTAAAGAAAAGAGAGAAATTATTTTGATCAACATTAAAAGAAAACAAAGATCTAGAGTGGGAAAGCTATGTAATTAGGATGAATTACAGAAAAAATAGCTTGTTCAAAAAGCAAATGAATGCATTGTCTCAATTTTCGTTAGAGGTAACAGTGTTAAGAAGGAAAATATCAAACTCATACTAGTGGGCTTCCATAAAAAATTGGTCTTGAAACTTGCCTCATTTAATTAACCACATTAGCGCAAGAATTGGGAGTCTGATGATAAAAAAAAAAATGTAGCTGTTGACAAAAAATTATACTTATGAGGACTAAACTAGAAAGGAAGAACTGAAAGACCTTTAGATTTGGAGTAACAGAAATGAGATGCAATGTATTATTATAAAAAGCAAGGTTATTCTGCTAGGAACTCATAAGAAGAATGTCTGTTATGGGCTGGTAAACCCTCCGTTAGAAATGGTTGAGGAAGAGGACAGGAGTATAGTAGTTGACCTGGATGACTCTAAGCCATGGGTGGGCAAAAGGGCAAGTCCAGACAGCGGCCAGACTCTCAGCAACGCCTGTCCATGTCACTACCACTGGTTTCCATGGAAATCCCAGTTGCGGCAGCACTGTGACAGTGTGAAGCCAGAGTTTCCATAGAGACCGGTCCCAGCAGCTGGGATCTTGCAGTGGTGACAGTGTGGTCTGGAGCCAGGGCAAAGCCTCAGGGCTTGCAGGCAGCAGACTGCAGTCTGCCCTGGCTCCCTACCCAGCTGCATGCCCTGCCAGTGCTGCTGGGACCAGTCTCCATGGAAACTCTGGCCTTGCACTGCAATGGCTCTCCTGGGGTCTCTGTGGAAATCGGCCGGAGAAATGTGGGCAGGGGCTGCTGGGAAATGGAGTCCACTGTGGGCCCAATCCAGCTCATAGACTGGACTTTGCTTGCCCCTGATCTAAGCTAGTAGGCATGATATTTCTAGTAGGTCAAGGAAGAAGGTTAATGGCCCTGGTACAAGGCAGTGGTGAGACCTCATCTGGCACACATGTACGACTCTGGCTACCCATGATCTGCTTTTAATTAATCTTGAATGGGTGCAGAGAAGGGTTACTAAGATTTTCTGGGTAATACAAAGCCTGTCATACTAAAAGACTCTTCTGTTTTGGCCTAATAAAATGAAGACTGAGGGAACATATGATTGATGTCAACTGGCCAAAGGTAAGCACCAGGGAAAGAGAACTATTTAAGTTGAAGGCCAACTTGGCACAAAAACAAATAGACAAGAATTGGCCATGAATAAATTAGCACAAAAATTTAATCATCAGAACAGTGAAGTTCTTCAATATCCTTCCAGACCTGATGTAGTGGGGGCAAAAACAGCAAGCTTCTTTTACGCCCCCACTAAAGGTTAATCAGTTTAAGAAATGGATGATCTGATGTGATTGCCTGGGATAGCATAGAACTGGAATCGGTGCTCTAGAGAAAGTCCCTTCAAATCTTGTGTACTCTTTGTCTTTTTTATAATCTCTTTTTTTTCCCCTCTCTAGTGCGCACACACATGCACACACAGAAAATATCACTTTGTAAGAGTCATTTCTAGGAGGAGGAAATCTTCCCTTGTTATGCAAAATAAGGCCACATTCCTGCATTGTTTAGTTCTAAAGGAGATTAGATGTTGGCTTCACTGGGAGCAGAGTAGGGCCCTAAATGATTGTCACTGCCTGTAAAAATATTAAATTGTCATGGTTTCTGTTGTAATGCAAAATAGTTTTTGCATTCACCTGTAATTATTCCATTACTTTGTTATAAATGAATGGCAGGCTGCAAGATTTGCTTCCATTCCCTCAACGCCAGTCAACACTGACATTTCACATCAGATAGGAATGAGCTAAGGGTAAAATGTAATAATTTTAAGTCACAGTAACGACTGAATGTTTTGTAATTCTGACTACAGATTGCCTGATCTTTGCATCACTGATATGGTCACTCTTGATAATCAGCAACAGCAATGTCCATTGCTTTCCAAAGCGAAAGTGTGGCTTAGTGCAGTGATCTCTGCAGAAATCATTTCACAGCGTTTCCACTGAATGTATAACTAATGCCAGTCAGCACTGCACTGTATATAATGAAGTACAGACATTCAGCTTGGAGTCTTGGTTTTGTGATGTATGTGTTTTCTCTGTTGAAGATGATGTCTTTGTACTATATGGGATATCCTTCAAGGTGATTTGTATCATCTCTTTTGATACATTTTTTTCAAATAAGCATCAGACACTAAAAAGAAAAAATAAAATGAGAGGAAGATAGTTTACCTGAGATTTCTTTTTACATAACAGCACAACTTGGGAGCCAACTCTCTAAATGAACACAACTTAGAATTGTCTGGAAATACATCTGTTTGTATCGGATGATTTTCCTTGATAGACTGTGGTCCCAGCTATTCATAAGAATAACTCCAGCATGGACTAAAACAAAAGTTGCCACTTTTATTCTGTGGGTATGAGAACACTGGACAAGACATGGTTCATACACAAAAACAACCTCTCTGTGTTTTTTGAGGCTTATTTCAATACAGCAAACCTCTGATTAATTTTCAAACCTGTCATTGGACTAATTTACACAGTCAGCTGACTACAATCTGCACTCACTAAGTGGCCAGTGACAGTTTAAAACCAGGCCGTCTTTTCTTATTTCATGCAAGACTTCCATTTTGACTCTTGGGAGGCAAAATAAGTGAGGAGAAACAATGGAGCTTGGATATGTGTGCTGAAGATTTTCTGGATAAGTCAAAGCAAACGTACTAAAGCTAAATGTAAATTCTGTCTTGCAAACATTTCTTGAGGGAATGGGATGCTATGTCTGGTTACTCTCTAATACATCTGCTTCGAGAAAGCAAGATAATACTGAGCATCTGGAAGCATATAATAGAATCATGGAAAGAAAGAATGGTGAGCACTGTGATTTCAGAATTTCAGTCCAACTACAAATATTAAGAAGTGAGGACTCCTGAAGAAGCCAATTAGGGTGAATTCTCTGAAGGGAACATTGGCAGTGGATAAGTAATATATTTCTGCTATGGACATTTTGACTTGGGAAAGATAGTGTGGCTATTAGAATCTTCCCATTCACCCCACCTACCCAGTTTATTTTTTATATTCCATTGACTACAATTGTCGACCTATATCATTGATCTTACTGGTACATGGCAGCACTGAAAACAATAACTATTCATTTACAGAAGATGTGAGGAACCAAAATATCATACTCATCCTTTAGTTTTTCACATAGCCCACTGCATTACTAACTATTTCAAAAGAAAATACATGGTTTACCATTGCAAGACTTTTGGGTATCAGTTGGTTTTCTGGGCATACTTGATCAATGACAGATTGTTTCAGATAGTATCCACATGGTACTCAAATAATTCTGCAAACATGGTAAATGCTTTTATTGACTCAGTGTAAAACTGATTATCACTTAAATAGCTCTTTTCATCTTCAAGTCACTTCCCAACATTAACTAATTAGTCCTCACAGTGTTCCTGAAAGGGTAGATACAGTCATTCCCATTTTACAGATAAAGGAAGTGTAGCAAAAGCAGTCAGTGACTAGCTCAAGGCTACTGAGAGTGGCAGTAGCAGGGACATGATTGCATTATAGAGATATATTCAGACTTGACTTGAAGTGCCAAAGGTACTATATGATTATCTAGCAGGTTGTCTGTCTAGTCTCTTTTACTATATGCCATATGTAGAATGATATCCTTTCCTGCCAAGGAAAACCCTGTTGGAGGCATAGAATTGTCCTAGAAGCTTAACTTTCCAATTTGTGGAACGCTCAACTCCTCCTGATCCAACTTTATAAGACCATGGGAAGGGATGAGGCATAGCCCTTGAAAAGCATACTTGACTCTGAAGATGTCATTGTTCTCAGGGAATGTGTGCCAGGCCAAAGCATCTTCCCAGGGAACCAGCCTTCTCTTTGTCATGGTGGCTCAGTCTCCCATCTCACACCTGGGTCAAATTAATTTAAGACACAATGGATGATCTTACTTCATGGTAAGAAATAAAGATTATCTGTGCAAGAGAGAGATTTTCTCAGTCTGAGACAGTAGAACAAACAGGAAATGCCATCACACACCTTTCTGAAGTGTCATCTATAATATAGTGTCTTAGACATTAAAAAAAAGGTTTCTTTCCAAATAAAATACTACATGCACTAGTCTACCCTTGGGGCAATGGGGAGAGAATGGAAAGGGAGGATAAATCTTGTTTGACAAACATCACTTAACACACTGCTGGAAGGCAGCTGGATATGACTCTGATGATGGTAGTATAGGAACATAAAAAGAACCTCTCCCTCAAAGGGGGAGGAGATTGATAGTCAAGATCAGCTCATGGGTTTTCTGGAAACTCATAGTAAACAGCTGTTCTGGGCGCAGACCTCCCAATGTGCAGTGTAACCAATTACACAATATATAAGCAGAGGTAGATTTTTGTGACATGTCTTATTACTCAGATTTGGATGTGGTATCCAACAGCATTTTATACTAGTACTCACTACAAGACAATTTAGCGACAAAAATGTGGATTTGTCCCACCCTTTATACACATTAAGAACACATCAGAATTCTTTCTTAGCCTTTTAAAAGATAAACAGGCAGACATTTGGCTTGTTTGATATTGTTAATACCTCCCATAAGGGTTTATTTTATGTCATCACTCAAGATGATTACCACTTTAATGTGTATAGGCTAGGGACAGAAGTTACAAATAAACTGGCATAAACCTGTAACAGAACAGAAGTTCAGTATACATAAACCAGTTTCAAAATGGCTGAAACTGGTTTAAGATAAACCTGGTTGAATGTAGTATCAGACTTAAGTGATTTGGGTCAAACCTTTTTTTTAAACTTCTGTCCCAGACCCCTTCCATGTTCAAGTTAAATCACAGTCCTCCAGCATTCCAGCATGCTTTCCAGCCCTGCCCTGGGCTGGGCTGTCAGCAGAGAAGGTTTGGGGGAGGGGGAGGCAAGGAGTGCCTCCCCCGCAAGCAAACCCCAGCTGGGTTCTGGGGCCATGGGGGGGAGTTAAACCCCTCTTCCCCCAAGTACAGAGCTGCCCTACCCTGATAAAATTACTGCTGCCTGTGACTATGGCCTACAAATCCCAGAGGCACCTGGAAGTAGGAAGAAGAAGTGATGAGCAGCCCTGCACAGTCCTGCTGCTGTGATTCTGAACTGCAAATCCCAGAGACCTCATGGGAAGCAGGAAGAGGAAGCCAACATGCAGCCCATGCTGGCTACATGCCAGAGAGCCATGCTCTAACATCCCCTGGTGCCTGGCTTGAGTCACTTTAGGCATATGTCTGCATATAGTAAATGTCTGTTCACTTGTTAGTCAGTTTAATCTCTGCAGCTTAGACTAACCTGCCAAGACTGAATCGATTCAAGCCTTGGTCTTTTTCACTGTCTCTACTTAGCCTATGTGTTTCCTCTGATGTCAGTAGGACTACTTGTGGCATAAGGTACTTCTCACAACTATAACTAAAGATGTATCTTTTTTCAGGAGCTGATGCTTGGCATTCTTTAGAAGGTGCTACTGATGGAAGTCTTGAATATAGAACTTTTTGGTGGCGAGCTTTTGATAAATAGCATAATGACCATGCTTGTGGTCCCTGACCGAAAGGACTGGAACACTTTGGAACAGCTCCGTTATGCTTCACATTACAAAATAATTAGGGATGGTTAAGTCCAAGGGCTCTCTGAGATGATTATGTCAGGCTACCTTTCTGCCTCTCATGTTCAATGACTATAAAGCCAGTGGAGAACTGAGATGGGGGTGGTGATGTCTTTGTAGTCTGAAGGTGTTCAAGAGTTCAGCAGACACTTAAAAATGGAAAATTAATATTTAACCAGATTATTACATTCTGTCTGCTTCATTAATGTTTTATTAACATTTTGAAAATGCTGTTGACGGAAATAATATTTACAGGTTTTAAATATCTTCTGGGAAATGAAAACTCATCATCCTAATGAACATGAACTAGCTTACATCCTTATTGGACAAACACTATACTAGAACCATGATAGTAAGAGCAAGGTGATGATGTGCTATGTATTGGGAATAACTAACTTTTAGGACAGTCATCTCAGCTATGTGAAGAGTGTACTGTTTTAAGTATTTACAATTCTGTTTTTATTAAGAGATACTAAGAAACAAAATGTTTTTCAGTTGATTTTTCAAACCTTTCTCACTTCAGCAAGGATTCTGAAAAATCTATTTTAATAGATTCTGGAGTAACCCCATGAATATTAATAGTCATTATCATGTCCGTCCCTACCCTTGTTCATCCACATGTATTTGCTTCATTCCAGCAGAGAACCTTTTTGCTTCGTTCTTGTCAGCAGTTTAAAATCGGTGGTTTATGTGAACTCTACAACTTCTTGGCTCACAAACATTAGTAGGAATACACAGTCTAGACTTGGTCTCAAAATGTAACAATTGTTCCCGCTCTCTCTAATTGGTTGAATCCAAATAGGAATGTTTTTGGACTTTAAGGTGTTTGGTATTTGGATCTAAATCTGAAAGTTGTGACTCAGCATAGTTTTTAAATAAATGCAGTGCATTTGCCATGCCCTCCAACCCCCCTGCCATCCCCCTGCCTCTGCCACACCCACCCACACAGGACTCTTAAAAACGAATGCGTGTAAAATTTCAATATAGCACTTCATCAAAACAAGGAAATAGACAAGCGCATAAAAGGAGATCAATATTTTATGTTATAGGGATGAATTACATCTATGGAGATTGAGATCTTATAAGAAACCTAAAATTTTTGTGAGTTTGGCAGCATTATTTTGAAACATGTTGTTGATTCTCCCCACCCCCCTTTCACACCCAAAGGTCATTAAAACAGAAGCTATAGGGTAGCCTCTGCTGTGTATTATAGCCAAATACCTTTTCCACAGCATGTCTGGATCCTTCAGTGCTCTAGATGGAATACAGATGTGGTATTTCTGTTTTCATTAGAATATTATATCCTATCTTCCACTTCACAGTATCTAGGGGTTTACATTGTGCACTATTTTTTATTTCATCATTTAAGTTTTGGTCTCTGTTCCTTTTCTTCACATTACCAGATCTTCCTAATCATAACATGGACTTAATAATATATGAATTTTAACTTGAAGTGTTAAAGTTGTGTTAAAAAGTGTTAAAAGGAATCATAAAAAGAGAATCCATGTATGTGAAATTAGTATATTCTTTCACCCCTGTTACCTACCTCACAATAGGCTGAGCAAGCATACATAGAGCCCTGATTTCGTTCTTATGTTTAACTGTATGCACATAGTCAAAATCAAACTTTTCATAAATGTGTCCTTAAGTGGGCATGATCTTTGCATATTCATTTTTATTAAATCATTAAAAACTGAGATTTGTAAGCCCTGTGCATGCCATCCATTTATGATCCTGGCACTGTAGCTGGCATTATTTGTACCATCTTTAATGATATTCCGGGAGCTGATTGTGCTTTCTCTAAAACAGCAGAGCCTCTGCTGTCCTGCAAATCAAAAGATGAGCATCAAGCTAGACCTCCTCTCCCCTTCCTGTCCTTCTCTCTATATTATACCAATATTACATTTTCAGACTTACGTAACTGTCTTTTAGTCACAAGCAGACTTCACATCACAGAAATCAACTATCTGAAACTTTTGTTATGTCCCATCTCAAATTTCACTAACTACTTACTATAAAAAGGACAACTTCAAAACTTAACAGTGGTTACTTAAGCTAGTTCCGATCTGCCAAAATCTATTTTATGAGGACTGGGAAACATGTTTCTTGCCTTTTAGTTTTGCTGACAGGATTAAACCTGACACCATAATGCAGGCAAAGGACAAGTCCAATACTGCAAACCATTTTCTGTTTTATTATCTGTAATATTTGCATATTGCAGTACTCAATTACCCCACAATTGAGCAGAGGCCCAATCTTTGCAAGGTAATGACTTCCTGATGATCTGTCTTTAAATGATGAATGGAAAGAATATGCAGCCTCCACAGCATCATAAAAGACCAAGTCACTTTGCACCCGAATCTGCTTCTTCTTCTTCTTTTTTTTTATTTGTGAAGGGAGATTAAAATTGTAAGTGTTCCATCTGTTACTTTATCATTTTTTCCTAACCTGTCTGCAGATTGTTAAATTATTTGGATATGTTTCCAGAGCTGTTTATATCTTCCTGGAAAAAATATGTACCTGAGATTCAAGAAAAAAACCTGGCTTTTCTGGGTTAATCTTAGGATTTCAAAACTGAGTTGAGATCAAAATTGAAAAACCTGGCTACTAGTAAACTATAGATTCTTCTTGTTCATGTAAGCCCCACCATCACCCACTCCAGCATGGGACTTCTGAAATGTAGAAATCTGTCACTTCTGAGATAAACCCACTAATCCACCTCTCTCCTTGGCACATTCTCTGTACAGTGGGCAGATTTCTTGTGTGGATATTTTCTATCACGTTTTCCAGTGCTACCTTTTTGTCATAAGCTGATGGCTTTAACTAGTGATTTTCTGTTTTTCAGATTCAACGAAGAAGTCCAAACACCTCTCTGTGAAATGTTTTCAGAGTGTATTCCCTGCTGAAAGTCTCCTCTAAGGTAATTGTTATGAATGACAGCAAGTGTGGCATAAATAAAATTGCTGAAACTGTTTCTTGCTCAGCAGAACAGCTTGTGAATTCTATATGCCGCAATATCCAGCAGCAGCAGCCTCTTTCAGTCTTGCTGGTAAATATCTCTCCAAGTCGTCTTGTTGGCAGAGTTTTTTTTTTATCAGCCATAGCTCCCACTTTCCATGCTGTTTTCCAAATGTTGCTGTTTCATCTCTCCACTTGTATTAACTTTGCCTTTTTTAATCCTGTCCAATCTGAAAAACCAAACTGATATTTTTCCACCCATGCAAATTTGCCTAATGCTCTTAG
>NW_017729000.1:33153814-33162220 GCF_001723915.1 Gavialis gangeticus
CTCCCACTTTCCATGCTGTTTTCCAAATGTTGCTGTTTCATCTCTCCACTTGTATTAACTTTGCCTTTTTTAATCCTGTCCAATCTGAAAAACCAAACTGATATTTTTCCACCCATGCAAATTTGCCTAATGCTCTTAGTAACTGGGTACTGCATTCTTTTCCTGCTTCTATTGTACTATTTTGCTTTCTTTTTTTTGTAACAAAATTATCGATATTGAATTACATATGCTGTTCATGCTGACAAGTTTACGTTCTTTATTTGTGAAATGACCATGCCTCTAAACCAAACACCAGGACAGCAAGCAGACAATATGGCTAGGTACAGACATTCAAAAAGCCTGAAGTGGAATTAATCTAAGTTACGCAGCTTTCTGTAAACAGCGTAATTTAGATCGGTTGTGAACAGAAGACACGTTGGCTTTTGGTGGTGGGGGGGATCTTAGACTGGGTTCTTCCATTTTTAAACCAGTCTGTGTGCCCCAAACTTCTGTCCTGTTATTGATATAGATTGGTTTCCAATCACTTATACTGGTAAAAGGGTAATGTCTGTACCTGGCCTATATATCTCATTCAATGTTCTTAGATTTTTTTTTTAGCTTAATTTGATGCTCCTGCTTTCTATTACCAGACATTCTGTAATTAAAACTTTTGAAGTTGTTAAGTGTAATAGCAGGAATTGTGGGTTTAATACAAAAGTTATGGGCAAAATTCTTTGGCCTGTGTTAGTTAGAAGATATGGGTAGTTGGTCATACTGGTCCTTTTTCACCTTCAAATCTATTAGGTACTTTCAAAGCTACATTAAAATCTTCTGTCTTGAAATGTGTATGTGACACCAGCTGTGTTATACTTGGCTTCATATGGTGTATTTAATTATTAAAATCTTAGCAAAGTAAAGGAAAATGCAATATAAAATCTTACAGGTTTTCAGTTGAATTTAGATAAATGAAAACAGACTATTGCTGGTGTCTCATTTGAAATTCTCTATAAAGTGTCTACACTCATCACCACCATTTTTTAGTAAAGTACTCTCTACTTTCCTCCTGGACAAAAGGCTCAGGAAAGTTAAACATGGCCCTATTCATGCAGTGACTCCTGTTAGTTAAAAACAAAAATGGAGAACATAACTGTTTTTCCAAGCTCATGGATGAACTACTTAATGTTTGGGTCAGAAACAGCATGATGTTGGTGTGCTGAGCAAGAGTTTCACAGCTGTTTGGTGTGTCGTGGAGGAACTACTGAGGGAAATTATTCTGCTCTTCAGGTGCATTTTCTTGCCATTATTTATTCTTCTCTGTGGGATATTTAGTGTTGTGTTTGCAAGGAAACAATGTTGCCAAAGAAATCCCAGCTGTGAAAGCCCATAGGACATTTAAACTGGCCCAGGAGGATTAGGGGGCAGTGACTGATATCAGAGGCTTCCCACAGCAGCTTACCATTTCCCTTTCAAAAGCAGACAGGCATTTAAAGTTCTGGATCTGGAAACTCAGCTAAGCCATGCTTTACAAAGCTGTTCTCCAGGATGTCAGCTATGTTTGAAAATAATAGTTGACTGAAGAATGGCTTACAATTGAAGGATTTATAGAATAGCTGATTGAAAACCTGAAAAACGGTAGTATAACTAGAGATGAGTGAGCCCCTCCCTGAATAAGAGGGTGGAACATGCCAGGATGGTTATAGAGAGGCTTGAGGCTCTAGCATCAGAGAAAAGGGCACACAGTCCCCTCCCTGCTCGGTTAGCCTTCACTACTGCCCCGCACTGGAAATGCTACTGCTGCAGGGGGAGAGCGCTGCACAGCTATCACTCAGGGGGTTCGTGGCAATGGGTGTAGAGAGGGTCAGCAGCAATGTCACAACGATGGGGAGACTGGGCCTGGCCCCAGGTGCTGGCCCAAAGAGTGGAGGGCACAAGCACAAAAATAGGAGCAGTTTAGGTACTGACTTGGCTGCTGTCATGTTGCCAGTTGCACAGCCAGTGACACTGTCCTGAGCACCACTGCTGCCCAGGATGCTTAATTGTCCAGTTATACCTCTGTTTCTCAGGCCACTGAAACCAGTTTGTCATCAAATTAATGATTTTAAATCACACTCAGCAATGGGGGGGGGGGCGAAGGATGAGGAGGGCCTAGCTCACTCTGAGGCTGCTGATGCTACTCCCCTGCCCCTGCTTTAGTGGCTATTTTCTATTGGCCTAGAGCATGATCCCTACCAGTTAACATTTCTGCTGTAAATGGGATGTATAAATGGGCTGGTCAGATATTTATTGATGGAATTTTTTTTCCAGTGGAAAATAGTAGGTCACTGGAAATAAAGTAGTTTTCAGAAGCATGTGAATTTAGACAAAAGTTTTTACCAAAAATAAAACAAAAAGAAGGAAAAAAATACAGTAAGCCACCAAAGTTAAATCATCTTGTTTGGATCTATTTTGAAACAGGTTTCAATTTTTCATTTGAAAATGACATTTTTGTTGAATTTTTATATAATGCTTAATGAAAGTTGGGTTCTTTTGTTTCCTTTTATTTTATTCTTTGAGAAATTTTGATTTCTCCACAAAATAAATATCTGGCATCTGCACAGTGCTAGTTCATTGTATTGACATAGTTTCTGACTGGAGGTAGAAAGATGATTATATATATATATATATATATATATATATATATATATATTTGTAAAGGAAAAATACTTTGATTGGAAATCATAGGCATTATGAATTTTTGGCCAGGTGTAAGAAAGGTATTAAGATTGCTCGGACAGAGCACTCAGGCCCATCACAGAATTACATTTATTGGTAATCAAAAATCACTGTCATGATTCATCAATTTATTTATTTTTTTACTGGCTGACCATTAATTTCTCTGTTTCCTTTGAACCTGGATCTTGAAATTTGATACTAATTTATTATGACCCATAGAGGTAGTGAACAAAAAAATCCTGAATCTGACCTATGACCTTTCTATTAGCAACCACTAAAAGGTCATCAGTTTTTCTTATCAGGTTTCAAATGTTCAAGTGCCCTTTTCAGCTATAATCCTGAGATTTTGTGCACTTATTAATTATGCACTGCTGATTACAAGGGGAGAAAAACAATTTGAAATTTGACATTTGTATCATAGGTCACCAAAAGGTCATCAGTAATGAATTACAAAAATATATATATTAATTATATTAATTTCTTCCATAAGTCAGTCATGTTCCTCATGAGGACAGCAATTTGGAGACTTAAGCTCATCTGGGGTCACCAGTTCTTTTTATTAGATTTTATAACCCTGCCAATAACCCTGTTGAAATTGAGTGCTCCAATTCCTGTTGTATCTCCCCCCAGAAAAGCCTTTACATACTTCTGCCCCTTAAGCTAAAAGAAGCTAAAAGAAGAGGCATCAGCCAGCATTTAAATCAGTACAAAATTGAATCCACCGAATTTTCCTCATTTGATTGTCTCTGGCCTCACAAAGAAGCATCAGTGGACTGAAGAATCTGGACCAATGTATATACATAATGTAAAACAACTCATAAAGTGATTTAGTGAAACGTCATGACTCAAAAGTAAAGAAAATGGTAAGGAAGTCAAAGGAAGTTGTATTGCAAATCTTTATTTTCTTACATTTTGACACCTCTTGGCCACAGAACATTGTATATATAAATTAGGTTGCTCTAGCTGGCTCTTCAGGGCAAATTTCTGTGTAAATGTGTTTTCACAATTATGGGTTATGCAGGTAACAATGCCCCTGATTAAGATTGCTCACCAACCATCCATTATAAGAACCTATTTTCTGCTCTTCATATCTTTCCCCCAAAATAGAAAACAGTAGAAAAATTAGTTTGTAACCGTGTAACTAAAGATAGTGTTGCAATACATATGTACAAGGGGACCATATTAGGTGTTCACCAAGAACTTTAAGTCCACCAGAACTCAAATGGCTTTGCCACGTGTGTGTTTTTTTTAAATTCTTTGGGGAGAGGGGGAGATGGTGAGAGGAAAGAAAAGGGGAATCTGTTCTTTTATTGTAGATCTCTTGTCTGAAAGAATTTGAAACTTGTTTACAGGAAAGATGGTTCTTGTGAATATTGATATTTAACAAGGATTGGAACCGTCTCCTGCCGGAAGGACAATGTCAAAGTCATAGAACCCAGATCCTGTAAGGAGTTCTTCAAGAGTACAATGATGCACCTGTGGCTAACACAATGTAGTATAGGGAATTTATCCTCCATTGCATAGTTAGATAGTTGTTTAAACTCAGAAGCTGGTTACGAAACACTGATTATGTGCTCAGTGTTTCTACTATCTTATTTAAAATTTATATTATAGCTTTTTTAGTTTTCTGCATTGATCAGACAATGCATCAAAGAGCACTTCAAAAAGCTGCATATATCTAAAACTTTTATTTAAAGACTTCCAAAATTATATTTTCTATGGAAACATTGTGCAAAGAATAAACAAATTGAAAATGGGAATATAAAAATTTAAAGTTGGCATTTGTGGTATAAGAAACAGGGATATCAGTTTACTCCTGGTGGAAGCTTACCATGATGATTATCATTCTGTACATAAACCACACAGGAAGAATAAGAAATAATCATATTAATGCTGTGATATTTGGTGAGTGATTACTTTTAAGTGACAATCGCTGTTTGTTCCTCTGTGTTCTGGTCTTCCCAGCTACATCAAATAGATCATTAAGCTTAATTTTGTAATAACCTTCAGCTAAATATGCTTAAATTCTTCAGTGAAGCTCCTTCTTAATCAACTTCTCTCAAGGCTAAATAATTACAATTTTGTTGAATTTTTACTCATATATAACCTCTTTAAGACTACAGAACAGCTTATTTCTGTTTGAATCCTGTCATTCTGCTACCTTTTGAGTAGGGCATCCCCTTTCAAGTGATTTTGATGGGAATACTTCACAGCCAGCTACTAATATTTATAACCTTGAGGTTGTCTTTGATCCTAAATCAGCTTTTAATTATCGTTTTAGTTACACTGGAAAAAATGATTCTATTATTTCCAGAACACAGCAAGGATACAACAAGTGCTGTCTCATGAGGGCACAGTTATTTTAAGGCCTTTATTACTAATTACAGTTGGCTTATTACCATTCATTGTTTGCTGGCCTTCCAGAATATTTGTTTATTTAGACATTCTCAGCTCTAGGGCTAATTCCTTAAAGATGAACATAAAACACCGCACGAGTGTTGAGATCTTCACTGCCAGGCTCTAGCAAATGTTTGAAGAATTAATTTTAAAATTCTGCTTTCCTTTTACAAGAGACAGATGGTAATAGCACCATGAATCTGGGCTACTTTACATATTATCATCATGGATGGTCAGACAAAAGCCTGGATTTTTCCTTTATGTCTTAGCAATCATGAAGTGCTCTAGAATTCTTGTTCACAATGAAAATGATTTCACTGGTAGTCTTGTGAATGGATTTATAGGTCATAAAATATGATGCTGATTCTCTGCAGTCTTGCTTACATTACTAAATTGCATACATAAACAAATTTGGTATTATGCTGAGGTAAGCAGAAAAACTACAAAATAGACATCAGTGTAAAACTTCCATATGTAAAAGTTCTATCAGTTTATTATTATTATTTTTTTAAAGGAACCATAAATGTTTTAAAGTGGAAAACCAAGTATTTCACACATAACAAGAAGGGTAGATCTGTTGAAAATATAGGACTAGCTGTCCAATACAAATGTTCATTCATCAGTTTTGTTCATCATCAAAACGGTGATTCATTAGGCAAGTGTTCATGCTTAACTATCATGTTTTTGCTAGATTTTGAAAATATAATTGTAAAGCATAACTTTCAATTTAGTTGATGTGTTTAAAAAAAATCCATGTCCTCTATTTCACCTCCTACATAAAGTTTTTTCAACATTCCAGTCACAGGGTATCTTCTGGAAAAACTGTAATCAATAAACTTATATTGATTCATATTCATATTGCTAGATGTAAGTAGGAATGATGGGCCAAGTTCTTGATCAGTTCTCCTAGCCTAGCATGTGCAAGTTTAGCAGACCACATAATTTGGGGTTTTGCTATTATGTTGTGAAATGTTGAATTTTTTTACTTCCAAAGACTCAGGTGTTCCTAGGCTGTTAAGCAGGTAGACTTTGTCTCTTATCTTTGCCAAGGACTGCAAATACCAGTCAGTGAATCACAGAATACAGGAATATAAATGGTGACTCATTCTTACCTCCAACAGCTATGTAGTAAGTTCCAAAAACAGGCAGGGAGGATGTGACATCATAGTTTTGTATGTCCCAGGCAGATGACAATGGAATTGTCTGGTTGTGCAAAAGATGGACATTAGCTGACATCCAGAAAGGCCTGCACATACCCTGGAGCTGTGGTAAGTATTCCATCTACTTGCAAAAGCTCCCTCAGGGCTAAGGAAACTCTATACTGTCACCAGTGTGAAGTTGTCTCCTCAAGGCATAATTAAGCCTCATTTCCATTTTCAGTTTTCTGTAGTGCTAGACTACAAAATAATCCCTCCTCTCCTTTAAGACTACCCCAAAGATTGCCATGTACCCAGGAAAATCAGTAATGCGTGTACTTTTTAAAGGAAATTCACAAAATTAAAATCATCACTGTTGGGGGCAGGGAACATAGAAGAAAACTCTGTAAGTGCTGGTAAGTCAGCAGTGTACACAGTTCAATGTGAGAGATGAGAAGAGTGCAAAAGTCTGCCTTTTTATCTATATCCCTTAGTTATCTGCTTAGTAGACTACACCAAATATACCATGAGTTAGTAGAACATAAGCAGAGGACTGTGTTCTTACTTCTTTGAAAGCCTGTCAGTCCTATGGTATATCTCTGTCATGGTGTTATAAAGGCAGTGTATTACTGTTGTTTCCAGTTAGCAAACTCTGATAGTACTAAGTAGTACTTTTTAGTATGATATATATATAGTTTGGTTTTGTTTGCTTGATACTTGCAACAATTTATTAAGAGAAAATATGTTTCTGCCTTTGAAAGTTCTCCTTGTACTCTGAGGTGCATCCCCATATTTGTGCCACTGCTAGTTGTCCCTGGTGAATGCCTATGCATATACGCTCTGGCGCATACCAAGTTGCCCCAGGTAGGGTAGGGGAGGCTGGGGTTAACATCTTTGTTAGCCTGAGCAGCCTTGCCTAGGGGCCTCCTGGGGCTGCAGCAGTGGTGATCTAAGCATGCAAAGCCTGGCTGGCAGCCAGAGTGTGGCTCTGGCTGGTTAGGCTCTATGTTGGGTGGTGCACACAGTGTCATAAAACTCACCGCACTGCAAATTAACAGTGTGACAAATGCCTGCATGTGTAGTGTGTGTGGTTTGAGGCACTGCAGATGGGTCTGTGATGCCACAAACCACACATGTGCAGTCATCGGGATGCACCCTATGAGGACATGAAGTCAAATATCTGTACTAAGGACTTCCCATATAATTACATTTTTCATCTGATGTGTCCTGTGATAGGCTGAGTGGAAGATTTGTCTTTCAGCGTGGCCTTTTCTGGTGTATCCCCATTGCAGCCACTTCTACTCCCTCAACCAGATGAAAAGGGAGGTTATCCCAGCATATTTGTAGTCAGCCTTGACTCTACCTGTGACCACCACTGTCCTGAATGATTTCACTGAAGCTTTGGAGAAAAAGACAGCCTACATTTTCTTAATATCCTTTGAGTCTGCACTAATTTCCATTAAAGAAACCCAATAAGAGATCAATTTGGGGCCATGGCCACCACACTGATATAGATGCTCCAAGACTGTTTACTAACAAAACTATTTTCAGCCTACTCTTCTACTGTGGAGTGTCTTCCAACCTTTTGCACTGATTGGAGACCACTAATGTATTTCCCCACTCCGAGAGTAACCTGAGTTTTAGGACTAAATTCGACTAGTTACAAAGAAATGTGAATATAACATTTTAGTAATATGCTCTTGATCAAGGTGGTATTCAGAACTTTCCTGTTGAAATCTGAAGGGGGCAAAATATGGTGGAACAGTGTGATTTAACTGCATCATGAGTAGGATTATTTTAGCTCAGGCAAGTTGTAGAGACTAGTTCTGTGGTCTTGCAGGTTGTTGTGGGCACAGTAATTGTGGGGTGGGATACACTGGGGTTGCAGCAGTGCAGCTGACCCAGGTGCAGAAAGAGCTCCAGACTGACTCCTGACTTGCTCCAGTCAGGCTGCTGCTTTGCAGGGTGTCAGGCTCAGAAGGGGACCCAGCAGCAGCAGCACAGTTTCCTTCTACCAGTTCTTCCCTGCCCACTATTACCCTGCAGGTGTCCACATTGATCGTAAGCAAGCAATGGAAGGAAGAGCTTGCATGTTTCTACTGCTGTCCCCAGCTGACATAGGCAGGGAGGTGGAGAGAGAGGCCAAAGCCACTCCTACCCTGGGTCAAAGACAGTGGCAGAG
>NW_017729000.1:33167220-33194695 GCF_001723915.1 Gavialis gangeticus
GTGTTGTGGGCACAGTAATTGTGGGGTGGGATACACTGGGGTTGCAGCAGTGCAGCTGACCCAGGTGCAGAAAGAGCTCCAGACTGACTCCTGACTTGCTCCAGTCAGGCTGCTGCTTTGCAGGGTGTCAGGCTCAGAAGGGGACCCAGCAGCAGCAGCACAGTTTCCTTCTACCAGTTCTTCCCTGCCCACTATTACCCTGCAGGTGTCCACATTGATCGTAAGCAAGCAATGGAAGGAAGAGCTTGCATGTTTCTACTGCTGTCCCCAGCTGACATAGGCAGGGAGGTGGAGAGAGAGGCCAAAGCCACTCCTACCCTGGGTCAAAGACAGTGGCAGAGGTGTGCAGTAGGGCTGTGTGCAGCTTTGGGTGTTTATTCAATCAATTTAGAAAAAGATTTGGAGGAGATTTGGAGATTCGGGCAGTTTCCACTTACTGCCACAGGGAGCTGGACCCAGGCTCCATGTGGTAAGTAGGGAGCGGGAGGAGCTGGAGGAGGGGGGAGGAGACCATGGGAGATCCCCGCCAGGCTCCATCCCCTGCATGCTTCCCCAGCTCCCCTGAGCATCCCCCCAACCCCCACCCACTTTCCCATCCCTGTCAACGGCTGCCCCGCCTAGCCCCATCTTCCTGGCTCTTTAAAAAAAAAAAGCTATGCACTCACCAGCTTCTGCAGCAGCCATTGTGGCTTCTGGGGCTCATGGCAGAGCCCCCCATGCAGCGTGGGGTGGTGAAGTGCAGTGGGGATTGCTCCCTGCCTGGCAGTAGCCAGTGAGGGCAGGCTTTTTTTTTAAGAGCTGGGATGCTGGGCCCAGGTGGGGCAACCATTGATGGGGCTGGGAGAGCGGGCAGGGGATGGGGTCTGTTTGATTCAGAGATTTGGCTGATTCAGCAGCAAATCAATTTGGGACAGTAATTTGAATCACCGAATTGAATCACTGTCCCCCAAATCAGCCAAATCTGAATCTGAAGCAAATACTAGCAGCTTTACATAGGCCTAGTATGCAGGTTCCTCCTTCTAGTGCCTGCGCCCAGGCAGTAGGGGACACCTGCAAGGTAGGAGTGGGTAGGGTACAGACAGTAGAAGGAGGAAACTTCACACCTCCCCACTGTGCCCAGCCAAGCGCAGCTCCCTGCATGGCCACTCCCCACAGCCCCCAGTTGGAGTGAGGCAGGAACATCTCTAGCCTTCCCCCAACCCCCAGGTCAGCCAGGGACAGTGGCAGCTGTTGGTGGGTGGTGGGTTGCAGGTCTCCTGTTTCATGCACCTGCTTCCTATCCAGCTCTGCTCTGTTTCCTACCAACCTGAGGGCTTCAGCCATGCCTTACCCCTATCCAACCATTGTCTAAGAGGTAGTGTGCTTCCCCCTACTTTAGAAAATTCTGGATGTGACCATGGGGATACACAAGGATAAAGTGCATCACTAAACACTTTTCTTCTGTATATTTGTGCATGTATGTGTAGACGTATGTTTTTTGGTATAGCTGGGTTTTCTTGAAACTTAAAAATGAGGACAGTAGAACATACCTTAGTTTACAGAAAAGAAAAATAGCCTGCATTTATATACATCATATTTTAGATATTTTTCCATTTACCAGGCTGCAAAAAAGGTTGATCCTCTTCTACAATAACATTTAAATATTCAGCTATAATTTCTAGACTTGACCAAAACGCTTTATTTCCTACAAAGTAAATAAATGCAAGTAAAAATTGTCTTCCACAGCAGTGTGTAGCAAACTGTACAGGATGGCAGCAAACTTTGTCATGCCTTTGCTAAGGATATTTAAAGAATTAATAGTTTGCTCCTTTTCTATTTTAGATGTTTTATTTCTTATTTACACTAAATGCATTTATTGTTTTTGAAGGTCTATAATTTTTCTTGGTACCAATACAAAAAGAGAGAATTCAAAGATAAATGTCCTTTAGATAATTTAAGATACATGTTATACCTGTAAAAGTTCAGTTTCAAATGAACACCCTACAGTTACTGAAAAGTGACATTTAATTTAGATGTTCAAAAGTATAGATTATTGGATCTAGACAGTTACACCTTGGCCAATAATGAGTGCAAGAGTGACATATGAGTGATGTTATTGTTTGCAAATTATCATACTGCCAGTGAAAGTATCTATTAGAGACAATCAAATACATCCCAGAGGTATAGTGAAATCATTACTTTCTGTGGGTATCTTGTGATTTATCCAAAAGACATTGCATTATAGAGTGCTAGGGAATTTGAGAGACAGCCCACGATAATCTGTGGGGTCATGACCTCATAGATTAAACAGAATGATGAGTTTGTGTTGTCAGAATAATACAGTCATGAAGACTCAGTATTGGCAATGTAGGTTAGGCTGATGGGATTAAAGCTATGAATTGATTTACATTGCACTTAGAAATTTTAGTATAATGTTCTCTGTGTGAAGCAAGTAACTAAATTGTTAAAGATTCATTTTATTGTGGGTGAGTTAATTTAAGTAGGGAATGAAGTATCAAAAATACAAACATTATTAATAATCTCTGTTCCCCACAATTTGTCTGCAAAAAGCAACATCTGTTCATCTGTGTGGGGATTTTTTAAAGAGCAAAAGACATGTGGTCAACTTGCCTTCTTATTCTTATTCATTAATAAACAAACCTGGAGCACTGCACGCTACCTAAATAATGAAAAATTCAAATAATCTTTATAGTGAAGGAATGAGAGAGTTGTTTTATCTTATAATGCTTTCTAGAAAAAATATCACATTTTAAAAAGTTCTTTTATTAGTGACATCTCAAGTAATAACAGCTACACTAATCTTCAGAACAAACTGAGAAATTTTTTAATAAATACATATCCCTTTTTCATAAATCCAACCTTAGACTCCAAGGAAATTGCTGAAGAGTTTAAATATGCAGTTTACAAAGAAAGCATGTTCATTGTTTTTGTCCTCCCTACAAAGCTGAGCCTATGTTTAAATGTTTTATTTTGTGCACTTCAAACTGTCAAAGTGGAAAAAATATCAATAAGTGTGTTAAGTTTAGATAATACAGAATTTCCTCTACTCAGCTTTAATCTATATTTATCTGTCTGGCTTGGAAATCTATCCCAATGTGTTCATCTTCCACCCAAATCTATTCACCGAGCATCAAAACTCATCAGTGAGATGGAATAATGCCATTTAATTAGTCTTTGATATACAGCTTAATTAGGTCTTAATAAGGGGTAGTGCATCCTAAAATCAATTATCTTGCTCTTCTTAATAAGAACAACTAATTAGTAGGTAAATCGCCACAGTTCCCTTTATCCTACAGTTTTCAGTCTTGCGAATGAGATTACACTGAAGAAATTATTCCCCCCCAATAGCTGGGAGATATTTCCAGCCATACCTTAAAAGGTACTTTGCCAATCAAGCTGTGGTAGATGAGGAGAGGAAGAGAGAGAGCAAAGGAAAAAAACAGAAAAACAAAATGTCTAAGGTCTGCAACACTGTTTCCTGAGAATTTTAGCTCTATTGGTGTCAGGTCATCGAGGTGACGAAAGCAAATGGAAACTATGTATTACCCTGTCTGTAACAATTTATTTCACAGCATGCAATAAATATCTGTACCTCATTTAATTTTAGTGCACTATGCAGTGGTCTGTAAACCAAGATACCATTTCACTTTGTACAGGCTTGTGTGCCTGAAAACAAAGATGGTTTCTAAGGGGCTTGAAGCAGGTTCTATTCAGAATATAAACATTAATTTACATGATGCCTTTGCACCTGGAGCTGCATAGAAGGGGTACTCAAGAGAGAAATCCTGAAACACAGAATAATCTCTTCTGCGAGAAAGATGGGTACAGTGGCCATGAAGAAAGTCAGCATTATCTCACAGATTCATATAGACCAAAGTTACTGCCCATTTTAAGTGTAGGGGAAGAACTGCAGTAGTTCAGATTCGTCCATTTAGCAAATACTATCACTCTCCTGGTGAGCCCTTTAGTCAGATGGTATATACTAAAATGTATTTGCAGGGTGTTGGTTGCTTCTTTCATTCTGATCTAATTACATCTAGGTAAGTTTGGGAAATGATCATGGTAATAAAGATGCAGTCCTTGATTGGGCCTTTCACGTTTGCATTTATACCCTTGGGCCAAATACTGAGGACTTTTTTCAGTCCTTAACCAAACTTCCAGATGTTTGGCATCACTTCTTCCTTAGAGCCCAGGAAGTTCTTTTAAAGGTTTTACCAACCTACAGACACCAACCTGCTCTCAAACAAAAGACTTAATTTTATTTAGATATTGGGCTGAATTATTTTGGACCATCACAACCTCTTCAGATATAATGCTACCCAGTTCTGTTTAGTTTTCCCTTTAAGCATGATGGATCTATCCTCTTTCAGTCAGTGGTCACTTTTGATCATTCCCTAATGGCTCAAGCACACTCAATGACAATTGTATGATAACTCAGCCAATATAGATTTTGGCTTGCTGCTGCCACACTTTACTGTGTCAGTTCCTTTTAGCTGAATTTCCTTGCCAGAAATGCCAGAGAGAGATTTTATAACTGTGAACATGTTGTGCTATTGCTTCAGTTTCTCTTATGCTTATTACTGCAGCTTTTGCTTTTCTAGACACTTTCTAGTGTTAGTCATTAACAACAACACAATGCCCCTGTTTAAAAAGTCTGAGGTTGCCTTCTGTTTTTTGTTTTTCCTCTCTGCTGTATTAGTCACACACTTTTCTGTGGAAGGAAATGTTCTAACAAGCACCCCCATGCTTTCCATGCTCCTCCTGCCATAAGGTATGGTAAATTGATGCATTCCTTTGATATCTAATCGTAATGCAAATGCAGATCCCAACAGTTCAGTTTCTGGTTTAACATGCTGCTGAACACCACCTTATAGCTGGAATATTGAAAGGCAATACTTTTACTTTATTTTTTATTTTAACTGGTTCAAGTAGGAGCTATTTCAAACTGTGGCAGTGAATTTCTTAATCCCCAAACAATAGTGGTTGAATTTACATCCCTTCCTATTAAAACCTTTAACTAAATGTGTATGTATATGCAAGGGCAACTGAAGCTGCAGTGAAAGACCATTCTCTCTCCAATCCAGAACTGGAATACAAGATACTCCCAGGCTGTAGTATGGTGCCATACATGTATTACAGCGTACACCCAAGTAGCTTTTGTGGCTAAAGAATCCCAACACTTCATCTCATAGGCCTGCCTAAAGCCATTCACACTACCTGATGTCACAGATTCCCCAAGGGGAGTGCTTCTTTGGAACCCCCAACCCTGTATAGCCTCTTACAGTATTGTCCGAAGAGTGCCCAGGTGTGGCTTCTAGCTTCTGGCTCAGACCTAGCCTTTCAGCCCCTGACTCTCTCTAATTATCTGTAGACCTCCTGTAGGGTGAGGGAGGCAGAGACACATACAGCCATAATGTGGGCTGTAACTTAACTTCTCCCCGGGGACTGTCCCACCTTTGCAACAGTCCCCCTAGCACAGCCTAATGAGTGTGCAGAATCAGGACTCTTTGACCACTCTCCATCTCCCTCAGAGAGCTACATTCAAGTTCAGGTCCTAAGAAAGAGACTTTCCCTTTTAGAAGGGAAAGGTGTGCACCCCAAACAGTGAAACAGTCATTAGCCAAGCAACATTTACTGGACAACAATACAGACAGCAGGGCCCTCCACCTCTCCGAAAGGTCAAGGTTCTGTCCCTAGATCATCCCAGCTGGTTTTCCTCTGCTTGGGAGGACTGCTTCGGAGGGTTGGGTCCCCCATTTCCCACACCCCATAATGCACAACCCCCCTGTAGCAGCAGCAGCAGCCATTGGGTGCTCAGGGCTCACTGCTGATGGAGCCCCCTGTGGTGCAGTATGGCCCTGACCACCTCAGATCCAGCACCGCTTGTGCCACGTAGCGTGGGACTAGTCTCACCTGACCCGAGGTCATGCACCTTCAGGCAGGGTGAGAGGAGTACCCACCCCTCCTGAGCAATCTCCCCACCCCCACAGTCCCCCAACACCCACAAACCCCCCATATACACAGTCCCTCCACCCCCATGTCCCTACTTACCTAGGATGGGCCCTGCATCTGGGTCACTGCTGCAGCCTTGCCCCACTTCTATTTACCCCAGCACACTGAGGCAGTGTGCCTCTGGTTGGTTCAGGGCACACTCCAGGAGCATGCCCTGT
The DNA here is from genome assembly GCF_001723915.1 of Gavialis gangeticus. NCBI lineage: Eukaryota > Metazoa > Chordata > Crocodylia > Gavialidae > Gavialis > Gavialis gangeticus. The sequence continues at coordinate 33,173,391 of NW_017729000.1, forward strand.
GTCACTTTTTTCAGCTTTATTTTTTTTAATGATACAAAGATTTCCCAGTCTGTGATGCAATTATGCAATGCAGAGAACATTGTTTTGTTCCCAGCGTGTCTCTTGTGGCATCTCAAACTGTTTTGAGGCACCACAACAGGCACATGTGCAGTCATCTGGATGCACCCACAGTGGTTATAAAATGAACCACAGAATTAGTACCTTAACTGTGCTGTTTTAGCATCTCTGATCCACCCACTGAGCTACAGAAAATGTATCTTCTTGCCACAGAGTCCTAGTTAGAGAAAGTTATAAGAACTAAGGAATTCTTCAGCTATATCTGTTCATTGGCACTCAATGGCTTGTTTGGATGGAAAGGAAATTTGTCTGCATTTAGACATGGAAATCTAGTTCAGTAGCTACAATGTATAGAATTGGTTCCTTCCTTGCCTCTGTTTCCACTTACGGCATGTCTTTTATCTTTCAATTTTTTCTTTTGCCACTTTTTTATTTTCTATTCTTTATCACTTTTCATAACTGTTCTTTTTAAACCTTTCCCATTTACCCTTTGTCTCTGTGTGCATTTGCATATTGGCAAATAAACAATTCCCCTGCAGGAACTTTGCTCTATTACAATACTCACAAAAGTGAAACTTACTACAGGTAGATATGACCCAATGCATAATGTGGAACCATAGGTGTTTTTTTTAACTCTGTAAGCAAAGTCTTAGTACATACCTATTTTATTGTATCATGAATTATTTATTTTTATGGATTTTATGATACAGCAAACAAAATCCAAACATCACTTTCATGAACACATTAACTTTTACTATCTGAGGCACTTTGTCAGAGTCTTGTGGGGTATGAGAAGCATGACTTCATTGGTCACTGAAAGTTGAGGATTTGACTTGAGGCATTACACACACTAAATACAATTAAATTGAATGGAACCTATTTCAGCTTTCAGTTAAACCAATGAGACTACCACTGATTTCATTGGGAATTAGACTGATTCTCAACTAGTTGGCAGAGATTTTCTGAAACTAGAGTGTTGGTCAAAAGGTTTACACCTATCTTAGTTTTGTGGTCTGACAGTGTTGTTATTCCCCTTGTCACCTCACAGTGTTGAAATTGGTATAACCTATTAAGATGGCTGTGTGAAACACCATCATTTCAACGTCCATTTCAAAGGACAGTCTTTTGTTTCATTGTTTCATTTAATTTCAAAGCACTGTCCTGTTTCGTTTTGTCAAAACTGTTTTGACATTTCACCGGTAGCCTATAATGGGGAATCATGAAAATGCCTAAAACCTTGTCATTTCTTGCCTGATTTGAATAAAATTGCAGGAATGGTAGCTCCTTATGAGGAAATGAAGTCTGCCAAGTTTCAAGGAGATAGGTACAGAGGTGTCTGGGAAACTGCACCTCAAACTGTTCAAAGAAAAGTCCTGACACTTGTTGGCAGCAACAGCCTCCTCTCATCCAGAGCGCAGATCCGGGGGCTCAAACTTCCAGGAGGGCTGTGGGGCTGTGCCAGACTCCTTCTGGGGATGTAGGCCCCCAGATCTGTACACTGGATGAGAGAAGGCTGCTGCTGCCACCTGGGACCAGTGCTGGGCGTGGGCTGCGCCCAGCACCAAATCCTGCTGCCACCAGGGCACAGATCCAGGGGCCCACACCCCTGGGAGGAGTCTGGCCCAGCCCAGCAGCCTTTCTGTGGGTGCAAGCCCCCAGATCTGCACCCCGGATGAGAAGAGGCCCAGGCTACCTCTCCCACCAGGGACCAGTGCCCTGCACTTGCATCCCTGCTTGGCCACAGCCTCCTGCACCTGGCTCCAACCCCTCACTTGGCCTGTGGCTGGCTGTTGCCTGCTCACTAGTGCAGTGGCTGGATGCAGTCCCCATGCAAACTGTCTGTCAGGCTGCAGTCCCACTGTGTGCTCCCCACCCAGCTGCAGCTTCCTTGCTCTCCCCACACCCAGCTCCAGCCCTGCCCAGCTTACCAGCAATAGCAGCTGTGCTCTTGGCCTTGTGGCAAAGCCCAGGTCCTGGCCCAGGTCCTGCATGCACAGAAGTGGCCTGGCTGGATGGCACAGGGCTCATGCATGCAGGACCTGAGCTGGAGGGAGAAGCAGCTTGCACCTCCTCTTATCTGGGGCACAGATCAGGGGTCTCACACTCCTGGGAGGGTTGCCAGGCTGTGCTGGACTCCTCCTGGGGGTGCAAGCCCCTGGATCTGTCCCAGATGAAAGGAAGCTCAGGCTGTGGAAGCAGCAATCTTGTACTGTGCTGGGCATATCCTGCACCCAGTGCTGGTCCCTGGTGGAAGAAGCAGCCTGAGCCCCCTCTCATCCAGGGTGCAGATCCAGGGGCTTGCACCCCCAGGATGGCTGCCAGGCTATGCTGGACTCCTCCCAGGGCTCTGAGCCCCTGGATCTGCGTGTTGGATGAGAGGAGGCTCACGCTGCCACCTGGGACCAGCACTGGGCACAGCCTGCACCCAGTGCTGGGGAAGACTGCTGCTGCCGCTGGTCCCAGGTGGCAGCGGCAGACTCCTCTCATCCAGCACATAGATCCGGGGGCTTGCACCCCCAGAAGGTATCTGGCATAGCCCTCCTGGATGTGTGGGCCTCTGGATCTGCATGCCAAATGAGAGGAGGATGCTGCTTGGCTGAAAAACTTTTGAAACGTTTCAAGTGCCCTTATTTCATTTTGAAGCTGTTTCAAAGCCATTTGTTTTATTTCAATTTTGCTGTTTCAAGCTTGAAATGCATTGAAACAGCTTTGAAATGAAACACCCAGCAAAATTCCACACAGCCCTACTATTAAGTATGTTGTCTCGTGCCTCACTATTGAGGAGAAAAAGCTTGAAAGATTTAATAGTAGCATGCAAGGCAGGAGTTGTTAAATTTCTGAAGTCTCTATATCAAAGTGACAGCTCAAAATTCCACCCATGAAGACTAAGCCATCCACCTGCAGTCACAAATATTGTTGGTCCAGGTCACTCAAAAGTATCTAAGTCAGGTATGGCTGTGAAGAGAGAAGGGAAAAGAAGTTTATTGAAATAACTTTATATTTCAATCACTCTGAAGTGAATGTTTCACATAGGTTTCATAACTGCCTGTTCTTTCGAGTTAATTCTGTACCCCAGTTTATGCTAAAATAATTTAAAGATGCAGAATATTCATTGGATGACCATACAGCAACCATCAACATAACTTCAAAATGTTTAAATACTCTTAATTTTTTTCCATTGCCAGGGTATGCTCAGAACAAATTTTTGTACCTACATGCACTGATCATTATAAACCTTTTTATCACCTCTTCACGGAAAACCCTCCTACATTCATTCTGTACTTATTTTTTAAACTTTTCAAAAAAGGTACAGTGTCTGTTTTGTTTGTCTAGATAGCACTCAATGCACATGTGGGTATTTAAGGAATAAATAGAGAAATGGCAAAAGGAAAAAAAAATAATGTGGCAGTTGAATGGCAAAAGGTTCTACAGCAGCTTGGAGGGAAAAGGAGGCTTCAGATTGATGAAGCCCCATTCTTGATTCTTCTCTACATACAGACATTGATGACATGATTCTCTGTTTTCCTACATACTGTATTAGTCATACACCAGTGCAGAGCATAAAATGCCACCAAACAGGGCTGAACATTTTACACCCACTCTCCACAGCTGCACATTACACAAGATGAAGGACAAGGGAGTATCAAGCACTGGCTGTTTGAGCCCCATTGTTTAGTACTCGTGGAATGGTTATTAGTTAACCTAGAAATCTGTCTCTTTTACTAGAAAGGTGACAGTTTCCTTCTGATTTTTTTCACAGATGCTTTTGTAACCTTTCTCCCCTTTCAAAATCTCCCCGTTATTGACAGTGAGCTCTGCTGATTAAAAGGCTAAGATTAAGATCAAAGGCAAGAGAGGCAGCAAGCAGAATGTTTTTACTTATACATTATTTTACTGTCCTTGCTCCCCCCTCCTATCCTCTAAAGCCTCTCCTTTCAGATAAAATCAGACAGCTTCTATAGGGGTCTTGGGAAAAGCAAAAATGTCAGCAGCTAAAACACAAATTATAAATTTCACTTGCATTTAAAATTTAATTTAAAATAATCTACCCCCCTCTTGTTTTAAATGCCAACAATATTTTTCTTTATATGTAATGGGACCTGCTTTCCATACTGGTATATGGAAAAAAAAGTTAACTTTTACCATCCCCCTACCAGCACTGCAAGTATTCAGTTCCCCACTGAGGCTTCCCGCATGTATGTTCTCCCATTGCCTATTATATTTCTCTCCATCACTTTGTTTTCCTCCCTCCTTTCCTTTTTTCCTTCCTGCTGTCCTTGCTCTTCAGTTTTCATCTCACTTTCCCTATTCACATTGGTTACTTCAACTAATTTTCTTTTCCTCACTTCAATTCTAGTCCAATTCCCCAAAAGCATCTCACATTTGGTCTCTGAAATGTAGATTACACAAATAAGTATAAATCATGATGCAAACCTGTTGTACGCATGCCATCCTCCATGATTTATGTTAAACAACACACTACTTCCTGAGAAGCCATGTTGATTTCATGATGTTCTTTTAGAGACTTGTTTATTCAGTACAAGTTTGTCAGGATGTACTGTGGGGCACAGCTGTACTGCTACCCAGCACATCCAGAGGTGGTGGATAATGGAATGACCTTTGGAGAAGGTAAGCTATGAAATAAGCAGGGGTAACTGTGATGAATAAGCAGTCATGGACCAAACAGTGGCAGCACCACCAGGATGTGGTAAAGAGAACAGATGGCAATGGTTTCCCCACTGAAAACCCACATATATCCTTTGACAGTGCTGTGAAGTAGCAAGTACAGGTCACCACTATAAGCCTGCCTAGCCCCCAGTCATTGGTTTACAAGTCCTCAATGGCAGACCAGGCAGAAGAGGATGCCAGGCAGACCAAGCAGAAGAAGATGAATAGGTGCCCCATGGCTCTATCTCAAACTGGCAGGGAGCCAATATGCCAATGTCATCAGCACATATGTCCTACTCATGACGCCAGTGAAACCAAGGAGGAATTCTACACCAACCCTGACCAAGTGCTTTCTGACATACAGGAGGGAGATCAACTTATTCCTCCCAGTGATTTCAACACCAGAGTTGGAAAGGACTGTAACCTCTGGAACAGAAACATTGACAAGGAAGGAATAGGAAAGGCCAACTGCAGTGACATCCTCCTTTTGACCACATGCATGGAATATGGTCTTACTGTCTCTAATACCCTATTCTGCCACAAAATAGGCATAAGACATCAGGGCAACATCCACAGTCTAAGCATTGGCACATGATTGACAATGTCATCATCCATGCCTGGGTTCGGAAAGATGTCCACATCACCTGAGCTATGCTAGGAGCTGATGGTTGCTAGACTGATTGCCAACTCATCTGTTCAATCATATTACTCAAAACTGGCTCCCAAATGATGGATGAAGCAAAAGCAATGCTGATGGAAGTCCAATGTTGATGGACTCAAGGAGCCAAGCAAGCGAGACCTGTTCCACAAGTGCCTCAATGAAAAACAGGTGAATTCCAATAAAAAACAATGTGAGAATGACAGCAGCATGTGGGGTACCCTTAAGGTTACCATAATCAGTGCTTGTGAAGAGACACTTGGGTTCTCTACCAGGAAATATCAAGACTGGTTTGATGAGACTGACTAGGAGATCTAGGAGTTGATCAGTTGAAATCACAAGGCCTTTTGAGCTTGGCAAAATGACACCCATTCCAAGCAAAAGAGATTGAATCTCCAGCAAGCCAAGGCAGAGGTCTAAAGGAAGACTCATGATATGAGGAACAAATGGAAGGAAGACAAGGCTAAGGAGATTCAACATCTTGCTGATATCCATGATATGCAAGATTTGTTCAATGCTAGTAAAAACTTCTATAGTCTGAACACTCAGGGACCAACCCCCTTGAGACCTAGAGATGACGGATACCTGATCAAGGAAAGGGGATCCATCAGTACCCATTGGTAGAAGCATTTTGAAGACCTTTTCAGTTGAGATTATGCTGTTGATAAGAGGTGTTCTCAACTCCACCCTGCAACACCCTGTCAGTGATGATTTCAGAATCCCTCCAACCCTTGATGAGGTGAAGAAAGCTATCAAGCAGATGAAGAACAACAAGGCATCTGGAGTAGATGGAATCCCTGCTGAAATGTTCAAACAGGGAGGAGAGGATTTCACATCTTCATGTCCTAATCTTAAGGATCTGGAATGATGAGGAAATCCCAGATAACTTCAGGGATGCTGTGATTGTTAAAATCTTCAAAAAAGGACTCCGCAAACTACAGAGGAATCACTTTGCTGGCCACCACAATAAAGATCATTGCAAGAACCTTCCTGAACCATCTCTTTCCACTTGCTAAAGAGCTCATCCTGGAATCTCAGTGTGGGTTTAAGGCATCAAGAGGAACAAATGACATGATCTTCACAGCTCACCAGCTGCAGAAGAAATGTTAGAAACAACATAAGCCTCTCTACTTGGCCTTCTTTAACCTCATGAAAGCTTTAGACTCTGTCAGCCAAGAAGTGTTTTGAAGGATCCTTCTAAAGTATGGATGACCACTGAAATTTGTCACTATTCTGTGTCTGCTCCATCATGATGGTATATGAGCAATGATTCTCAGTAATGGATCTATCAGAGATCCCTTTGAGGTTAAAATAGAAGTTAAGCAAGGCTGCATCATCATTCCAACACTCTGCTCAATATTCCTTGCCACAGTGCTACCTCAGACCACCAACAAGCTTTCAGCTAGAGTGGAGCTACACTACCGGATGGATGGTAAGCTGGTTAACCTCAGCCAACTCTGAACGAAAACCAAGACCACCCTGACATGAATCATTGAGCTCCAGTATGTGCTGATATTGTAGTGTGTACTCACTGGGAAGCAGTCCTTCAAGCAATCATTGATGTGTTTACTGAGGCTTACAAGAACATGGGACTGATGAACATGGGGCAATCAGAAGACTAAGGTACTCCACCAACAAGATCCTAATGAGCAGTCCTCACCTCCAGAAATCCAGACCCACTCTGGAGAGTGTTAAATACTTTCCATACCTCAGAAGTCATCTCCTGCAGAAGGTTGACATTGAGAAAGAAATCCAACATTAACTCAAATATACAAGTGCAGCCTTTGGACACCTGAAGAAACAGGTGTTCACAGATCATGACATCAGGTTTAAAACCAAGCTCATAGTTTATCAAGCAGTCATGATCCCCACCTTGCTGTACAGAGCTGAGACATGGACAATGTACAGGAGACATCTAAAGTTGTTGGAAAATTACCATCAGCGCTGTCTGCAGAAGATCCTCCAAATCCAGTGAGAAGATAGACACACCAACATTAGCATCCTCCTGCAAGAAAACCCTATGAGCATTGGGATCATCCAATATCCACTTTTCTGGGCTGGCCATGTCATCCAGATGTTCAACTCCAGACCCCCAAAACAATTTTTACTCACCCAGCTCAGCCAAGGCATATGCTGAAGAGGAAGACAGAGAAAGCACTTCAGGCATGTTCTAAAGGACAACTTTAAAAAATGCAACGTTGATCAACTCATGGGAGAATATCTCCCAGGACCACCCAAAATGGAGAAAGAGTCTGCTGCAGGGATCTGAGTACTTTGAAACTGCATGACAACAAAAACAGATGGCAACGTGGGAGTAGCAGAAACGGCATGTTCTGGATCAAATTAAATCCATCAACACCGTCCTATATGGAAACACATGTCTGAGCAGCAGTAAAGTCCATCAATCCCAGATAAGCCTCATCAGTCATCTTTGGACACACAGTTAAGGCAATCATGGAAGACAATCATTCTCAACTGTAAGGGATTGCTGAAAAAGAACAAGAAGTCAGGATGTAACCCTAAACTCAAAATGCACATTTCTCTTCCCTCCATCTTCTGTAATGGCACAGGCTTCCAGCAGAAACCATGGCTTCCTTTGAGCTTTGTACAGTACCTAGAACTGGGATACATGTCCTCTGGAGTAAAGTAATACAGACATCCTCCCCCACCCCCTGCACCAACACCTGACGCTGCCGCCACCCCAGCTGATCTAGGCACAGAAGCCCAAGAACCACTCTTGTTCCACTCCAGCTGCAGGTGCACAGGGTGCTTTGAGGACAGTGGTGGCAGGATGCAGAGTTCTGCACCTGCCACACCCTGACTGTGATCCCCACCAGCTGAGGGCAGGAACTGTAGGAAGAAACCCACTCCCACCTCTGCCTCTGTCCCCAGTTCATGCAGGCATAGTGGGAGCCCAAGAACACCCCCTGCCCTGTGCTGGCTGTGGGCTACAGGGAGCAGCTTCATGGAGAGCTGGTCTCAGTTGAGGACAGCAGCAGTTGTTCACAAGTTTCTCCTTACAGTGCCTGCTGTGGACCAGCAAGGAGGGGAGGAGGTGCCAGAAAGGTAGAAAGGGCTGCAAAGACGAACAGAATGCTGCCACCTTTTCTTTTCATAGCCAGGCCAACAGCTGGATGAGGGAGGAGTAGCTCTGGGGTTTCTCCCATGTTTAATGACAGTGGTCTTAGGACTTACATAGATTTGGTATCTGAGTGCTACTGAAAGAGTACATACTTGCAACCCACACCCAGGTAGGAGGTCTAAGATAGTGCTGACAAGACTGCATGAAGCTGAGTATATGCATCCTAAGCTGTAAAATACATAAACATTCTGAGGATAAAAATTCATACATTTTTAGAGCTTAATCTGTAGGCATTCCCTCCTAAGTATGTGTGGGCTGCAATATTGAAAGGCTTATATCTTAACCAAATGTAAACTGATATCCATAGGTATGTCAAAATGCATCCCTAACACAAAAGCTACTTCCTTACTCAAATTAAAGTAATAGAAATATGGGGGTGAAAGTCCAAAGATCTAGTCCAGGGATTCTCAAACTTCAGCCCATGGACCAAATCCAACCTGCAGCGCCATGTCATCTGATCCACAGGGCTCCACATAAGTCCAGAAATTTGGTGACAGGGAAGTGCTGCCACAGCTCCCCTGCTGTCAAAACTATAGACCCAGGAGAATATGGGGAGCCCTGGGCTTTGTATGTGGGACCTGATTCTAGTATGCAGGGCCAAGTTGGGGTCGGGAGAATGCTGGGCCCCAAGACCCAATCCTGGTGTGGGGGGGCCCGGGTGGAAGGCAGTGACACCAGGCACCTGGGACCCACTCCCAGTGTGAAAGGGAGGGGGCAGGGCCAGGCCCTGTGGATCACAGACAGGCCCCGTGCTACTCACGTGTCCCGCAGAGCCAAATAATTGGGCACCACTGATCTAATCCAACCCTGTGCTCCAGGCAGAATGACCCCTGTCTAAACCACCCCACACAAATGGTTTTCTAACAAGCTTCTAATGATGGAGATTCCACAACTTTTGTACGTTTCTGTTCCTGCATCTGTTCCAACGTTTCAGTCACTTTCAACTCCCCTCATAGTTAAAAACCCCCTGGTTTCACTGCCATCTTTATAACAACCCTTTTTGTCCTTAAAGGTTGCTATCAAATGCATATTCAGTCTTCTCTTCTCTATACTACATATTTCCAGTTCTTTTCCTCATATGCCATACTTTCTAGACCAAAGATCATTTTTGTGGCTGTATCATGGATGGACTCCAATTTGTACACATTTTTCTTAAAGTAAATGTGGTGTCCAAAACTGGACTTTACTAGTTTATGTGGCTTTGTGACGCTTTACCAGTATAAGGAAGCACTAGAGGTTTCCAAAGGAAAGGTCACCATAATTTTGTTTTTAAAATGGTTGCTTTTATTTTTCTATAGCTTCATTCTTGAGAATGGCCAATTTCCTTGTGATTGAAATTTTCCATAAAAAAATCAACCTAAGGAAGAAATCTGACATTAAAAAATTCAATTAAAGTCCAGCAACATTATAAACAATTGAACACAGGGTTTCATCATGTTATCAGCCCTAACTATAAGTGTAACCAGCAATGACTCTAATGTATCTTATGTGTATGTACAGCAAGAAAGATGAATGCAGTTTTTCTCACATGTAGCCATAAAACTGTGTACTACAACATTACCTTTCTAGCCTTCTCACTGTGTAGTGTTTAGTAGTCATCTGATATTTGAGCTCCTGCAACTGATTGTAGAAAAGATGCACTGATTTATATTGGAGATTTTATTTTTGTTGTTGGTTTTCTTAATCTAAAATACAATAAATTAGTGATAGTGTATTTTTGCTTTGTTTTTGATGAAATATAAATAAAATTTCAGGAGATAATCCAGTTAATAACAGATAAGTATATTCTGAACTGTTTTGGCCAGATTCCATGCACATTGCAGTCCAAGGAAATAATTTGATTTATTTAAGTGGACTTTGGATGAGGCCCAGAAAACACTTCCTATTTCTAAATCTCTAAATTATTTTACAAACATGGGTGGAGATTATCACCCTTGTTTTATAAGAACAGGTTTAAGGACTTGCCACAGGTGACAGTGTATCAGTCATAGCAAGACTAGCACAAAGCTTACCTTTCGACCCAAGGTTGCAAGTAGTTTGAAATGACTCTTCTGAGGCCAAAGCTAATGAAAATACTGTGGAATCCACACTGCAATTACATTTTTCCAAAATGTTAACATGTAGAGAAAAAAAGGTTCAATTTTAATAAAAATTACTGCAAAAAAGTTTTTGACCAAATCTAATCATAGCCTGATTGCTGTTGCTATCAGCTTAACTATATATGTACATCAATAGTTGACTCCTGTAACCAATTTTCCAGTTTCAGAAGTATATTCTTTAGAATTGAATGTCAGACTATAGCGCAGAATATCTTTGGGCATTTATACATGTGCATTTATACACTGGGGGGAGGAGTGGGTGCTTTAATTAGAGCAGCTCTTAGAGCCTCACCTCTTTCCTCAACTCTTAGAGCCACTCTAATTAAAGCACCAAGAGTGTCTCATATATCAGCATCTCTGTGCATCAAAAGCTCATCAAATAAGCTTTAGATAAAGCATCCCTACCAGCATTTTGAAATGTGGGGACACTGATACACAACACACAGAAAGCTGCTGGAGCACAGTAATTACCACACTCCAGCAGACTCTATTAATCGAGTCTGCTCATGTATAGGCACCCTTTAATTATACTGTTGCTCTGTGAGAGGTGTTATTTCTGGGCAAGTTACCTTTAAAAGGATTTATAATACAGGCAAGTAAAGCATCGTGCTCATATCTCCATCCATCAAGGGCAAGATTAACTTTGGTTGAGTGCTAAATAGCCACAGGAGACCTGCTTTACATCAGAGCAGCTAAATGCAATTTCTCATTTGGAACCAGTAGTTAAGGTTTCTTCACCACTTTGATCCAGCTGTGGAGCCATCACAAGGTCAGTGGAAATGTTTCTAAATTCACTATTTGCATTTGAGATTGAATGCTGTGATTCCTCTGATATCATCCTGGATCTGTAGGACCTTCATTTATGCACCAATAATCAGTTTAAGTGGCTAACTCAGTACCTATAACTTCACCTAGAACACAGAAAGAAAAATTACTTGTTTGAATTGTAAACTGAATTTATTTTATTCACATCTGACTGTTTCTACATTTATTTCACCTGGGAACAGTGGATCCTATAGGTCTGTATGTTGTCCTCCATCACACAGCAGAGAGAGTCAGGTGAGTGTAAGAAAAACAAAAAAGACAGACATACAGAAGGCAATACAGAGCAGATGTGCACATACTGTCCCACTCTGCAGCTACTTCATACCCATATGTCAAATCATTAAGTTTGTTGTCTAAAAAAGTGAGACAAATATACCATTCATTTTTGCACAGAATTTTTTTTGGTGAAAGTTAATTCTGAATCAGTCAGCATTACCCTGTATTTTGGATGTATGTGAACTGTAAGAAAGGTTACATTTATGCAGTTAGTGGTGAAAAACAAATTTCAGCACAGCAAGGGAGACAGCTGTTCTGAGATACTGGGATGCTAAGGGGGGTTAAAGAAGAATTGTGGAACTTTATCAGTCTTTAGGATACTAGTTGTTGTCATGCAGAATCATAAACTATATTATCAGACTTGAGATACTACTAGAAAACATCAGTCCAATGGAATTGCATATTCACATTATTGTCACCCATTTCTCCATCTTTCTCCAGCACAGAAAGTTCATAAAAAGTGACTTTTTTAATTACAACATTTAAATATCTTTTTCATTTTAATTTTATTCATATTCAGTAAAAATTTGCATTATGGTGCCTATTCACTTCAATTTTCCTGCAAGATAACAGAAGCTGCTTTTACTTTTCTTTTTAGCACTAGCAGACTAGATTCTGGGTTAATATTTTTTTGCATTTCTGTTAATGTCTATAGATACTTTACACTGAGGAGCTAATCCACTATATATAGATAAGCCAATTATATATAATATAATAAATATTTATTTCTTTTGTATAATAAAATATTGGCCAAGATCTTTCTTGCTGAATGAAGAGCACATGAGTAGAGCTAAATAGAAGGAAAACTCTCAGGGATTCTTCTACCAGGGTTTTCTGGTACCCAAGTTCTCAAAGAAGGAGGGATTCAGGTCTTGCAGGATTCTCAAGTAGGGATGCTTCTTAATCCTGTGGGTTGAATAAGCTCTGCTCCTTCCTAGTCCTTGGAAACAGAACATCTCCTCTCTGAACATCTCCTGACCCAACTGGACACCTTCCTTCTGACAGAATACAATATCTACAAATGGCAGGACTCCCCTTTGGCTGCACAAAATGTAGGACTGCTGTAAATGTCATAAATCCCATGCCACATCTACACAAGACACTGGCACAAGTACTAACTGACTGTGCAGCAACCAGAGTTACTGTGCAGTAGCATCCCTGAATGGCTTTTTGGTGATGCTGACTGCACAGTAGCTCGTTACTACTGTGCAATAGCATTGCATCATGCTTCATACCATGCAATGCTACTGCACAGCAGTAATGAGCTACTGTGCAGTAAGTGTCTCATGTAGACACAGCACCAGTTTTGGATATCCATGGGGTTATCGTGTGTTATTTCCAGAGAGATGCATTTCCTGTCCATTCTTTTCCTTCTGCTAGTCCGAGTAGAAAGCCATACATGTGAGAAGGGAGGCATGAGAAGGGAGGCATAGTACTGTATATGAAGGAAACACAGTACCTGAATCACAAATGTGTAGGAGTTCAAAAACTACAACTAGAGAGTCTTTCACAGTCTTTCACAGTGAATACTTTTTCTTTTGACAAAGTGATGTCTGAAATAACTAGGTTTCTTTGGTATGGCTTTATTTTGTGTACCTTTTTCTGTTAATGCCCTTTATTTTTCGAGGACTTGAGGAAGGGAACTTTGAGTACCTATACAGGTGTTCAAGGGTGGGGAGGGTTCCTGGAGAACTACTCTAATTAAAACACCACCGTGTCATGTATATTAAGCGTCATGTGTATACACATTTTAAAATAGCAATGGGATGCTTTAACTAAAGCTCATTCAACAAGCACCTCAGTGAGCATTTTTAAATTCACAGGTGCTTACACCTGTGACTCTGAGGCAATGCTAGAGCATTCTAATTAGAATGCATCAGAGCACATGTGTAGGCACCCTTTATGCCTGAAAGCTTGTTTATGTTTATAGTCTCTCCCAACTACACAGTTGATCCAGTAAAAGAAATCGTCAAAACCATCACAGTAACAGCAGCATTCCAATCCTTTTTTTTCTCAGGATTTTTTTATGTGGGAAGACTTTCTATCATTTTCTTTGTCATGTCATAAGAGCATCTGATACATCAATACATTTTATAGTCCTCAACATTTTGCAATGTGGGTCCTGTATCTTATTTGCATTTGTTTGCCGTAGTAGTACCTAAAAGCCCCAGCAATAGACTATGATTTCATTATGGTGCACATTATACATAAATATGGTTTCTACCCCAGACAGAATATCATCTCGTGTGATAGAACTAACTCATTTCCAGGCATATTATTTGCAATTTAAAGGAAGTAAAAGTGGTGACCATTCATTTGCCTTTTATCTGTAACAAATATAACTGGTGCAACTCCTTTGCATATATAACTTCCATCCTTTGTCACTACTATTATGTGCTGATGTACTGTTATTGTTCATCCTGTCGGGAGTTCAGTGATTCCTTCTGATTCTTGCAAAAAGCCTAACCCATATGTAACTATGCCTAAATATTTAAATTGATATTAACATTTTTTTAATAGTATATTAGTTTTGTTTTCTTCTTTTTTCCTATTTATGTTAGACTAATTTTCTCACCCTTTCTCATTAAATAGTCCAGGGACTGGTGGCAGAGCCAGGTATTATGCCAGTAGTATCACATACCATGGGCTGTGTCCCGGGGGATGAGGGAAAAAGGTCGGGAGACCCATTCCGTGGTGGGCCCAGGGCAGAAACAACCCACTGGTATAGAAAAGAAAAAAGCCCTGAAAACAGGTCTTACTTACCCATTTCAGAAACAGATGGGCCAGACAAGTCATGCTGAGAGAGAACACTCATGCAGTTCATCAGCCACTTTTAATTGTGGCTGAGAATGGCCTGAGAAGATGACATCATAAAAGAATGCTGCCCAGCAGAGATAAAAGCTGGTGGTGGGGAAACATCTAGGGGGATGCTGCAGGGAACTTGCTGCAGAGTCATCCCCTGAGCTGGGCAAGCTCTGCACAGGCTGTGGAGAGAAGGACTGAGGAGGGACCCATTGGTATGGTCTGAAGACAAGGATCACAATCCCAGATGGCAGGAAAGCCGGTTCGGGAAGGATGGCATCGAGGGACCGTGGGTCCACAGTCACTGGAGTCATGAGTGGGGGTGGGCTGAGACCCCCCCCCCTTTTCTTCTTTGTTTCAGTTAATTGTTCCCTTTCCTTTGATTTTCCCTGAGCCCTAGGGCAGGAAGAAGGGCCAAGAGTAATGCTCACAAGATTGAGCAAGCCAGGGCAGTGTCGAAGATGGTGGTACAGTGAAGAGGACCCAGCACATTACCAGGAACCATCCTACATCCTGAAGGCATCTAGGCAGGGCAGGAACACCTAGAGCCTGGTAGATGTGGAAGACCCAGGAGGCAACACCAGAGGGTGAGCTGGCCAACCATCGATTGGCTGTCCTGAGTGGCTGGTGCATGGCTGGGGTGTAGGAGAGGCAGAGCCCCAAGGATACCTGCTCAAAATAATGCCTGACCCATGAGGAGCAACCAGAGGAATCCCCAACACTGAACAGGAGATCCAAGTCATGGCAGGTGACTGTTGGGGTTCCCCTCAGGCAGAATGCGACTCAGCATCGAGTTTACAAGAGCATCCTCCATGCCTGACCCTGGGCGTACGCTCCAAGGCAGCCAGAAAATGGCTACAGAAAGCCAAGTGGGTACAGGCATAGCTGAACATGCAATTAATGTAGCTGAACAAACTCCATTGCAGTTTGAGCTGGAGTAAACTAGTCCCAATGTCACTGTCTACACCTGCGTTTAAATTTAGGAATTTACTGTGCCATAGAATAGTACCTATGTCTGACAGGACTATGCTACTGTTCTGCAAATTAGTCTAAACCAACCCAATTGTTATGCAGATGTAGACAGTGGGAGCATCTGCGCAGTAGCACCAAAGAACAGCTTAATAACACTATACAGTAGTGTATTACCATGGTTTTTGACTGGCACACTACTGCACAGTGTTATTAAGCTACAATGCAGTAAGCATCTCATGTGTACATGACCAGTGACACTTCACTGTGCAGTAAATTATTCTACAGCTCAGTAAAGCACAAGTGTAGTTGTTCCCAATGAGTGTAAAAAAAAAAAGAGGTTTTTTTTTATAAAAAAAATTGCATTATTTTATTTTCCTGATTTCAAGCTTTACAACCACAAGAGCTAAAAGTTACAGATTTTCACATAAATTATTAATGATCTGGTGGCCACCTATAAATTTAGCGGGGTGCTCATCAGGATCTGGGGAAATGTCTGTTCACCATGGTGCCGCAAGGGATGATAAGATCGAACGGTCATAAACTCCACCGCGACTGATTCAGGCTGGACATAAGAAAGAACTTCTTCACTGTCTGAGCCCCCAAGTTTTGGAATAGATTGCCACTGGAGGTGGTTCAAGCACCCACTTTAAATACCTTCAAGACACATTTGGATGCTTATCTTTCTGGGATTCTATGATCCCTGCTGACTTCCTGCCCTTGAGGCAGGGGGCTGGACTTAATGATCCTCTGGGGTCCCTTCCAGCCCAAATGTCTATGAAATCTATGCAATCTATGAAATGTTAGGAAATGGGACTCTAGAAAAAGCACCATATATCTTGATTCTTGATAAACTTATGCACTGGATGGCCAGTCAGTTTGAGCAAAGGGAGCAGATTATGACTTACCATTCTTGTTTAACATTCTATAAAATGAACAAGAGAAGTACCCAAGTCAGTTTTGCTCTTCTTTAATCAGTTTCTGGTTCCTTTCATTACCTACCTCTTTTGCATTAGCACAATGATCCATTTTTGGAATTGTAAATGATGTACCAAAATATTAATTTTCTCAAATGGCATTTAAAAAATTAAATCAGAAAAAAAAATCTGGCAACATTTTTCTTGTTCATGTGTTCTGTAAAAACTTCTTTTTTAAAAGCCTAAATGTTGGGCTTTATCTGATATGACAGTGTCCCTTTAAGCCAGAAAACTGATGTGATCTTAATATTTAATATTACATATTACAATAGTTTAGACAGGTTTCTGTCTGCTCACATTTCATTCTCTTCAAGCTTGAGATGATTGAGCATGGAAACAAACCATGCTAAAGTAAAACAGACATTTAACCTAGATATCTAGCCTTTTAAAATCAATTTATAGTGAAAGAGTCACTACAGTTACTGCTTTTTTAATATTCTTGATAACTATTTAATATGTCCACAAAAGGGACTTGCCTATTTTAGCTTTAAATTTAACAAAAATACATTAAAGAAATAAGCACACACTGTACAATATGTGCGGATTGGTGAAATATAATGATTAGCTGCCCTTTCAATGAAGTGAACCTACTGGAAATTATTTAAAAATTCTGTAATATCAAGGAAAACACCAGCGCCAAATAAACTGATTTTCTGCAATCATTTTAAATGTGTGCCATGTGAGTAAATTCCATGAATCTAGTGCATGAACTGATTTTTATGTAGCAGCAATAAAATAATTTTCTGCTGAACCCTTATTTCTGTGAGTGGTTTCATCTTTGGAATGCAACTTTAGTGTTTCATATGCTGATAATGTGTTATATTTGTGTATTAGTTCAGAGATGGCAATGCCATTTATGGAACATGAAATCAAGGAGGAGGTTCATTAAATTGTAAGATGGGAGACAATATATTATCAGGATTCTCCTTGGACCCACAGAAATGTAACAGTAGCCTTCTTGATCACCATTTTCCCATTAGCATAGCTAGGTTTTCTTTTAGAAATTTGCAGAAAATTTGTCAGTTTTAAGGAATTAGGGGTTTTCCACTTTCTCCAGCAAATAGCTTATGCGTTTGTTACAAAAACTATTGCATAATAGTATGTATAAGACAATGACATTTATCCCATTGAAAAACTTATTAAGCTGTGTCCTAGCAAACAGGCCCTAACATTTGAGATGCTTTTGATAGTTTACTTAAGACCTTATCTTGTAAAGAGTTTCATATTTAAGTAAATTAAATCATGTGAAGCATCTATTGACTTAAAGTATTTGTAGGGTTGGGATTTTTAAGTGTAAGATCATAAGGAAAGGATACAACCAGGAACAGATGCAAAGGGGGAGCAGCAACACATCTGCACTCCCTTTGGCTGTATGGCATAGTCACAGTGACCTCTTACAGCTCATTGACACTTCAGTGGAGCTCTTTCTGGGAATTTCATATGTGCTGTGAGCTCTGAGTTCACTGGCTGGTTAAAACAACGGTCTGCCTCAGAGTCTTTGTGTTCAAACAGGCCAGGAGAGTATTGCTACCTGCTCTTCATCAGATGCTATGAATAGATAGTTCATTCATAGCATATGATGAAGCTGATGTCTATGAAAGCTAATGCCTCTGAGAGCCAGTGAGTCTTTAGGTCCAACTGGATGTGTCTACGTGAGATGCTTTACTGTGCAGTAACATAGTTTACTTGCCCCTCACACCATCAAGCTCATCATCACATGCCAAGTACTTAGGTTCACCTGGGGCACCATGGCAATCAACAGCAGCAGGGTGCAGTGGGTTGGAAACCCCTTGGTCTATGCAAAAAGCTCCTCAGGTAGTGCCCAGGACATGTGCAGCAGGGGCACACTGGGCACAGCACCGGCACCAAGGGTGCCTTCCCAGAGAGGCCCCCTGTGGGGAGGGTGGAGTCATGGGCAGCTCCTTGTCCCAGTCATCTTCAAGCCTGATGCCCCCTGATCCTGGGTGCCATGGGCTTGGCAGCATCACAGGAGATGGGTGGACCTGCAGAAGTTGGGGAGGGGGCAAGGTCTGGAGCCATGGAAGCAGGTGCTCTCAGGTGCTGGGTTTGGCCTGGCCTGGGAAGGGGGTGTGGGAGGTAGGCTTCCTACAGCCAGCACCCAGCGGCCCTCTGGCCCCTGGGGAGTGAGCAGGGATGGGAGACTCGGCTGGCAGCCACCTGGGCCTGTCTGGATGACTTATCATGGTCCCAGGGCACACTTGTAGGCCCAATCCCTGATCTGAGGCCAGGCAGCACACGGCCCCTAGCATCTTATCTCAGAAATGTTGTAAACTCTCACAAACAGCTTTTTTCATGGCTCTGCAGCCCCTGCAACTGCACATGAGGTAGAGGCCACAGTTGGCAGCTGGAATGTACCTCAGGGTCACTGCTGCCACAGCCGGGGCTCTAGGGATATGCTAGTTCCACAGGAGGAGGACCCAAGTTTGGACCTTCCTCCTGAACCAGCTGGTGATGGCCACGGAGGAACAACAAATGGATGCATGGACATGGCAGGTGGAGGACATTGCTTGGCGGGATAGATGGCGGGCAGAGGATGTCACTTTCAAGGATGTGTGGGACTGGCATGAGGAGATGCAGAACCAGGTGGACCAGAAGTTCAGGGTGCAGTTCCTGGCCCTGGATCACAAGCACTTGGAGGGCCTGCAGGAGCGAGGGCATAGTCATGGCAGGGCAGTGCAAGCCACCGAGGAGGACCACCAATTTCTAGACACCATCCTGGCCTTGACAGTCACCTTAGTGTCACCTGCAGCCCTGCCACCAACCCCAGCTCCACCTGCCCCTTGGTATCTGGCCACCACAGAGCAGCATGCCCCCTTGTGTGCATGGACGGGGGTCTAGCATTGCCTTCACCAGCCAGGAACCCATGCCATGGTCCCTACCCCGGGTCTTCCACCACCCAGTGCCACTGGCCCTGGTCACTAGTTGCTGGAGGGGGAGCCACCCACACCAGGGGACTAGTGGCCACTGTCACCCCTGGGTGAGCCCAACACCTGCCAGAGTCACCACAGTGTGTGCACCCGTGGAGGAACATCCAGAAAACAGGCTCTGGGATGGTGTGGTGAGGCTGGGTCAGTGGTCACTTCACATGGGGGAGCTGGCAGGGCCCAGATGGCTGTGAGCTAGTTGGTAGCTGGTGTGGCAGACCAGCATGACCAACATGGTGACCAGCAGGAGCCCGGGGGGCTGGGCTTTGCTGCCAAGGGCAAGGGCTGGAGTAACCATGGCATGGGGAGGCAGAGGCTACAGTGCAAGAGCTGCTGCATGCTGCTCTTGGCCGGAAATGCAGCTGGCCAGGAAGTGGTGCTGGCTTTTTTAAATGTGGCCTCCAGCCACAGGCAGCTGCAACCTGAGTGTCTAGCTCCCATTGGTGGTGATGGGGGCCCATTGCAGGGCCCCAGAAAATGGGAGCAGATTTGCTGCCATATAGATTTGCACATTTAGACACTTGCCTGGGGACATTTACTTGCAAGTAGTTTACTTGCAAGTAAACTGATCCCGCATCAAATATACATATAGACTCACCCTCCCTGCCCTACCTTCTGCACAAATCTGTGACACAGGTTAATAGTAAAGATGGTGGCAATTAATTTAATTTATTTCAATTGAGTTAAATCAGGTATGAATTGGGACTAGTCAGTTTCCTTGTGAGACAGGAGGTTGATTTCAGAATAGGGAGATAATTGTGTTACAGAATTATGTTGAACAACCAAAACACTATCCTTTCAGTATGTTGATGCCTTAATAAGGATAAAAAGAAATTCTGCCTACCCTCTCCCCTACTCCCCCCGGCAGTTGTATTGACTTGAAATCACTCCAGCTGAGTTATCAGGTGGCTTATTAAAACAAATAAAGAAAGAATTATATCTTAGTAGTATTTACATAAGTCCCAAAATAAATCTATTGATTTGCAAAATTACAGCTCCCTCTAACAGAAAGCTAGAGAGGGGGTAATTTCAGAGGAGTTTAGGTGATGACATGGGTGCTTTCTCAGCTCAGCTTCTTTATTTTTTTTAACTAAAACAAACCTGATAGCTTGCTTCAATAGACTCTCAAAATTAGTGTATGAAAGGAGTGAAGTAGATTGAATGGATTTTGCATTTTAAAAATATATTTCATGCTGTGTCCTAAGAAATCTTAATTGAAATAACCAAATTGAACCACAATGTTATCAAAAGGACTGAAAACTGCTAATAGTCCAAAAATAATAGACAATGATAAATGATAATACATCAGATTGGGAGGGATGGGAGTGTTAAGGGAGGCATTCACTGTTAGGACACATCCTATTTAATATCTTCATTATTTAGCTGCAAAACTGAGTACAGTAGTAAAAGCCGCAAACAGTATTATCTCAGCTGTTATAAACACCATTGAAGAAAATGGAAATAATAAGAGACTTAGAGAAATTAGTAACATAACTAAACAATAACAAAATGCTTCCCATCACAGGAACATGCAGACTGATACAACTTAGACTGTGATGTTTCATTAATGCAAAGAGCTGCCTAGGAGTGGTAGTAGAAAGCAAACTAAGGGTGTGTACAGAAGTGCTCCAGGTATACGTTTTACAGTGCTGTAATTTAGAGTGCCTTTTACAGTACTATAAAATCGCAGTGCTCTTAAACATGACAGAAGTTCAGTGTTGGGGGTGCAGGGCTCAGAGCTCCCCTGTACTTGCCAAACTAGGTGGTAGAGGGTGCTTCACAGCCTCCTGGGGCTGCCAGAGACTGCAGAGAGCAGCAGACTAGTGAAAAAGCTGGAGCTGGAGCTGGGCACAGAGCGGAAAAGGAGAGCTGGCTGAAGTGGGGGGG
>NW_017729000.1:33194804-33200727 GCF_001723915.1 Gavialis gangeticus
GGGGGGGGGGGGGGTTGGGAAGGGGGAAGAGGTGCTATTCCATCCCCAGATCTTGCTCGGCAGTGTCCAGGTGCCACATACTGTGCCCAGCTCCCTAACCAAGTTTGCAAAGCCCATGGGATACTGGCAGAATCACCAGATATTTGATCAGTGTACAGAAGTTATTTAAAGCATTGTAGGTTGCTGAAGTACTGTAAAACACAGAGCTTCAAATTTAATATCTCATTTAACAAGGGTTAATTTAAAGTGTTATACCCATTGTACTGTAAAGACTTCTGTTAAGTCATGGCAAGAAAGCACTTTAAATGGTGAAAAGAACAACTTCTGTGCACACCATAAATGTAAACCTACTAAGGTAAATGGATGTAAAAGTGGCCAGTGTTAAGGGCTGCATATATGGCATATACAATCACCTCATTTTAGGGCAGGTTAGTAATTATCTCTTTCTTTAAAACATATGAAATAGTACATTTATTGTAAATAAATTGGTCATGGCTTGGACAAAAATGAAGAGAATGACCAAGATGCTGAAGGGATTGATTTAAAGAAATGACTATGCTAGGCAAATCCTTGGGGGAAGGATAGGAGGGGGGAAAGAGCCGGGGACAGAGGAGGGAGTGAGGTTCTACAGATATTCACTCAAGATTTACAGGATTAATCTTTCACCCACTGAACTCAGTTAGAAAGCTCCTGTTGCCTTCAATTTAGGTTCAAGACCCAAAGAGCCAGATTTTCAAAACTGTATAGGAGCCTAAAAAGGAAGATAAGCACCTACTAGATTTTCATATATTTCTTTACTGACAGGATGCCTAGTTCCCACGGATGTAAATAGGATTTAGATACTTAACCTGTTAATAAGCTTTGAAAATCCCACTGTTTGCCAATCTGTATCTATAGTTACCTAAATACCTTGGAAAATCTGGCCTCAAATGACTTGGCTTCAGCCACATTTCATCCCAGTTTCATAAGTATGCATTTTATATTTAAAAAAAACAATGCCAGGTGCATGAAATATTCATGTATCTGAATCTGGAAAATTCCTTCACTCTTTTGTGCCAGAAAATGCCTATATATTGATATAGTCCAGGAACATAAATTATATATATGAATAATTTTATCTGTCCCTGAACCATAATTTATGAATTCCTCACAATCTTTACTGTATCTTTACTGCATTGGGCTTTACTACACACCTGTAATGGAGGGCAGTACTATTTTCCCTATTTTACAATTAGACAAAGAGGATCAGAACTTTAAATGCATTTGATGCTTACATATGCACAATGACATCTTATTGGATTTCTAGCTGTTCTTTGAATCAGGAGGTAGAAGGCATTATAGGCACCTTTAAAAATCCCATCTGCATATTTAGGCTTAAAATACCTTAAAAATCTGTCTCCAGGTGATTTGTTTGTGATTCATACAGGGAGCAGAGAATCGAATTGAATCCAAGTTTCCTGTGCTCTAGTGGCTAGTGTGTCCTTCTCCCAAAAAACCTTTGAAACCAATCACAATCAGTCTGTGCACTTACATGATTACAGATGAGCAAGTTATAGGTTATAAGTCATAAAAAAAATGCATTTGTCAATAAAGAAAACAGTACAGTAATTTAATCATAATCTCTGAGGATAAAATTGTTGCTGTTCCTTATGAAATAATGAAAGGGTTAGATTTGAATATTCTGGCTAATCGTCAACTAAGGAGGAACAAACATCCAACAAATATAGAGGCAGGGCTGTTAGTTATTTTGTAAGGCAGGAAAAGTATAAACTGTATGCCAGGAAAAGTTTTCTGTCATGTGATGGATTAGCCTCTGAAAAAATACTTTAGAGGTAGTTGTAGTAGTTTTAGAATGACCTTGTACACTCCTTCCAGCATGTCTTTTCAACAGAACGAGCACAAGTCGGACCATAAATACTGCCAAAGCTGTGGGATACATCAGAGACTAGAGCCCCTCACTTATTCCATTTCACTAGCCATCCAAGGGGCTCTATTAACATAGAGAGCCAGATATCCCCATTACACTGAAAACTGACAGATCCCAAACTGAACAAAGCCTAGTAAGTCCATTTACAGCTACGTTCTCTTCTACGAGTCAGACAAGTACATTCTGGCTGCCCAAGAAACTAAGAAATTGAATACAATTGCTGCTTTAGACCTGGTGCTTTAGCACTTTATTTCATGATCACATACATATAAGTAGTTTTTTAAATTGTTGCCCATTAAGGGAAACAATGGGAATTGTATGTGCACATGTTTATGCTTAGACTAGCTGGCAGAGAATGAAGTTCACTGTAGAACTTCCTAACTTTTTTTTTCTACAGTTAATTTCATGATTAATTAATCAAGTAATTTCAACCAAAAAAGGAGGTGGGAGGAGTGAAATTATCAGGAAAATTAGTTTTCATTTTATTTCATTATTTTAAAAATATTCATTTTCTACTTAAATTGGTGTTTTCATTTGAAATTGATGTAAATATATGAAAAAAATCAGGTTAAAAGGTTAAATAACCTCAAAATAAAACACAAAATTTGGGAGTTAAACTTGCTCATAAACCTAAAACCTGATATTTTTCCCTATAAAACCTAAAAAAAAAAAAAAAAATCTGTTTCAAACTGATCCAAAACCTATTTTCCCCAGTGTTTCTGGTCATCCACCAGCCTGAAATATCTATGTTTTACACAACTCAACAGCACATAGTCTTTTCAGATATAGTATAAATATGCATGCACATATCTTTCTCCCCAGCTTTTTCTGTACCATTTAAAAGTGGTTGAAGCTACAAATAATATTACTTTGTGGACAGGTTCTATTCTCTTGGGCAAAATCAGATGAATGAAAACCACAACTAAGGAAAGCTACATTTTATATGCAGGTATAAATCACTATGATCACTCATGTTAGGTAATAATGTTTCTAGTGATCTGGATTAGAAGGCGCTTCCTTAAGAGTATTAGCAGGCCAGGAAGTATTCCTCAAGTGTAAACAGAAACATAGAACAGGAATGAAGCCGTTGTGATTTTTTTCCTGTAAAAGGTCGAAAAATTTAGATAAATACATAGGCAACTTTGATTCTCTGTATGAAGATGTTAACAGCAAATGCACACAGAGGTATGCTTTACCTATTATGGTTAACATTACTTCTCTAATTTTTTTATCAATAAGCTTCTTAAATGTAAGATTATTTGCAGGCACTGTTCCACAAACATACAGTTTCTGTTGATCCAGTCTTTCTGTAACACATTATACATACTGCTCTTTACCAGTGGTAATAAAACTGTGCGTCCTTTAGTGTTACTTTTGATGTTCAGTTATGGTAGAAGCCATGTGTCTTACTAGATCATTCAAACATTATAGTGTCTAAGAGTGCAAGAGGCAAGGATTTTTGTGGATGATATCTTTTATTAGACCAACTGCACAGGTGATAATGACCCTCTTGAATGATATTTCTCTTCCACTTATCAGGTGGTTCTTTCAATTGCATTCTTCCCTTCTGCCTGCTTGCTGACGTCTCCAGTGTCCTATATTAACTTAAGCTATGTATGTCGTTTTCTTAGAGAGTGATGATAGTTACAGCTACAACTTCACTCAAACACTACCAATGTCTGAATATCCATTCTAGATGGATAATTTGGGGAACTCTTTCTATTCAGGAACTGAGTTTAAGAGGCAGAAAATCTATCAGAAAGTAGCAGCAACTTCTCATAATCTGAGAGCCCACAGGGTCAGTACTGTGTTGGAAGTCATGATGGCAAGAATAGTCATGGATTGTGTCAAGTTAATGCGTTTCCAGTACCACATTCCTCACTAGCAGGGCTCCTATTGAACTTTTATTGGAAATAAAAGCTGTCTTCCACTGCCAGAATCCTTGGCAAAAGGAGGCAAATCAGTCCTCTTCCCTTTTTAGCCCTCCTTTTAGGAGATTAACTTAGTTGCAAGGGAAGATGACAGTTGTGAAGGACTCCTCTACCCCATAACCACCATCAGTACCTTAATAGCTATTCCCTTGCAACCAATCATATCTTTCCACCAGTTTTTAGGGGATATCATGAATGTGGTAGACAAGGTTCTTTGGGTGAATCTGATATCTTTTATTAGACCAACCTAATCAGTTGGTGTAATAAAAGATATCAGATTCACCCAAAGAACCTTGTCTGCCTATGTCCTCAGACTAACACACCTACAACCAACACCCCTGTAACATAAATGTGGTAGCATTGATATTGAACATGAGAAATTAGTTAACTGCTTTGAGTTAATTCAGGAGCATGTAAAAGGTAAGCCAACACCTCAGAATTGTTGTAAGTTTTTGGACGGTTCTTAAATCAGAGATTTTGAATTAAGTTGTTACAAGGGAAGATAAGAGTGCACACCTATGCTGTGTCTGACAGGGTCTTTACTAGTGTGCAACATCTGCTAATTATTTCTTTGCTTCTACTCTGGCACTATCAACACCTTCCCCCTTCCTTGTTGTTCATACCTTCAGTTGGGTTGCTTGGGGTTATTAAAATCATCCAACCCCACAGCTTGGATCACACACAACCAAGCCCCACACACTGTGTAAGGTGCATGTAATGGATCAGGCCTGCATGCTGTATGCAACAAGGGGGGGTGGGGGGCAGTCCAAGGTACACAGTGCATGCCACAAGTGGAATTGGTTCAGGACACATGCTGCGCCTGGCATTTGGGGACAATCCAGGTCATGGGCTACATGCAGCACCTGCATCAGATGAGCCCTCTGCACTGGATCCAATAAATGGAACCAGTCTGTGGGTCCAGTTTGGACCAGCCCCAAACCCATCATGCAGGGTAAGTCCAGCAGGTGTGGCTCATACAGGGCACTCCCTGGACCAGCTCTGCACACCACATGGAGCACATGCTCTGGTCTGGCCCCACTCATTCCATGTACTGTGTACATGGAGACCCACAGGCAACACCAGAAGATAGGGACCTGCAGCCCAAATCCAGACTACAGGCCATATCTTTGACACCCATAGTTTCCAAGTCATATTCAAAATCCATCTGTTTCTCCTCATCACTAGCTTCAGTATTTCTACTTGGCTCCCAATCTCCACAGCCAAATCTCTCATTTAAGTCTCCTTTTACTAATAATCTCTTCTGTAGCTCTGAGACACATATCCCAATATTTCAATCCATCCCACCTCTAGAGACATGTTCTTTACCTCGTCTGTCAGTTTGATTATGACACCTCCCTTCTTTGTTTTCTTCATAGTTTCATAGTTGCATAGTAGCTAGGGTCAGGAGGGACCTGAACAGATCATGTAGCCTGACCCCCTGCCCCAGGCAGGAATGAATGCTGTGTTCACAAGACCCCAGACAGGTGATCATCCAACCTCCTCTTGAATTTGCCCAAGGTAGGGGCGAGGACCACTTCCCTGGGAAGTTGGTTCCAGATTTTGGCCACCCTAACTGTAAAATATTGCCTTCTGATCTCTAACCTAAACCTATTCTCCATCAGCTTATTACCATTGTTCCTTGTCACCTCAGGTGGTGCTGGGGAGAAAAGGGCTCTACCTATTTGCTGTTGATCTCCCCTGATGAGTTTGTAGGCAGCCACCAGGTCCCCGCTCAGCCTCCTCTTGCTGAGGCTGAACAGGTTCAGGTCCCTCAGTCTCTCCTCATAGGGCCTGTCCTGCTGCCTCTCACCAAGTGGATGGCCCTCCTCTGAACCATCTCCAGGCTGGCCACATCCCTCATGAAGTGTGGCACCCAGTACTGGAGGCATTACTCCAACTGCAGCCTGACCAAAGTCACACAGAGGGGGAGTATCACCTCTCTGGACTGGCTTGAGATGCATCTTTGGATGCATGACAAGGTATGGCTGGCCTTGCTGGCTGCGGTCTGGCGTTTGCAGCTCATGTTTACCTTGGAGTCAATAATGACTCCAAGATCCCATTCCGC
>NW_017729000.1:33200856-33204802 GCF_001723915.1 Gavialis gangeticus
GTCAAAGGCCTTCTTAAAGTCTAGAAAGACTACGTCCATGGAGACACCATCATCCAAGGATTTAGTCACCTGGTCATAGAAGGCAACCAGGTTGGTCAAACAGGACCTGCTTTTGATGAACCCATGCTGATTGCCTCTGAGGCATGATCTCCCCTACTGCCCCCCACAGATGTGCTCCTTGATGAACACCGAGGGCCTCACATTTTACACTGGCCTCTCATCTAGTATGACTTCAGACTGAACCTTCTTGACTTCAGCTTCAAGTTCATAACTCAGCCATTCCTTCTGATCCGTCATTCATCTCAGTGCACATCCCTTTTGTTCCATCAGTACTCCTGGCTTTGTCCACCAGTTTATTTTGCTTCCCTTTGTTTATTCCTCAAGCTCTCTTTACATATCTCTGTTTGAACTTCTTAGGACAGGGCAAATCATCCCTTACCTCTTTTGAAAGATCCTGTCACACCAGAAACACTTATGTTAACAAAAAAAAAAATTCTTGCATAAAAAATATTTAACATAGACATAGTGAAAGATCACAGCAGTAGTGTGCTTAAAGAGTAGAACTTTTAAGCACTAATAACCAATTTCATGAAACTTCATCTTTCTGGTTGCTTTTGCCATTATTGGTATGAAAAAAAAGGTTCGTTACTAAATGCATAATATCCTGTAACTGGAAGTATTAGTGGCTAGCAAACCTAAATGTATTTCATGTATTATGGAATGAACTAGAAATTGTTTTAACCTGTTTCCATGTCAACTAAATTAAATCTGTAATCTCTGAATTCTCATTTGGACTGAACTGCTTCAGTCTCTCAGTACATTCAAAAGGCCTGTAAGCAGTGAATACTCCTGATGTTTATTTTGTATCTAATTCTCCTAAGAGCCTATTAATGGGAAAAAAGGAAACATGGGATAAAGGGTAAAGACCAGGTTTGGATTCAGAGCTGGTTAATGGAGAATAAATACAGGTTGTGAACAGCTGCTCCTCAGGTTGCAGGGGTTATTACCAACTTTACCCAAGGGTTAGTATTTGGAAATGTTGTTTCATAGAGTAATGGCTTAGAGTGGGATAGCTTTTTTAACTTACTGATACTAACTCTGGTTAGATAATGAAACACTGAAGGCTTAGAGAAAAGACAGGCAAATTTAAGTATATTGGTGGACTATGCTAGTGCAGTGAGGTACAATTAGATATAAAGAAATAGTTTACAATGATAAAAATAAGTTCCAATCCTATATTATCTGATTTTGAAATCTTTTGAGGAAAAAGATCTTGAACTCACGGTGTCAGCCTACTACAAAGAGCATACTGTGCACTTCAAGTTTAAAAAGCCCAAATGAATACAATGCTGAGATACATTTTGAAGAGTATAGATAAGAACAATTGAAATAATATGCAAAATATGGTATCAAACAGTGACCTGCCTTATATAAGACATGGGCCAGCCGATTAAACTCTGCCAAGTTAGGATGTTGTAAGATGACTAAGACCCCCCTCTGTAATTAGCCAGTCCTGGAGCTGTCTATCACGGGTTGGATTCCCAGATTTATTTAGATTGCTCTTAGCTGTTCCTGACATCAGTGGGCTCAAAGAGCTTCTCCAGCCACATTGGTTGAAAGGAAGTCCAGACAATAATCCCATTCTCTCCTGGCTCTATTAATGCCATATTCAGGTTGTATAAATGTCACTACAGTACCTCTGCTGTACCTTGAAGGTCAACCAATAATAGAATGGACGTAACAGGGTTGATTAAGTTGCCTTTAGGGATTATTTTTAAGGGCATTTTATTGCAGTGGGGGATATGTCTTTAGCAGTAATGAATCCAGTTTTGATTGCTTCACCCTTTATATATAATTGTAATTGCACTGTCTAGGATTAGGTAGCCCGGTAAGAAGACAGAGTAAAAGGCTTGTGCAAATAACTGATTTTTCAGTTCAGCTACCAAACTGGATTAACCCCAAATGACTTTTTTTTTCATATTTTCTTCATTGGAATGAGAGACCAAAATATTTTCATTTTGGGTCAAAGAGAATGCTTAACCAAAGCATTGAGTTTCCCTTTCAAACATTTTCACCAAAAACAAAGCAACAAAAATGAAGGCCTGGATCTAAGCACCATTGACAAAATCATCTCTAGTCCATTGGATTTAGGGGATAAGAAAAGAGAATGCCCTGAAGGAAGCATATCCTCATGCCATTTCCCTGTTTCAAAATGACAGAGGAAGGTATTTGTTACCAAACTGCATTGTTGAACCCATTGTTCTCTGTATTTTGAATTTTATGACAAATACAAATCTCTAGTACAGTTTAGGAGGGGAGATAGGGATGGGAAGGAAGCAGCAGCAGATCCAGGGGAGGTGCAGTGTTACAGATGCACCCCCTCCCTCTTTTGGATTGGACTACATTGAAGGAGCTTCTGGGGATTTTTTAAAAGTCCCCACATCATAAGAATCCCTGGCTTCCCCTCTGAGCTCAGAGAAGTGGCTCTTCCTCTTCCCCCTCCCTCTCCCCTCTCCCCTCCTGCTGGTTCTTTCCCCACTGGTCCAGGACTGGGGGAAGTTTCAAAGCAGCTCCTGCCTGTTCCAGCTGGTCTGTGTGGGGT
Source organism: Gavialis gangeticus (assembly GCF_001723915.1). Taxonomy (NCBI): domain Eukaryota; kingdom Metazoa; phylum Chordata; order Crocodylia; family Gavialidae; genus Gavialis; species Gavialis gangeticus. The sequence continues at coordinate 33,203,459 of NW_017729000.1, forward strand.
CTAGACTCAGCTTAGAGCACTGACAGTGGCAGTAGCGATGGGCAGGGGAGTCCTCCTCCCTGCTCCTGCCCCTTGGGGGGCACAGCAGGTTAGAGGAATCTAACCCCTGCAGGTCACTGCTGCTGCTGCTGTTGTTGTCTTCCCAGCTGAGCCTAGCTGCCTTGCTTCCTGGTTGGAGTAGGCAGGGGCAGCTTTGAGTTTTCCTCTGTCCCTAGTACAGCAGCAGCAGGTGTGGGAGGGAAGGAAGGAAAGGGAATGGGACATGCCTCTAAACATGGAGAGGCAATGGAGAATTCTTACATGCTTTGGGGGCTTCAAAAAAGTCCCCAAAGGCTCTGAGGACACTGGAAGGCTTGGCAGGGGGAGTAGCTGGAGAAGGGGCTGCAGCTGCCCCCACAGTGCAGGTGGCTGCTTCTGTACTCCCTCCCTCTCACCAAATCCTGAATCCACCCCTGGAAGGAAGGTTAATAAGTGAGGCAGGAGACTGGGAGGAATGAGTATTTAGCCCTTACAAAAATAGAAGGGCTAAATTTAATCCATTATTAGCTCTGCATCATAAAACCTCTTCCTAGTCCTGTTTTCTTTGTTTCTAGAATGCATTCACATATATTCTCTGTCATTTTCAGTATCAAGCCCAAAGGGTCTTAAACAATATTTTAGATAACCTACGAGGCATTTCATTCCTTAAAGAAACCAATTATATTTGAAATTAATAATTAAAAATTATAAATAGAATGAAGGAGAAAACATGACTATTATATCCTACGGGTAGATATTTCAGCATAGTGTATGGGGAATTAGGTGCAAAAATCCCATTTATGTTAATGTGCCTTGCGTATCTAATTCCTCATGCACTACACTGCAAATTTACCCCCTAGTGTCTTTGATGGTACAGAGGACCAGCACAGAGGGGGAGAAGAATGAGTGATTTATTTGATGATCTGTCAATCATAATGGCAACCAGAGAAAATTGCAAAGCCAATTTTAACCTCTGTAGAAACAGCTAGTTAGACCATATGTTTTTTTTCTTCTTGCCAGATGTCATCATTCATCAATTTCTCATTAAGAAAACGGCATTCTACAAAAAAACAAAAAACAAAAAACAAGCAAAAAAACCCTCTAAAGATTCTGTTTCATAGATGGAAAGTTGAGAAAATCCAGTTGTAAAACCATTTTGGGGTAAATCTTGATAAGGGCGAAGGCTCTTTGCCCCTCCAGTTCTGCAACTGCAGGCTCAAAAACAGGTGTCTGCATCCTTCACTACCTAGTTTTGGGAACAGCTTTCACATATACAAATTATGCTTATAAACATTGCCTAGTCTAGCTGAAAATTTTACCCCATTA
>NW_017729000.1:33209802-33240594 GCF_001723915.1 Gavialis gangeticus
AACTTGGGGTAAATCTTGATAAGGGCGAAGGCTCTTTGCCCCTCCAGTTCTGCAACTGCAGGCTCAAAAACAGGTGTCTGCATCCTTCACTACCTAGTTTTGGGAACAGCTTTCACATATACAAATTATGCTTATAAACATTGCCTAGTCTAGCTGAAAATTTTACCCCATTATGTTTCTACTGCAAAATACCGTTTTTCAGCTCACTCTATGTTACCCATTAATTTCTGGTGACCTTTAATCATGCACTGCTCTGCAAATATTCATTGTACTGTCCCAAGTTATTATTTTAAATTATTTTTAGTCTCTTAAACCTAGAGGTCGGATACATCTGCTTAAGTTCAATCAACCTGTAAGAATTATAGGGACTTTCTGTGTGCTTCTGGGTGGTTGGCTGGTTGCTCAGCATATAAAAATTCTATTGATAGGTAACAAACATATTAATGTTAGACTGAATTGCATTTCTTAGCATTTATTTTTCTGAAGGCTGTCAAAAGAAGAGAGCTGGTGTTCACAGAGAGGGTTTCTTTAACTAAGCAGGGTGTCATTTTCATTATTACGTTAGTAAAATTTAAATGTACTTAAATACCAGACATTCTATAGCTGATCTATGCTTTAAAAGCATCCTGCAAAACCGTAGGACATCATTTTTCCATATATAATGATCCCTCTCTTCTTTTACAAATATCATCAACATGTTGTAAATGTTTGGTAGGCTGAAGTTAAACAGCTGTTTTGTTATTAATATTTTATTGCCCTCTGTTTTCCAAGATATTTTGACACTTGCTATTATTTCAAATGCAGCTTTTCTTGGAGTTTTTAATGGTTTGTGTATATCTCTAGACAGTTTCAAGATCTTGAGGCTGTCACAACATGTTAAGTAGGCAAATCAGCTAACATAGTAGTTTCAGGAAAGATAATTTTCTTTGCATAACTTCAATCTGCATCATTTTGCATGACTTATTAACAGGAACTGACTCATTGACAAACAAGGCAAATAGCTTATAAAATAGAGGATGTTGCGATTTTCAGAGTGAATTTCTTCAAATTGTTAAGCACCGATCAAAATTCTGAATTTTCTTTGGCTGACAGCCAGCCTGAAACTCACAGGGACTGCTTATTGTTTAAGATTTTCATGGAAAACCAAAAAAAAAACCAAAACCCAAACCCTATATCTTTACAGTTGTCAGACCTTGTTATAGCCTACCTGGTATAATATTTTCAAATCTAAATTTTTAAAGGTCATGTATGGAACAGTTTTTAACATTTTGATTTTTTCTTCTTTACTATTCTTACCCTTTTGAGTGACTGTGTTCATTGAAGGTCAGGAAAATGCTAATACAGCAGGGGTAATGTCATCTTATTCATACACCAGATATTGGGCATCTAGCCATAAATATGTGTCTTCATCACAAAGCATTGCTATTGACCTCTGCCCTGTGCTGAAGATTGCACCCTTTATAAGGATAACAGATGATTCACTCCCCATGCAAACTTAATCCTGAGCCTCACTTTGCCAAAGACTGTCAATTGTACTGAATTATGTGTGGTGATTGGTTTTTCTGATATGAACTGCTATCTAGGAGCAGAACACCAAATTCTGTTTATTTAGCAACCTATTTTCAACAAAAACAGCTGTCCTAGAGGTGAAAGGATTAGTGCTTTATCTGCTAAAGCAGGCACCAGTTTCACCTTCTCTTAATACAAGTTATAACCCTTGTGAAGACTGAATAGAGTTCACCTTTTCCATTTAATACCAAAACAAAAGTTGGAAAGAACTAACATCAGAGCTCTTCTCTGTGTGAGTTTTCTATCATCTGGTACAATAGTGACTTCTGAGGATAAAGTAGCTTTCCTCTTCACTTCTTATCAGATGGTGACTGTTTTGAACACTCATATGAATGTTTCAGAAGGAACTGCCTAATTCTGCGTCTGAGAGTTTTTATGAAATGCAAAGAACAAGCTGTTTGCAAGCTTTACAAGCAATTAACAAGTTGGATGCAAGTGCTAACTCCTTAGTCCTTTTCAGGTAAAATTCTCATTGACTTCAAAGGGAGCTAAGGCAAAATCAAGTCTTCAGGATTGGACTGCGTGCAAGTATTTTCGTTTGTTTGTTTTGATATTTCGATTTCTTTCTGTAGGCGTTATTTTGTGTTGAGGTGAGAAGACAGTACCTTTAACAAACCACAGTTTATCAGAAGAGTTTTGAACATTTAAAAATACTAACAAATAAATATAATTGTTTAAATCTGTGAACAGTTGCCAGGTGCTTAGGGGATGTTGACAAAGTGTGCTTTGGATTAAAGGCTCAATATTCTTTTTACATCTATACATATACAATAAGTGCATATCTGCATTGTCCACTATTATCCAGATATTTTGCACTGCTCCAGTGACACAAAGAAGTCATAAACCTGTTGGATTTGAGCGCTTAGGACATCTATACACATGCTTCGAGGTGGGGGGGAGGGGGTCTTTAATTAGAGCAGCTCTGAGAGCTGCTGTAATTAAAGCACCCGCAGCATCATCTGAATTCAGCAACCTGCGCTCCAAAATGGTGGTGCGGGTACTTTAACTATAGCTTGTTCAACAAGCTTTAATTAAAGTACCACTGCCACCATTTTGAAACACAGGGGCTCTGAATACACGTGACTTGGAGGCTGCTGGAGCATGCTAATTAGATTCACAGCAGAATCAATTAATCGAGTCTGCTCCAACATGTGCTAATTAGCATGCATCGGAGCAGAGGTGCCCTTACGGTGCAGACAAAATGCAGCTCCCTACCGTAACTCAGGACGCTTTGCAGGAAGTGTTCCAAGTTACTACGATCCCCCGAACCAAACCAGAGTTCACTGTTCATTCCAGGGGGAGGGGTCTAGCTGCCTTCTGCAAGCCTACAACCAGATTCCCTTAGCAACAGCCCCTCCTCCCTCCCAGCCTGTCCCTGTTTCAGAATAGAAGGGAGGAAAGGGAGCAGATGGAACTCCTTCTAGGAGTTTCCCAGCCAGCACTGCAGTGTAGGGTGGGTGAATTGGAGCCTCTCGCTCACCTTGGGGTGGGAGCACTAGTACACGAGCCCCACCCTTCACCAGGGGCTAAAACCCCCCCGACTGAACTCCATCTGCTCCCTTTCCTCCCCGCCATTCTGAAAACAGCAAAGGGCTGGCAGGCAGCACAGACACAAGTTACAGAAGACACTGTTTTGAAACATCATCATTTGAACCCTCATGAGGTTTCAGATTTTCCCCTGATTGGCCAGTCTGCAGCAGATTGGGCAAAAATTGTTAGTTTTTTCTGCACCCTTAAAGTTTTCATGCCTGTATACCATTCCTTCCTAGAGTTCAAGTGCCATGAGCTGTTTGCAAAGGGAAGGGTCATCATTATTAAGGCACCACCATGTCAAACAATCTGCAGATGCCAGAATAGTCCTTTATAGCTGTGAATACTGGTAAAAGGTAAAGCAATGAAGGCTAGGGAGTCTCAGGATCACTGAAACAGAAATATTCCTTAAAGTTATCCTTGATTCCCTGTCATCTTCTGATCCAAAGATCAGCAAGATCAGAGAATCTGGTGTATTCTTTTAAAAATAAGTGTGGAACAGCAGAACAGAAGTAGCACCATGAGCCCATAAATCAGACTACTTGGTTCTGATCAATTTAACATATTTCTTCTCTTGCAGTCACTGAAAATGTGAATTGTAAAACTCAGAGTATGTTTTGATGTGAAATATGAGCTCATGAAAGATTATGAGACACTTTTCTTCCTTCACCTAAGTAGGTGACATAATCAATCTGAATATGTCCTAGAATGCAGTACACACAGACAGGTTTATCAAGTGATTGTTCAGGGAATAATTCAAAGGCATGAAAAGCAGTTAAACATGAAGCTTCACTTAAGGGATGGGAACCAGGTGTCTAACTCCCCTTTGTCCTTTAAGACAGCAGAGCTGGTAGCCTTCTAGAAGTGCATTTTTTTTCCCTCACTGTCATGGTCCACTAACCTTTTATCCTGCAGGCTTGGGACCAACTGGCTAAGCAGCAGCTTTGCAGAAATGACCTGGGGTTACAGTGGCCAGCAAGCCGGATATGAGTCAACAGTGTGCCCTTGTTGCCAAGAAGGCTAACAGCATACTGGACTGCATTAGTAGGAGGGTTGCCAGCAGATTGAGGGAAGTAATTATTCCCCTCTATTTTGCACTGCTAATACTATAGGAAGGTTGTGGACAAGATGGAGAGAGTCCAGCAGATGGCAACAAAAACAGCTTAGGGGCTGGGGCACGTGACTTCTGAGGAATGACTAAGGGAACAGTGCTTATTTAGTGTACAGAAGAGAAGACTGAGGAGGGATCTGATAGCAGCCTTCAACTACTTGAAAGGTAGTTCCACAGAGGATGGAGTAGTGGTAACAGATGACAGAACAAGGACCAAAGGTCTCAAGTTGTAGCAAGCAAGGATTAGGTTGGATATTAGGAAAAACTTTCTCACTAGGGCAGTGATGAAGTGCTGGAACAGGTTACCTAAAAATAGTGGTGGTTTGGAGGTTTTAAAGGCCCAGCTTGACAAACCCTGCCTGAAATGATCTAGTTGGGGATAGTCCTGCTTTGAGCAGGGTATGGGTTAGACTAGATGACCTCCTGAGGTCCCTTCCATCCCTAATTTTCTATGATTCTACAATCCTCCCTTATGTGGTTATGAAACAAAACTGGGAGACCAGAATTTGAGTTCAGCCTACTCATCTCTATGTGACCTTAAACAATGAATTTATTCTTTCTGAGTTTCTGATTTTTGTATATAATATTTACCTCTACACCTATGACCAAGCATGTAACTTTGGGTGTGGATACATGTATGTTTGGAGCTGTTTCAGAACGGGAATATTTCAAAAGGGGAGCTGCTGACTGGGAGCGTGCAGAAGGTGCTACATTCTAACAGGTATGTTTGGACAAGACAGGGGTGATACAGACAGGGGCATCCCTGGGGGGGCGAATTGGGCTGACTGCCCCAGGCCCTGCACTTTGGGGGGCCCCGTGGAACTGGGCAAAGTGGCCATGCTGCCGCTGGCTTCACATCCAGCCGCTCACTATCTCCTGCCCCTGCCACCAACACTGACACTGCAGATAGTGGCAGCAGCTTCTTCAGGTCTGGGGCACATGGGATCAGAGTGGGAGCAGGACCCCACATGGGATGATTTGCCCCAGGCTCTGCACCCTGCTCGTGTCAGCTCTGGATACAGATATAGCAAAATGACTCCAACTTCAACTCTGTAGGAAGTAGGATTATAGTTGAAGCTGTTTTGCTAAATTTGTATTGTTCCCAGCATGTCCACATGTAACTGTTAGAACGTGACAGTTCTTGAGCAGTTTGGAGCAAGAGTTCATCCTCCCCTTTTGAAATGGTGCAAAATGTGTGCATGTCAGTACCCTTTGCATTAATTCCTTTAGGTATCATAGAATCATGGAATCAATGAGTCGGAAGGGACCTAGACAGATCATCGAGTCCGACCCCCTACCATGGGCAGGAAGGAGCACTGGGGATGGCAGGGGTCATAGGACCCCAGCCAGGTGCCCATCCAGTGTCCTCTTGAAGATTTCCAGGGAAGGTGAGAGCACCACCTGTCTGGGAAGCCTATTCCAGGCTCTGGCCACCCTTACAGTGAAGTCGTTCTTCCTAATATCTAACCTAAACCTATCCTCCCTCAGCTTGTGGCCATTGTTCCTGGTGACTCCAAGGGGGACCCTGGTGAACAGACTTTCCCCGAGTCCCTGCTGGTGGCCCCTGATAAGGTTGTAAGCAGCCACAAGATCTAGGGCCCAATCTTGAAAATATTATGTCTAATTTGTGTTCATTGCAGATTTTATTGCCTAGATGTTCCCTCTCTCCAGGGTGACCAGCCACTCCCTTATATCACTATCAATATGGGATTTTATGAGCAGGGAAACAGATAATTCTGAGGGGGATTGTGTTCACAATAGTATAGAAAGTCTGCCTTACATCTCTGGAAAAGGGAAAGAAAAGATAGAAAACAATAATGAATGGTCTTGGAGATATACCAGCATTAGGAATTATATGAACAGAAGGAGAACACCTACATATTGAAGTTCATCAATGGATACAAAATACCTGGGGTTGTCTCCTGGTTGCACTGATTTCAACAAGATGAATCACAGCAGTAAGAATTATGCATGGTTGAATCTTTAATTATTATGAGCCAAATTTTTGTACAGCCCTTGCTTACACTGATTGATGCTTTAACTTAAGCTGATTTCATTTGAACTATTTGCCAAGTGCATCCGTTCTATCTGTAAGCAAAGGTAGCCATTTTATCAAAAAGAAAGCATTTTGGTGAAAAATGTTGTGAAGAGACATTATCAAAAATTATGTGCGTGTGCAATTCTTCAGAGAATGTCTAGCAAAAACATACAAGTTTTATTGGATTTGTTATACAAAGTATGCACTTAGCAAAATGACTTTTGTTACTGAAGCCATGTTTTCAGTATATGAAAAATGTTGATATAAGAAGATGTTTTAATGTGTTTTTTGAATGAAAACCAGAAAATTGAGTCATTTCAAACCCCATCAAATGGAGACAACTTTGAATTTCTTCACACAGCTGTTTTCTTGCAATATTTTCCAAATCTTAGAAGACTTCAGCTTTGTTTAAAAGGTTGACTTTGCCAAGACACTCAGCACTCCAGTGGCCAACACCAGTTAAGCAAGTACTTAATACACCTAAGTAGCCCTACTGACAAAATTGGGCCTATTCCATGTGCAAAGGTTAAGCAAATGCTGAAGGATTTTACTGGATTAGAGTCAAAGTGCTCAATACTTCTCAGAATTGATTACTTTACCTTTGACTCAGGAAGGGGTTTCATGACATTTAAATCTGTCTCTATTCAGATCACATTTTCATATGGCTGCTTAGTTCCTAGTGGCTGAAGTATTTAATCATATAAGGCCAAAGCTTGATAAGGTCAAAGCCTGACCTGAATAGGGACGGCTGTGTTCATGAACTGGGATACAGAAGCTTGATCCAAAACCTATTGAAACTAACAAGACATTTCCATTGATTTCAGTGGACTTTGGAACAGGCCCTAAATCTCCAATGCTGCCAACACTTGTGTATACAAATATTCTCACTGAATTCAAAGGAACTACTTCCATGTTTAACTTTGCTTACACGGACAAGTGTTTGTAGGATCAGTGTCTAAGTCACCCCATGCTTGTATGCCATGGTAAGTCATTGCAGGAGCATAGCCGGTGTCATGGAGCATCTGAAACTATGGATGCATTCCCATATGCAGGGGCGTGTGCTTGTAGCAGCAAAAAAAAGTAGCGGCACTAACTTGTGCTACTACTTTTTACGCTGAGCACACCCCTGCACATGTGCTTTACTGACAGTTCCTGCTCCTCCCAGCTTCTAGCATGCTGGAGGAGCTGGGGCGGAACTAGAGAAGGAGAAATGCTCTGGCTGGCATCCAGAATGTCTCCAGGGAGAACCGAGCCTCTGAATATGCCAGCACATGCTCCTGTGGTGTGCACTACACTGCTTTTACTACCAGGATTTCCTAGTAACAAGTGTTGCCCTAACACTGCAAATTTGCAGTGCAGAGCATGTTTTAACATGCCAGGTGTGTAGTTTGTGGTGATGCAAAGAGATTTTTGTGGTGCCACAAGCTGCATGTGCCTAAACATCTGGATCCAGACTATCTGTGCATTTCTATAAAAAGCAAAACAAAATATTTGAAGTAGGAGAAGAGTCTGAAATATGATAGCTGACATTAAATTTACATTTCTGAAGGAGGAAAGACATTTAAAGTCAGGGTCAGAATAGTCTTAAATAATTTTAAGAGATAGATTTAAATTAACATTTTTAAAGAGGAAACACTTGAAAAAGAAACATGAGAAATTCTTAATTTTTCAGCTAAGCTTGATATTCACAAGGGAGCTTAAAGATCCTCTTGCTTTTAATTTCACCAGAACCTTTTGTGGCTAATCATTTACACATGTTTAATTTTAAACAGAAAACTTTTCAGCAAAGCATGCACTTATGTGCTCAGGAAAATATTTTTTCTTGTGTGAACAATTCAACATGTACTTAGGTGTTTTGTAGAAGTGCAATTTTACTCAAGAAACCACAATATGCCACTCAAAGCCAACAATAAAGGTAAAATAATGTCGGAGGTGGGAGGAGATATAAGCCATGCTACAGAGCCAAACAATGCAATTGTGTCAGTGTTTATTATCATTTAACTAATTTTTAGATACTCATTACCATTTATCTCAACTTTTTCTAAGATATGGTATTATAGGCGATAATGCAATTATAGTATTTACTTAAATTCAAGACAGGGTTCCTCATCCTGGGGGAGGTCCTCATCTTGCATTTGAGTACAAGGTGCCGGGGGGCAGATAGCTGCTGTGGCGCTGGCTCCAGCTGCCCTCCCTCTCCCTTCTCTTCTACGCCCTGGGCTGGAAGGGGACTGGAGCCCTCTCAGAGCTCGAGTGAGGGGAAGTAACAGAAGGTCAGTGGGGCAGGTACCAGGGAGCAGACATGGGGAAGGAGGGTAGCAGGAGGAAAATTGGAGGTGGAGATAATCTGGAGGGGTCAAACTGCTCGACTCCTCAACTGCCCTCTTCTTACTGCTTCCCTCATTACCTGTCCCATCACTACTTGTGCCTCCCCACCACTGCTCCCCCTGACACTGCTTTCCCACTTCAGCAATGGAGGAAGTAAATTTAAGACAACCTTCCAAAAATTAGATTATCTACATGGAAAATGATAATAGATTTATAAATTTTCCATGTACAGAGTCTAATTATTGAGGGTCATTTTAAATCTAGAGTCATCTTGAATTTGGGTAAATACAGCATTACAATTTTAATGGTATGTGATATGTACATCTTGCTTCATCAGAGCCATCTTCCAATTTCCCACTCCCAAATTTTCATTTTTTTTTTCCTTGCACATATCTGAATTAAATCATTATGTAATTGTACTAGGGAAAAAAAGGAAACGGATGGTACAAGGTGGGCAGAGAATTTACTTGAAGCAATATGACAGACTCAATTTGACCATTTATTAGGCTCTTAAGAATCAGTTTATGGAAATAGTATGTTGACTCAGTGGACTAATTCTATAGTCTATTAGCCTCTTTGTTCCTAAGACTCAGGCCCAGAATTGATGTTCAGGGCAACGTTTTGTTTTGGCATTAAGAGATGAGTTTCTGAATTTTGATTCAGTTTTCTTTTGCTTTCGGGAGGGAAAAAAACAAATTATAAAGTTCCCAATTGGCTATTTTAAAACCCAGAGAAAAACCTGCTGACATTATGTAGCTTGCTTTTTGAATTCCAGGAGAACAGAAATTTGAGTTGATCAGATTTGTCCTCTTTGCTAGATGTTTGTATGAGCAGAAGATTTATCTGGATTTGGTTTCATGAAACAGATGGATAAATTGGCTAATTAAAAGAATTTGAATAAGCTGCAAAAAATGTTCCCTAACAACTGCAGCAGTTTTTCTTTTGCAGGAGTTACATATCCGTAACAGATGAGGAGCTTCTTGTAGACATACACAGTAGTCTCTAGTGTAAAGGACAACTAGGTTCTATATTTTGTTGTATCATTTTGACATCCCATTCATTCCACTTACTACCCCGTTCCCCCGTCCCTGAAATGGCTAGGCTTTACATAAGTTTTAAATCAGAATCAATACAAAGTGAATTGAATAGTCCTTTTCATTTTGTATCCAAACTTTTTTATTCCACACTATTTTCAGAGAATCCTTTCTGAAATTATGTTCTTGAAAGCTACAGAGATTTTCCCTTCTTAGTCTTTTCTGAAGTTCATTGTTCTTGGGAGGTGAAAATTTCAGAATGCTATAAAGCAAAATTTCACACTGCAACTTGTAGGTAGGGGTAATAAACTTGACTTTTTTTTTCCTTGTAATTCATTTCAATTAGAGACACCTGGACCCAGCGGATAAGGATTGCCCAATTTTCCATCGTTAGTGAGTTTTGAACACCTTTGAACACAGGATACATATTTTTTCTATACTTCAAGACAGTTCAGTTATATGAACTAGAGGTTGAGTTCAAGAAATTCATTTAATCTGAGGTGAGAAACCCAGATTTTTAGAGAAAGCAACAATTTTTTTTGTAGCAAACAATGGATTATTTTTGCCTGTTCATAATTTAGCAGATGCTTATTCGTTTAGGGGCAAGCACAAATCCAAACAAATAGCCTGAAAAACTGGGCAGTGCACAGGGATGTTCCTTGGCAGACAAATTATCCCCAAGCAAGCCTTTGCTGCAAACTCATGTCTTTAGTAGCTGCCTTAACTTCTACAGCTCTATCTTGTGGGGTTTAATGTGTATAGTTGTATCTATACCTGGCATGTTCCACTTCTCAACCCACTTCCAAACTCACACACAGCTCTACTGAATGCAGGCAGTGAGGATGCATGAATGTGTTATCAGTATGGCAATCCCCACTATATATCATTTGCATCATATCCAGGAGGGTCTAAGATTTGGATTTGCCCTTTATTTGCACGTGCTTGCTTTCACATAATAGTATGACTAATTGCCACCTACAGAATGACCCTTTCAATATGGAACAAAAGAAAAATGAGCCACCAGTGTGTCTTGTCTATGCCTAGTAGATTCATTACATAAAGCAGCAAAACAGTTGTGGCCCAAGAGCCATGAATCCTCTGAAAAAATAAATAGTATGAAAACAAAACTATAAACCACAAACATAAACCAGAAAAGCTTCTTTAAATGAACATTTAAAAAATCTGATTTCCATGAGGGATTAATAAGAAAAAAATATTTGAAATGATGAGGCATCCGATGTAATTTTATATTTTGGGATTATCATACAAAACTCACAATGAAAATCATATAAAATTTGCTTACATAAGGTGCTTCCGTATTTGGTAATCCTTTCCAACCCACATTATTGTTACATTGGAAAGATAATGCTCAAAATGCTTAGCTATTAAAGTTATATGGTATTCAGGGACTTTATATAAGTTGCTATAATGTATTTGATTGAGCATCCATCCAGGATTATTTTTAACACATCAAGAAAGCAGTTCATAGGGGAAAGACTTCTAGAATCTGCAGTATATGTGAAAAGAAAGATTTAAAGCAGACCTAAGGTATGCGGACATACTAAGCAAGTCTACATCAGCAAAGGACCATGCTAAAGAGTATTATATTACAATGAATAATGGCATGCCCACTCCGCATCCCCAACGTTTTAAAACAAATATAAAGTAGCTCCTTCCCTTAGCATGAAGCTGGCACACACTGATAACCTCCTGTCCATTTGATGGGCACCTTGCCTGCGTGTGGTGGGCATACTATTATTCACCGATGCCCCTTTGACAGTGTCCTCAGGCCCATTGTCCTTTGTCAAGTTTCTGTGTGGGCTTTGAAGGATGATATAAAACAGTCTTCTTTTTCAAAACGTTTGATTTTAATTCTAAATTAACTTCTCTTTGTTTAACTTTTATTGAATATTCTATGAACCCAAGGGTAAAATGCAGAATCTGTTTTAACATTATTTTGCATAATGCATTTGCACAATGTAAGTACTAGTACCCAGAAGGGAAAGAAAAGCATTTGATAACATTACCTTTTTGTACTTCGACTCTTCTCCTCAGTGTGGTATCTAACCAGTAAGGTTGTGTTTGGAAATTTAGATGGTCCTTTGTATACATATTTTAACCTTGTGATGAATATTTATGTTAAGGAAATGTAGCTGGTTTAAAAAAGAATGTTGTACTAATTCTTACCCAAAAAAGACATATATCAATTTGAATAATATATATTTGCATTTTATAGGATCTATTGGCAGTGCTCATTTTGTATTAACAAACATATATTCATAAAGAAAAGTACTTACATAGTTTCAATATTTGGATATTGTAAAATAGGGGCTACCTCCATTAATTTCATCAGCTGCAGAATGGCCTCACCTTTAATTTTAGTGAATGCTAAAGATGCTTACCATCTCAAAGATCATATTCTGGATAAAATGAGCAGGAATGACTTTAATAAACTAAGGTTATGAGCAGATGTAACACTTAGATCGAACTAAGTAGCTTACATATGTTTGAGGAGCTTAGAGTAGACAAAAAATGGCCAGCCACATCTAACTGACTTCACATGTATTAAGTTAGATCATGACTGGGTTAACCCAATCTGCCAAAAGTCTGTACACGTTGCGGGTACAGCTCCAGAGCTGGGAATACCCAGCCACTCTCCCCAATCTTGGCTCTGCATTTTTCCTATCCTGCCCACCCTGACTGGGCTATTTTTAGATCTGTGCTCCCTCTCCTCCCCAGTTACATTGAGATGAGCAACCCTCTGGACCTCCACCACAGATCCTCCAGTGTTCCTCAATCCCACCAACCCCAACTTCCCCACCCAGACCCACTCTGCAGACACACTATCCCTCCCCCCACCATGATTTACTTATATTGTGTTTGAGGTCCAGCTAGTAAACATGCATACAAGTTAGACCAAATCTATGATCACACGGCTTGAAGTAAGCTGCATTTTTGTAGATCAGTTCCTGGGAATGTCTGCACATGCCCTGATACACTGTTGAAATAATGGAAATTTTGCCATTGACTTTCATGAGATCAGGAGTAGACTTAACTGATCTGATTCTGCAGCATATCGAAGAATGTGCCTACCTTCATTTGATTAATCCTATGTAAAGATTAGGGTATGCATAGATACATTTCAGAATTGAGACCTACATTTTTATATTCTTCCTGCATGGTCTTTTCATGATATATGCTTGCTTGATTTATTCACATGCTATAGGCCTATATTAAATCTTTCTTTTCATCTAGATTGTAGATTCTAGAAGTCCTGGACCTATGAGAAGCTTGACAAACTGGTGTTTTCTGATTCTTTAAACCATATAATTACACATTTACCTTTAAGGATGCACCTAGTTCTACGTAATTTTCTATCTATGATATTCTCAAGTGTTTTGCTGGATTGGGGCCATAGAGTCTGTGATACTGAATACGTGTGATGAAAGGCTGAATTTACCTTACTATGTCATTTTTCAAGCTTGAGAGAGTTTAAAGATTCATTGAATTCTGCAGTTTTATTGTGAAAGTTCTCTGTAAACAGAGGTTTATAAAGTAAGTACCTCTGAACTGTTTCTATATCATTGCTAGCATGACAGTATAATTCAAATGACAGAATCTCAATAAAGCCAGGATGCACAAAAAAGTAAACAAGTTTTTAAACAAAAAAATCCAAGTATTTGTTAAATAGATCACAGCAGGAAAGGTCCATTACCATTGCAAAAAAACCAAACCCCTCTGTACTTAGTATGATCAATTATCTAAATAGCTCAAAAATATAATCAATCCATCAGTAGTATTCAGCATCTAACTCTGATACCTGATTGTGAATTCTCTGTGTTTATTCATATTTCTGCTAAACATTGATCCAGTAATGAATTAGCATCTGCTAGTGATGAATAAACATAAGATTGTCCTCCTTATGCAATTCTTAGTCTGGCTAGGTTTAAGAGAGTGTAGTCCAAGTCCAACTTCTTAGATATTTTGAACAATAACAACAATTTTTAAAAAGTTTATTTCAGCATAGGGAAATTAATCTCTAATCTTGACTCCGTTATGAGAAAAATATCCAGCAAATATTTTGCATTCTGTTCAATAATAATAATTTCTCTGTGTGTATAGGTATATGTGTGTACATGCACATATGTGTGCATGACCTTTCATCCAAGGCTGTCAAAGTAATTTACTTTGAAATCTTAATTTAATGTAAATCAAGGTGTTGGAAGATTAAATGATTTCCCCAAGGCCACGCAGTAGTATCTAGACAGCACTAGCAAGAGTACCCACAAGTCCTGTCCCATTTACAAGCTCTAGTCTGCTAGTATCTGTAAAAAGCTGGTGACTTCAATCCATTTCTGAGTATATATCTGCATGGCCAAAACCATCATTACCCTACGGGGAGCATACTACCAGTAACATTCCCACCTAGCTCTAAAAAGACCAACATATCCACTCTTTATTCCAAACATATCCTCTCCTACTATCCAGCTTTGCTGGCAATGCAAACAACCATCAAAATATAAACCTAGATCTACCATTACACTCCTTAGTGAAAGAGCCATCTCCACCATCCTTATGTTCTAAGTGAAGTTAGTGAGTCACACCTAGCATATTCTCCAGGGAGTCATTAAGGTTCAGTTATAATTTCCTGCTGATTGTCAGCTGCTGCCAATAGGATGTGTCAGCAGAGAATATTTTTTAAAACTTTGTGTCCTGGGTACACCCAAGGGTGTGCCCTATCCTCGGTTAGATGTGATGGGTAGGCAGTAGGGGGATGGACAGTGTGCTGTGAGAGGGATGGCAGAATTTAGGGTGGAACTCTCCTTCCTCTATAGAGTTAGCCCAGGCCAAAGTTCTTGACTATATACAATTTATTGAGTTACAAACATTTATATATAAAATGCCTTAAAATCAATATAGGTACAGGTATAGATACAAATTTACATATAAAGGTCCCTTGGCACAAGGAAGTCTGTCCTAGGGATGACATTCAGGTAAGTACCTGTGCCCTAGGCCCAGAAGAGGAGTGGATCCAAGGACAGTCAACTTGGTCTATACCACAAATGCCCATTATACACCCTTAAAGAGCCCATTACACAGAATTAACATACCCAACTGTATATCACACATTCATGACCATAATCAAATGACAATAGCAATAGATACATAATACGAAGCATAACTGTACCAGATATTAAGCACACCTTATCTAGGACCCAACCAACCTAGCCCCTCATGTCGGCTAGGGTCTTCTCCTATGCACCCTTGGGTGTCCCAGAGAACCCTCCCCAGTGTGTATTTGGGGTACCTCCCTTTCTACCCCAGGGAGCAGATGAGGGGGGCTGTGGGACCTTCCCCACCCACTCCTCTCAGTGTCCCTTGCCTGGGAGCACCTCACCTGCAGGACCCAAGTTCCCAGTAACTCATGGTCCTTCCACTGCTGCAGTTGATCAAGCTTCTGGGTCCCCCACACCAGCTCAGGCCTCCTGGAACCATCAGCCTTGAGTTGGGGTCCTTCCCCTTGGGCCCTGTGCCCCACGCAGGGCACCCAGGGAGCTCCTATGGGAGCTGAGCCCTTGCTGGCTCCAGTTCGCTGGCCTCATGATGGGGGTCTTTCCCTTCCTGGGCCCTGCTCTGGGCACCTGGGCTCTTTTAGTTTAATGGCTTAGCCACACTGTGAGGCTCTGGTTACCTGGCCTTAAGCTGGGGGCTAACCTGAGCAGCCTCAAACTTCTCTCAAGATTGGGTCTCCATGTGCTGACTTGCGCACCATGTGGGGCCCAATCAGCCTCGAGCTTCCCCCAGGGCCGGCTCTCCATGCATCAATCCACGCACCACCCCACCTAGCTGCTTGCTGGGTTTGCAGACTCAAGCCACCTCAAGTGGCTCTCAGAGCCTCAGTGCCATGGGCTGATCTGCACACCATTGATGCTCAGGTAGGGTCCAGATGATGGTCTTCTCTGGAGCTCCTCTCTCCTCACTGTCCCTCACCACGTCTGTCTCATGCAGCTCACACTGCTCCTTTTATTACCTCAGGGGGCTCCACCCCCTGAAGTCCAGTGGGCCCTCAGTCTGCAGGTCCCAATTAGGTCTGGGCGCTCCTCACCCCATCCCTTCAGGGAAGGCATGGCGCCAGCTCCTCCCAACTCTTCTCCTATTGGTGGATGGGCTCCATCAATCGGAATTAAGACTTCTTGGCCCGATATGCAGCCCGGGCTCAAGCAGATAAGTCTGCCACAACTTGTTACAGCATCCTATTCAACTTCTGAATAAATTGCCTGATCATCCCGTTATTTTCCCTCCAGGTCATTGTTAAGGCATGTTGGCATAAGTCAGACTGGGGAAACTTGCACTACTTTTACAGCTACTGAACATCCTATGTGTGAACTCCATTATCCAGAGCTGTAATCGAGCATTTTTCTACAACACTAAATACCTTTTAAACCCCTCTTCGCTTTTGCTAAAACTAGCTCTTGCTTTCTTTCATCTCCAAAAAATGCATGCCCAATCAGTATCTCTTTCTACCTTCACTGTTAATGTTAAGAGTCAGTCCAAACACATTGGTTTTCTGAAATCTCCTCAGGATTCAGTGAATCTCAAACAATCTCAGGGAGGAAATAATTGGTAATGGTTCTCCAGGTTCCAAAAAATCTCCATCAAGCTAAGACTCTGCATTCCAGATGCGATAGATTTTTTTCCCTCTTTTTGTGTTTTACATGCTCAGCAAAATGCCTGTTAATTATCCACTATTGTACATAAGTTGTTGGATCTCATTGCTTTAACAACAGTGGAAAAAGAGATGAAAAGCGTTTATAATGATTGACATATATAGGCAGATTATTGTAGATGTACAATGTGATTCATTTTGCTGAATCCTCTTTTACATTTAGTATTGATTACTTCAGTTTGGCCCACAGCATGCATAAACTCACAAGGCTGCCATGTCCTAATGAAATTGGTTCTGTGCCGTTCTTTCTAATATTTGTGAATTTTCATATATATTACTCAGCATTATCTTACATATGGGGAATTCAAGGCAAATAAGAATCCATAGAAATCAGCTTCTCAACACTCAAAATGCTCTGGACCTGTCCCCAGATGGTCACACTTCATGTGACTGAAGAAAGTGTTTTTATTATTTCACTGTGGTATCAATAGGAGCCTTGTATAAATTTCCCATGTGATTATTCATATGTGTATCAATGTCTTATAATAGATTAGACATCTGTCTAACATTTCCTTTAATGACTGCTCCCCATAATCCTTGCAGCAAGGGGCCATTGCACACTTTTTTTGTCTTTTCTTTTGAACATGTCAGTTTGTTTCCATATCAGCTTTCTAACTGTTGGGTATGTGATATCTCTTACTTGCAAAGCCTCTGAAAGGTCTCTGAGTTCCTTTAGGGCATCCAGTATTAAAACAAGGATTTTGATGAAAACAGTGGATGATTTTTGTTGCTGTTGTTGTTGTTATTCCAGCAAATGTATCTTTCTTGTGAATCTCTGTCACATCTATTTTGTTGGCTCTGTCAATTTGATAAGAGAGATCCTGGTATAGAAATCCATAGGCTGAGTTCATTGGAAATCAAAAGCAATCCACTGTGGTAAGAAAGCTTTTGCCATTTTTTTTTTATTTACCTGTAATGCTCTTGCTGACAGCTGACTTCAAGTTTGGTCTGGTTTTGGGGCACAAAACAATGTATGTCATGCTACTTTTATCTGAAAGCTTTAAACTCTTCACTTTTGTTCATGCCCTTAGTGGATTATCTACTGCTAGTTCCAGTCTCTGGGTGAAATCCTGGTCTCACTAAATTCATTGGAAAGTCTCCTATTGATTTCATCAGGACTAAGCTTTCTTATTATTTGAAGAGTACAACTTAGCATTTTTATGTTTCTTGAAACATGAAAAGATCATTTTGGCTTTATAATTTTAAGTATTCTCATAATAAATTTAATTTTGCTTGTTACACTTAATTGATTATGGAGTAGAAATATGGAGTGAAAGAAGTTGGATTCTGCATGCCATAAACTACTTGCTTGCAAGCATACTAAGTATTATTCATTGACATTGGAAAGAATGAGAATCCCTACTTCCTTCTCAGAAGCAAAGGAGGAGGAAATAGAGGTGCTTTATGGAACTGAGTCATACTACACCAGCAGCCTCATTTGTCACGATAAACATCACAATCACATAACAGTTTTTACTATAAGTAACTTCATGATGAAGTGGCTTCTGTTTACCTGAAGTGGCTAAGACCAAAAGTGAGTATTAATCACTTAAATATGTGAAAGTTTTTATTTTCTGAAGCATAGGATTAGGTATTATTACAAGTTATTTGTGCTGTTTTCTGTGAACCTTCCCAAATTGTGAGTCTTTTTACTGTATGCAAAAAATATGAACAGGATAGGCAAAAACATCCTTCATTTGTATGATCATTATAGGTTCATTCTATTAAAACTTGAATAGTTAATACTTGTAGGTCATGGATCTTTCTTGTGTCATCCTTACCCTTCTGTTGGTATGGGTTGCAATGGCATTGCATTGGCACTAATTCTGCTTAATTTAAGTTTTAACCCTCAATCCAATTGTTTGGACACACTTCTGCCTCACAGGAAATCATATTGTTTATGTGAGACTTACATTCCTCTTATAACCCTTTTTTTTCTAGCATACTGCAAAAGTCTTTATTTTTAAGTATCAAATATGTAGACAAGTAGGAACAGCTAAAGCTAAAGATGTTAAAAGCAATGATTGGGGTGCCCCAACCCACAGCTGCAGCCTGCTCGGTCTACCTTGTGCAGATCTGGGGCCATCCCCGTGCCCTCCCAGGTGAGCGATGGATGAGCTGCCAGACGAGCGGCTCCTGGATGAGCGGCTCAAGGACAAGCGACACACAGTGGCAGGAGCCACACCACCCCTGCCCCCCCGTGCCCTTCAGATGAGCCACAGCTCAGTCTCATGCCTGCCCCACCCCAGCTGGGCAGTGCCTACCCCAGCTCCAGCCCTACTCCCTCCCTCACTGTGGGGGGTGTTGATCTGCCCCTCCACACCCCTTCCCTTCCCTCTCCCCTTTCACCACAACAGACTTACCAGCTGCACACAGCTCTCCACCCTGGCAAGCTGTGCTCCTCACTGCTTGAATGTTGCACTGCAGCTGCACGCACACATGGGCATTTGTTGGCCAAATTATCAGCCATTTCAGGCTGATTTCCAATATAGTCAATTTTCTTTATATTGGTGCTGATCCAATATCAGAACAATGTATCAGTGTACCTCTAGCCATGATGTTTCCCTCTGTTGCATACCATTTTGTAACATGCTTCCCTATCTGGTAGATTTTTTCTTTAAGGGCCCAAAACATGCAAAATGCAAACTAGAGGGAAAAATTAAAAAAAATAAAAAGGAAAACATTTCTTGTATGATGAGTAGTGTCCAAAACAGCACAGTGCAGAATGGAAAAATGAGGACAATGCAGCCATCACAAGATGAATACAAAAGCACTTGGGCAAATATTTTTAAATAAACAAAAACGAGAAATAGGAATTTTAAAAGTTGGCATCTCTCAGGATGTTTGGCTCCCAAGATAGACTAAGCTAGTAAGAACAGATTTTTTAATTGAGATCAATAGTTCTCAACCTTATTAGACTCTGGATAACACCAAGTCCACTGAAGTCCAGCTCACAATGATTTTGAGCCTTGAATCAAGTTCTGGAACATTTTCATTCTTTTATTCTTCTGAGATCTTATCAACTAAAAATTAACAACCATTATGGATAATGTATAGATAATTGGAATTTTGTCTTGTTAAACATTATTTCAGAAAACCTCACAAAACACACACATCACTACAAACAGATTATGTTGCTATTTTAAGTTTAACAAAGGGGACCCAGCAGCACATGATCCATATATAATATGTATTCTTTAATGTCAGCAGTGCCATAGCAGTGAAGTTTGCCCTCACCTCACCCACCCTCACCCTACACACATATCCAGGGGGCACATGCCCCCTATGCTTGCCTGGGAGCACACACAGTGGTGGGATCCATCTTTCCCCTGACTACATGCCCCACTCCCAAACAAGCCACTTGCAGCTCCATCCCTTGTCCCTGCCTCCCCACCAGCTGGGCAGCACCTGTTGGTGCTCCTTCACTTCAGTACCTGGGGTGGTCACCCCGCTACCTTCCCCCTTGCTATGGCACTGAATGTCAGCATGCTAATTCTATAATGAGTGCAAATATATGTCATACATGTAATCTAAAACTATTACAATACTGATACCATTAAAACACTGGCACTGATGCATCCATATGACATGACATTTTCGTTTCCTTGCCACTGTTTTATTTCTCCTGTTAACTTCCAGAAAAGCAGTGTTATCAAGAATTGTTGAAGTAATTGTCTTTTTCATGCAAAGAAAAAATATTGTATTCTTACAACTGACGCATCATATCACCCAGACTGTGGATTATTTTGTACAAGTCCGGATATTTTGTATAAGTATGAACTTAATTGGCTAAGACTATCTGAGGCTTCAGCGTGGCAAAGAAATATGCCTGAGTGAATTTTGACATGCCTAGGAAGCACCCTTTGCAGGATCAATGTTTTAGTCTGTTGTTTCTTCTTCAATGAAAATATAATTAATAGAAAAGTGACAAAGTGGAAACAAGAATAAGAGTGAAAACAATGGAAAAGGGCTTTTAAAAATATTTTTAAAAAACTTTTAAAATGTTATCAGTACTCTGGGAACATCTTTCATAAATAAACACCCATTTGAGAGTCATAGACTCCAACAACAGTAGAGTGCATTCTCACCAGTCTCTCACCATGTTTTCTAACCAAATGCCTATAAACCAGCTATCCCAAAGTAGCAGAACGATAGTTTTTTTCTTTACGCTCTTGGATGCTCTGAAATGCAGCTGAAGTTGAAAATAATACTGCAAAAGCAGTATGTTGTAATTCCTCATGTATATTCTGATCCCTGCTTCTCTTTGAATTCAATTTTTTTGGAGCATACAATTTTAGGCAGTATTACTAGAGTTGGCAGTTAGCATTTTTCCCTCATTTAAGTTCAGCACACATGGCCTAAGAATATTTGGTGCAATATCAAATATCAAAGATCTCACTGACGGGATTGTATTCACAAATCACCATATTGGTATTCAATGTATTATTGTTTATAATCAGATCATTAAGTAGGCTTTATGTATCAGTATTGTCTGCATTTTCAGAGGAGTGAAGAGTGTGTAACTAGTACTGAAATCAGATAGAACTCACAAATTCTTATTATATTTGAAAATACAACCATACAAAAATACTGGGATGGTATCCCTCTTGATAGCCTATTGTGTATTTTGTTGTTGTTGTTTAGCTTTTACCCATTGTTCCTTGGAGCCTTACATTTTAGAAGTAGTTCTTCTTGGTTTCTGTTAGGAAGTATTCAAACCAGATTTTAGCATCTTTTCATAATCATCACTCTTTAGCTAAACCAGCTGCACCTGAATAAAAGGAATACCCATTCCTTCTAAATATTGTACAGGGCATGTGATATGACAGACTAGATCCTCACCGATCTCAGAGGATGTCATTTTAAAATGCATAAATCCAGAGATGAATAACAGTAACAAAACAATGGCCATGTTATTTCCAATCACATAATATGTACTTTAAAAAAACCCCACCATGATATGCATGCACCAGAAAAACAAAGTAGCTGTCTGCATTATCTCTAATTGCACACCATGTGCTCTAAAAACCTCCCACAAAAATATCACACTGGAATTACAAAGGAACAGTCCTCATTATCCTCATTATCTCGTTCTTATGGAATTAAAGAAATAGCAGTTTGCACAGTAATTTACAATTTTTAGTAGCATTTTAAATACACACACACACAAAAAAAACAAGCTTTGATTGTGAGATCCAGGAAATCAAAGATAAAAAAATTAAAAGTGTTTAAGTGAGTTAGGAGCCTATGCCCCATCTTCAAAATGACTTAGCCTCAAATTTGGAAAGGTATTTTCACATTTATCTGCTCAGTATTGACACCTATGTCACCATTTTCAAAAATGATTTGTATACCGAAGAGCCAGAGTCTTACTTAGCTACTTAAGTCATACAAGTCTATATTTCTATACATATTCAGACATCTAAAAAAGAAGATACGTAAACACCCAGTGAGATTTTTAGAAGTGATTAGGCACCAAACTGCCTTTTAAATTAGCAGTAGTTAGGAGTTTCAGGGCCTTTGAACATGTCAGTAGGCACCAATGTGTGTCTTCAGACATAAAATCACCTCAGTTACTTTCAGTGAAATACAGGCATCGAAAAATATAAGTTACTTTTTGAAAATGAAATTTAAGGCTCTACGTCATTTAAAGAACGTCTGTGCAACCTCTCTCTTGCCTTTGGCTCTGTCACCAACAAAAAAAGCTCTTCCTACTTGGATATATACCTCTTGGGCATGATATATTCAATGGAAGCACACAGATAAGGCTCTTTTTGTCAGTACCAATCCTTGAGTAAGTCAGAAGGGAAGTTGTGTAAATATGGTGTTTAGCACTAGTGAATATTTTGCTCAAAGTCAATACAGACAAGTTTTTTATGTGTTCACCTGGTTTACTACTTTCCACTCTTTTTTTTTTCTTTTTGATATTTGTGAGAAGTAACAATTGAGCCTGATTCTGATATCTTATTCACACTAATTGCACACTAAAAGGGGTAAAACCACCTGGGGCTAAATTCACAAAAGGATTTGAGCATTGTGATACTTAGCATGACAATGCCTATGTTTTAGGTGCCTGGCTATCACAGTTAGATGTCTATGCCCCTATTCAGTGTAAGGGATAGATAAAGCACTTCAGGAAGGGTTTCACAAAAACCAACAGGCTGAGTAGAGAGCCATCTGAGCTAGCCATTAGGAAAAGCTGATGAGAGGAATTCTTCTTATTACCTGTGTCTCTCTGGGACTCAGGTACTTCACTGAAGGATGATCCCTATGTCAGAGTCAGAATCCACAGTCCAAAACTTTTTTCTGGACATTCTTTTCAGAAACAGAGCAGGGATCATTCCTTCTTTTAAAACATGAGCTGAGGAAGAGATGGTGCTTTTTAGTTAAAGTAATCACCTGGATGTGGATGACCTAGGCTGCCTATACATATGCTGGGGAGTCAGGGGGAGGGGGGGAGCATTTTAATTAAAGTGGTTCCTGGACAGCCACTCTAATTAAAATGGCTCACCGTCATGTATATTAAGCCCCACACGTTGTAAAATAGCCATGAGACAGTTTATCTAAAGCTCATTCAATGAGATTTAGATAAAGCGCTCCTGTGGCCTTTTAAAAATCGGTGAAGGATTAATATAAGTGATGGTGAGGTGACGCTGGAGCGTCCTAATTAGAATATGAACAAGTATAGGTAGCCCTAAATTCTGTATTCTCCTCAGCCTGAGTCTCACTTCCCAGGAGAGTATCCCAACCAGCAAACTTCAGAATATGTTATTCTGGGCATACCCTTCAACCCTTCTATTGAAGTTTTACCTTGAGAGAGAGAGACATATGACAATTCAAAATTCATTAAGCTAGGGAGAAATTGGAAGAAAGAGTATTACTGTAACTCAGTGAGTAGGGCATCATATGAGAGAGGAGATAACTAGTTTCTGATTCTTCCATTAAGGATTACTTATGTATTTATCCAACCGCTATTTAATTTAGTACCTAATTTTAGGATCCTTACTGAATTCAGAATTGGCAAGGTTATCAAGTTACATAGTCTTGACAAGATGGCAGCAATTCTAGCAGTGTACAGAAATAAAACATTAAGTGCTTAGCTAATTTCACTGGAGAAAACATAGGTACCTATACGCTTTAGGTGTCTGAAGAGATAGATGGTAGTTTTAAGGATCGCTATCCTGGATTTAGCTGTACAAATTCTACCAGTCTTGCTCTATGTGCCCAAATCCTTTGGTAGGTCAGGTGCTGATACTTGTTCTCCAGTGCCCTTTACTGTAGTTATCATTCTTTGAAGTCTGCAATTCTTAGCATTTTCTGGAAATTGCTATATGTTCCTGAGAAGCACAAAGGTGTGTTCAGTGTCTGACTTATGAAACTTTTGAGGCAAGATTAAGTCATTTAAGCACAGCTTCTGTGGGGATATCCTTGCATCAAAGAAGGGAACCACTCACAATTCTTCCCTTGTTTGTGTGCAATCTACTTCCCTCTGTACACCTGTGCCACTGCACAAGCTGGTGAGGAGGATGGGGGGCCACTGCAGAGAGCCTCTGCAACCTGGAGTAAGTATAAGTAGAATAAACAGAGTAGGAGCCTTGCTCATATGGGCCCTGCCATCTAAAAAGAAAGTGTGATGGGATCTGATGCATGATCCCAACAATCGCACTTCCTACTATGCCACATGTGCATATGACTGGTGCAGGGAGAGGCTAAGATCATAATCCTGGGCTCCCCCTGCACTGATAATCTTTGCTCCAAGGCCAAGCGCCCTGTCAGCTGATTGAGGCTCCCAGCCCTGGGAGTTCACCAGTCATGGGACTGCATGGTGTGACCCTTTGGTTGGGATCTCTGATCACTGACAGGGATCCCACCTGTAAGGGCACATTGGAGCTCTCAGCCATGGGGCCTGCGGCACTCTGCACTCCTGTGATGGGAGCTCCATCAGCTGATCAGGGCTCCCAGCTGGGGGAGATCACTGTACTCCATCAGTTGGGAGGCCTGATCAGCAGGCCAATGCTCCCATCCTCCAGAACACAGAGTGTGCTCCTAAGGCTGGGAGTTACCACACAGGAAAGAGATCCGGGGGTTATTGTGGACAGTTCACTAAAAACATCAGCTTAGTGCTCAGTGGTCATCAAAAAGGCAAACAAAATGTTAGGGATTGTTAAGAAGGGAATTGTAAATAAAACAGAAAGTATCATTATGCCCCTTTATAAATCCATGGTTCCCCTTTATAAATTCATCCACAGCTTGAATACTGTATACCCAGTTCTGGTCCCCACACCTCAAAAGGCTATAGAAGAACTAGAGAGGGCACAGAGAAGGACAACAAGGATGATTAGCGGTATGGAAAGGCTTCCATATGAGGAGAAACTAAAGAAGTTAGGTTTATATGGTTTAGAAAAGAGACACTTGAGGTGGGACATGATAAGTGTTTACAAAATACTAAATGGTGCAGAGAAGCCAAGTAGGGATTTATTATTTATGATCTCTCACACTACAAGAACTAGAAATCACAAAATGAAACTAGTATGTAGGAAGTTTAAAAGTAACAAAAGGAAGTTCTTTTTCACACTGTGTGTAATTAAAGTGTGGTACTCATTGCCACCAGATGTTGTGCAAGCTGGCAGCTTAGCCAAATTCAAAAAGGAGTTGAACAAATTCTTGGAGGAAAGAGGCATCAGTAGCTATTGACCTGGGAGTTAGGGATACAGCCTCTGAATTAGAACTTCCTAGACTTCAAATGCTGGATGCTGCAAGTGACAGAAAAACAGTGGAAAAATCCCTGGTCATACCCAGTTTCCTCTCCCTTTCAGCATCCACTCTCTGCCTCTGTGTGACACAGGATGCTGAGCAAGATGGACCTATGGTCTGACTCAGTAAGTGACAATTCTTATGTTCTTACATTCTTACACTGGCCACACATTCAATTAAAGTCATGATAGGAAGCAACCATAAAGTTAATACACATTTTTTGTGTAATAACTTTGGGTGCATATACACATGCTCTGACATGTTGTAATTAGACCACATTGGAGCAGACTCAATTGAGTGTTCTAATTAGAATGTTCCAGCATGCTGCAGTGTCATGTATATTAAGTGTTTCACATTTCAAAATGGTGGCAGGGGTTCTTTAACTAAAACTCACCAAAAAAGTTTTAGTTAAAGCACCCCCATGGTTATTTTGAAATGCAGGATACATGTGACACTGCAGTGTTTCAATTAGAGTGTCTCTCCAGGGGCTGCTCTAATTAAATGCCTCTCCCCCTACCCCCCAAGCACGTGTATAGACACCCTCTGTCACTTATTCCTGGTTTTATGACACCATTAATTGAATGAATGTGTGGCCAGGTCACTATTTAAAATGTGATTAACTAATTAATCACATTTAAAGTGTAACATGTGTCAGAGGCCAGAGACACTCCATACCTGGCAAAATCCAGCTCTGTAAGAACACTGCTATTTTCCTGTGGTATGTAATAGGATGATACTTATGTTATTTTTCCATTTAAATTCTGATAGGTAAGCTCCAGTCAAAGCTTATTTGGAGATTTGACCTCATACCCTAATCTCACCACTCAGGACACATTTTTAATAATTGACATCATGCTTCCACTGAATGTACCAGCAACTCAAGAGATTGGGTGTTTTCCAAGCCTATTGCCATTAACTAACAGCACAAAAGAAACAATATGGTATGGTACAAATATGATTCCACAGCCCAACCTGCTGATCTGCATTTTGAACAGACTAATTCTGCTTACAAATTCCTACCTACCAAAAAGATATAATGAATCACTTCAGTAATTGAGTGAACCACTTTTTATGTTCTAGAATTCATCATCTAAAATACAAGGATACCCCTCTGATTCTTTAAGGTGACATGCAAAAAAGCCTTGTTTCCTTGTTTTCTGCTTTGTGATATAAAAGGAAGGTCTGCCTTTTTATGGTGGAACTATTTTTTTCAGTTTCTATTTTACAGGAGAGAAACAATGTTTTGTTCCTCAAGAAGACTCTTGCCTGGAGAATTAATTAAACTTTACAGTTAAGAGAGTGAAAGCTAAAGAACTAAAAGAAAGAGTCTTTTCTTACTATTTGAAATTTGTTGGTCATGGTAGCACTTTTATATAACTGAAATGTATCATGAACAGATTGTAGAAAGGATGTTATTAAAGGTTCAGTTAAATTACAAATCTATCTAAGAATCCAACCTCAGCAAAATCTAAGACAACAAAGTGTTATCTTCTAAGGTTAAAATAGTACTTACTAGGGCTGTGTGAAGCTTTGGTTCTTGATTCAATTTGGTGCAATTTGGTGGCCAAATCTCTGAATCTAAATTGAATCAGAGGACCCTTTAATCTCTCCAAATCGAATCGGAACCTTCCAAATCAATTTGGAGATATTAGGAAAGATTTTGAGATTCGGAGATAAACTCAGCTTTAAATGTTTTTTCTACATACCTCTAGGTATGAGGTGGCTTGTGAATGCTGTGATGGTGAGGCACATGGAGTATCCCACAGAAGTGGGGGGGGCAGGTCCCTAGTGTGCTTGGCAGCAGACCTGGAAGTGGACCAGAAGCACTGCTGCCCCCCCCCCGATACCCCTGGGTTGGCAACTGATGCCTCCTAGGTCTGGGAAGGGGCACTGTGCTTGATTGCCGAGCCAGGGGAGGGCACGGGGGGCCCTACACAGTCAGAAGTGGACTAGAAGTACTTTTGATCCACTTCTGGGTTCACTGCTGAGCATGATCCTCCCCCCACCACACACACACAAACACTCTTGTGGGATGTTACATCCACCCCACCATCACATCATTCATGAGCTGTGCCTGGTACCTCAAGGTATGTAGAAAAAACACTTAAAGCTGTGTCTATGGCTAAATTGCTGATTCTCCGAATCAGCATCAAATCTTCAGATTCAGCTGAATCGAATCAAGGACAGTGATCTGAATCAATAAATTGAATCATTGTCCCTGATTTGGGCCAAATGCAAATCAAATATGGCCCGTTTCGCACACCCCTAGTACCTACATAAACATGACTTTTAAAAAAACTTTTGTGAAAAAAGTTAATTATTCTTCATCCAACATAAACATCAACAAGGAAAACAAACCTTATTTGTAATATTGATAAAGAGATAGAGAGATATATCAATCGATAGATAGATTGATTGATTGATCATTGTTATATTTATATGGGTTTACAGAGTTTAGTTCCTAATAAAATATATTTACCATATTTACTCAAATATAGAACAAGGTTTTGCCCGCAATGAGTATGGGGGGAGGGGGAAAAGCTCCTCATCTTACATTCTCATACAAGGAAATATCATTAAATACATTGTCTATCATTAAACTTCAAGAAGTTGTGATCCCCACTTTACTGTACATAGCTGAGATGTGGACAATGTATAGGAGACATCTCAAGTCATTGGAAAAATACCATCAGTGCTGCCTGTGGAAGATCCTTCAAATCCAGTGCCAAGATAAACACACCAACATTAGCATCCTATTGCAAGCAAACACCACAGGCATTGAGGTGATGATCCTCCAACATCACCTTCACTGAGCTAGCTATGTCTGGAAACCTAAACAAGTTTTATTCTCTCAGCTCAGTCAAGACATACATGCAAGAGGAGGGCATAAAAGGCACTTCAACAATGTTCTCAAGGCCAACTTAAAAAAATGCAACATCAACATCATCTCATAAGAGACCACTGCCCAGAACTGTAACATGACATGGGAAAGCAGGACTGGTATGTCTCAGCCTGAATCAAGAGTCCAGAGCCACCCACTCTGCATTGAAACACAAGCCAGATTTGAAACAGAGTCTGTTGACCCTGGATGGAGCCTCATCAGCTGTCTGCAAACCCACAGATAAGACAATCATGGAAGATAATCATCCTCAACTGTGAGGGATTGCCAAAGAAGAATCATTAAAATACTGCCAAAAGTATATATGCTTAGTAATAGAAACCAACTATGAAATTGATTAAAAGCAGCCAACACTGAGCATAACTATAAAACACATTTCCCATATTGGGCAAACGTGCTGATGGGAACTTGTTTTTTAAATTAAAGTAACAAAATCTTAAAATCTATGTTGATGGGAACTACTACAAAGATATATTAGTGCAGCCCATATAAATCAATCTTATAGTGGTAATTGCTGCACACAATCCCTCTTAGCACCGACAGTTTTTCAAGTCATGGTGAGCACTAGGCTGCATACATTTTGACTTCCTCTTCATTCCCATAGCTGAGCTGTGCCTTTCCCATTTCCAATCATCCCTACTTCTTCACCAACCTTAAATGTCTGAGAAACATCATGAAATAGGGCTCCAGACAGTTCACCCAGAATCTCCTTGTCACCCCCTATCTCAGCATGTTGCATACAATTAATATGGCCCTACTCTCCATGAGCTGGAGCCAGACCAGGTTGCCCTGTGCCTCACCTACATACAAATTTTTGGAGGACCCCAGGAATCATAACAAGAAACCCTGGTTGCAGTCATGAGTAGAGGGGTAATTAGCACATGGATGCTTTGTGGGGGTATGTGGAATACGCACACGTACTCAACAGTGCTGAGCTATGGGGTCATGTGGAAGAAGTTGCAGGAGCAGAGGGCAAGAGGGATACCTGACTCTCCCAAGATTTATTTTCCCTGCTGAACCAGTGGAAGGAGGACAAATTAAAGGCAAACCTCCTATAATTAGATTCTATAACTGGAAAACTATAACAAATATATACATTTTCTATATATAGACTTCGATTATTGCAGGGGTTGCCTTATATTCAGGTTCATCTTATATTTGAGTAAATACAGTAGTTATTTTCCCTAAAAAATCTTGAGGAGGGGGTGTGTGTTTTTCTTTTGTATTAGTGAATATGTTATGTTGTTTTTGAATGTTGAACTAATTCACAAAGGCACGATCATTGGAAACCTTGGTACTGTGTCTTTTGCATGAAAAATGAATTTTGTTTGTTTATAGGAACAATGGTTCCTGCACTTTGGCACTTTTTCAGAGAAAACAATAAAATTTCTCGTCATACAAAAACAAACAATTGCTTTCAGAATGTAAGTGACCCCAACCCCTCCCATTTATTGAGAAAAGGATATTCAAATTACAAAAAGTTATACACACACATACACACACACATCCTTCTGCTTCACAGTGATGCAAGAGTGCCCCCAGTCAAGCATATCTTCAAGTGTTTACATTTGTGATTTTTACTTTTCCTCCTGCCTTTGTCTTATGTCTTTATGATCTTATCCAGCTTTCCTACTCTTCTTTTTTTAATTTGTTAATTAACAAACAAGATAAGACTATAAGGTCACCTTCAGTGTAGGTTTTCCAAGATTATTTAAACGTAATGAATAAAATTGTAAATTCTATTAAGGCTTTTTACAACTAATGAAAATTATCAATGTGTTACACAGCTGCATATCAGTTTTGTTTGTCTAAGCCCAGAACAGAATAGGTTTTATAAATAGACCCCAAATGTGACTATGAATTCTGCATACTAATCAGTTCATTTTAAGATATTGTTTTGCAATACTTTTAAGATCCAACCATGCTGGGAAAAAAATCACAGGTTGCTGGAACAATGCAGAGCAATTTCGCTCCAAAGTTACTAATGGAGCACCATTTCCTGCAAGAAACATCTAGCGTTGATGATTTCTCCTTTTTAGTCAATGTTGAGACGAAAGAAGGCTCTACACTAAAGGAGAAAAAATTATACAGGCACTCTAAAAAGTAGAATATGGAGTAGTTTCTTCAGTACAGATTCAAGCAGCCTAACCATAACTCTTTTTTTTTCCTAAATAAAGCTTACTGAAATACACCCAGATCCTTTCCCCCTAATTATGTTTCTTACAAAGACCAAGTGAGAAAAAGGGGGAAGGGGAATAACAATGGCAAGGAAGTCAGAGGTATTTTGTGTTTCTGCTGAAATTATTTCTCTTCCACCAGTAATTTTATTCCAAAATGTGGCTGAAAATCCTTTCTCCTTAAACAGCAATGTAAATCACACCCATGTGCAGGATCCTTACTTAAGAGGAGACGCAAGTGATTACTAGGGATGCACCAATAAAGAATTTTGCCCAATAACAATGGCCAATTATAAACCAACCTTATCATCTGATACCAAGCTGATAGCCAAAATGCAGCCCAGCAGCTTGGAGAGCAGCATCTGGCTGGTAAGTCTGTGGGGGTGGAAGGGGTGTGGGGGAGGGAAGAGGCATGGAGGGGCAGATCAAGGCCCCCACAGTAAGGGAGGGAGTGGTGCTGGGGCAGGGGCAGGTGCTGCCCAGCCAGGGTAGGGTGGGTTGTGGGACAGAGTCATGGGCAGCTTGTCCAGGAGGCATGGGGGGGAGGGGAGAGGGACAGGGAGGGAGTGCAGCTCCCAGCACTGTGCACACCCTCAGGGGAGGCATGAGGGCCATGTTCCCCCTG
>NW_017729000.1:33245594-33246456 GCF_001723915.1 Gavialis gangeticus
TGGAAGGGGTGTGGGGGAGGGAAGAGGCATGGAGGGGCAGATCAAGGCCCCCACAGTAAGGGAGGGAGTGGTGCTGGGGCAGGGGCAGGTGCTGCCCAGCCAGGGTAGGGTGGGTTGTGGGACAGAGTCATGGGCAGCTTGTCCAGGAGGCATGGGGGGGAGGGGAGAGGGACAGGGAGGGAGTGCAGCTCCCAGCACTGTGCACACCCTCAGGGGAGGCATGAGGGCCATGTTCCCCCTGGATTTGTGCACAGGGTGAGGGCAGGCTTCCTGCTATAGGCTCAGGGCCAGGGCCTATGCTGGCCTCTTCCAAGTGGGAGGTCTGGACCGGCTGCACTCAGAGCAGATGGGGGTAGGGCAGGTGGTGGCAGCACTGGAAGGAGAAGGCATGGGGGGGCAGTGGAAAATTTTGGTATGGCAGTAGACCATCCCATAGTCCCTCATCCCATTGCTGCCACCACCCACCTTGCCCCACCTTGCCCCAAGCACAGCCCCTGCCCAGCCCCCTCACCAGGAAGAGGCCTGCACAGCACCTGGCCCTGAGCCTGCAATGAGCAGCCTGCCCTCACTCTGTGCACAGATCTGGGAGGCACATACCCCCATGGACACCCTGGGTTGCATACAGCGTCAAGAGCCATGCCCTCTGTCCATCCTCCCTATGCCCCCCATGCCCTGCCTGTCCCCAGCTGGGCAACATCTGCCCCTCCCCTGTTCCAACCTCCCATCCCCACTCTGTTCTTCACCATGGGGGCCTTGATCTGCCCCCCACACTCCCCTTCCCCCACCCCACACCAACTTACCGGCTGGATGCTGCTCTCCAAGCTGCTGGGCTGCACTCCTGAGTGGTGCACACTGCTGCTAC
>NW_017729000.1:33246679-33247519 GCF_001723915.1 Gavialis gangeticus
CCCTCACACACAGCCCCCTTGCCCTGCTCTTGCCCCTTCTTCCCCCACACAGCCTTCTAGCCCTGCTGGTGCCCCTCACCCCCACCCACAGCTTTTTACCCCCTCAGTCCTGCCTGAAAGCACCCCCAGCTGCCAGAACAATGGGGCCAGGGACCTGGGTTCACAGCCCTCTGCCCCTGGCAGGAGGCGGCAGCTGCTGGAGCAGTACAGAGCCCAACTCCCCCCCCACTGTCTGATGCCTGCTTGCTGAGGACTTAGGTGGGGTGGGGCTGACTCCCCGCCACAGTGCACACTCATGGGGACAGAAGGGACCCATGCCCCCCAGATATGTGTACAGAGTGAAATGGGGGTGGGATCAGGCTTCCACCTTGCTTCCCTCCCCCTGGGCCTCCTAAGCCCTGCAGGTGTGACCTGGTGCTGCAGGGTAAAGTAAGGCTGCACAGAAAGATGCTTACCTCTGTGAGCTCCATGCTTCCCTGGTGATGTGTCCCCTGTGCATATGGCAGCAGTAAAGGGTACAACCACATTCTGCACCCCCACTGTACAGAGGCTGCATTGCCAAGGTATTGCAGAGCTTGCAGCAGCAAGCAGCTTTCCTGCACAGCCCTGTTCTGCTTTGCAATGCCGGGTCACACCTGCCAGGCTGTGGAGACCCTGAGGGAGAGCAGCAGGGTGGGGAGCCCAAGCCTGCAGTAGGAAGCCCACCTCCACCCCACACACAGATCTGGGGGGCATCGGTCTCTCCATCCCCTGAGAGTGTATGCAGTGGTGGGGAGCTGGCTCCACCCCCTGCCCCTCAGACAAGCTACCTGCAGCCCCATCCCACTCCCCACCAGGACC
>NW_017729000.1:33252519-33258652 GCF_001723915.1 Gavialis gangeticus
GCAGCAGGGTGGGGAGCCCAAGCCTGCAGTAGGAAGCCCACCTCCACCCCACACACAGATCTGGGGGGCATCGGTCTCTCCATCCCCTGAGAGTGTATGCAGTGGTGGGGAGCTGGCTCCACCCCCTGCCCCTCAGACAAGCTACCTGCAGCCCCATCCCACTCCCCACCAGGACCCTGTGGCCACACATTGCCCAGGCCCCAAGTCCCGTGCACTCTTCAGCTGGGCAGCAGCCCTAGCCCCAGCCAAGCCCAACTTCCTCCCTCCCTCACTATGGGGGTATCAATCCTCCTCTCCACTTACCAGAAGGAGCCAGGCTGCCTGGTGGCCATGTGCATATACATGTACATGGCACCCCCGGCCTGACTGCCCTCCTCCCATTCCCTCCCAGTCCCCTGCAGGCTAGAACTCAGCCAGCCTGCAGAGGGCTCATTGCAAAACTACTAAATCTTTGGGTTTCTCTGCCAAAATGATAAATCTGCATTTTACTTTGGTAAGGCGGGGGGGAATCTGCATTTTACCCCATTTTTCCTTGGGAAACGGAAAACCTGGAACCCTGTTGATTACTTTAAAATATGGATAGGATTGCTGCAGATAGGTACTCAGTACATGGGATGTCCAAGGGCCCTTTCCCCCTTCAGAAAGAGGGCCATCATCTGAAATGTGTAAAACTTTCCATATGTCCATCATCTTAGCTGACCCCCATCCCCCCACAAAAAAAAAGTTGGCTCCAATGGGTGAGGTCTCTTATGACCAGCATCTCTTGCTGTCAAGCATTCATCCAAGAGACCTCCAGAGTTTTCTAGATGAAAAGCAATGATACTAACAGATCTTTAATATCCATGGATTAGGAGAAGCTTAGAAGAAAGAAATTAGCATGTTAACAACTTCTACCTCTCACCCAGGGCATAAGGACTTAAGAAGCAACAGACCAATGGTCAGTGTTACCCAGTATGCTTTTCCTGACAGTAACATGTGATATATCCAGGTCAATGCTTCCCTTCTATCTTGAATAATCTATCCCCTGTTCAATACTCTCCTTGTCATTTGTGTCATTATAGGTTTAGAGATGCCAGAGGAAGCATCCCTAGTCATTCTGTTGGTGCAGCATACCTAGCAAGAGATGTAATCTTGACTGACATATCTATCTAGAGGAAGATAAAATGATCTAGATGCAGGTAAAACTCCTTTAAGAAGCATTTTATTTTGCTTGGATACCAGTTGAGTTAGAAGATGTTGCTTCAGAGAACAAACATATTCCTCTGTTGTATCTATTCCTACTACCTCAACATACAAATGGTACTGTTTTTTTCTCTTCCAAGCAGGTTAAGGGAGATCTACAAACAAATATTCATAGATAGAATATTTTCCCTTGTTCTCAATCTACATTTAGAAATCCATGACCAGTGACTGTCTAACCTCTTCTTGAACACCCCCCCCCCAGTGATGGAACATCCACCTCTTCCCTAGGCAGCCTTTTCCAATGTCTCACTGTTCTAACTGTGAAGGCATTTTTCCAGATATTCAATCTAAACTTACTTTGTGGCAACTTCAAGCCATTGGTCCATGTCCTCTTCTCTGCAGCAAGAGAGAAAAGGTGCTTTCCCTCTTTACTGCAGCCATTCAAGTATTTGAAGACTGCTATTATGTCCCCTCTTAACTGTCTTTTCCACACACTGAATATGACTAGCTCCTTCAGCTTCTCCTCATGTGACTTGCCTTCCAAGCCCTTGACCATCTTTTTTGCCTGCCTCTGGACCCTCTCTAACTTCTCCACTTTCTTTTAAAAGTGTGGAACCCAAAATTGCACACAGTACTCCAGATGAGGCCTAACCAGTGCTGAGTAGAGAGGCACTATCACCTCCTGTGTCTTACACCTAATGCTTCTATTGATGCATCCCAAAACTCCATTCACCTTTTGTGCAGGTGCATCACACTGCAGACTCATATTGAGTCTGTGGTCTACCACGATTCCCAAGTCCTTTTCCATAGGGCTCCATCCATCCAGGTGTCACCCATTTTATATTTGCGTTTTTAATTATTCCTCCAGATGTGCAGAAACTTGCATTTGTCTGTATTGAACTTCATCCTGTTAGCTCTATCCCAATTTTCTAATCTGTCAAGATCCTTCACAATTGCACTGGCATCCTCCAACATGTTCACATGTAGTTTACCTCTTTCTGATACTGGGAACCCCAAAATAGTCTCTAGTGTGCTAGGTATAGCCTTGGCATAACCCCAAAGGGATTAATTGACACCTTCCTATTTCATGAGATAAGGCTTCTAAGAAACAGAAAGGAGTATTCTTCTGCAGCCCTTCCCCTTCATTAACAGTTATAGGGAAAAGAGAAATTTCTGAAATAAGAATTTGGCAAGAAACTGGAAGAACTGACTGACATTATTGACCAGAGATAAGTACCTACTTCAGTGGAGAGAGTATGTCGCCCTCGTTGATGTAGAACCAGAAAGGCTCCCTGAATTAAAACTTCTCCTTAATATTTCTCCACTGCACGTGATGAAGTCAGAAGGCAGGCACTGCATACACCTTCATATTATCCAAGTGAACTCTTGGCTATACTTATCATTAAAGATAAACAGTATTGTTGTTAGTATGAGTTGTTCAATAACCATTAAATTGGAGGATGTCAAATATACAAGGCAGTGGTTTACAGCAGAATTGAGGCTTGTAGTATGTTTAGATTACAATATAATGGGTTTTTCCCCAATAGTTCACCCAGCTTGAGCCATCTTTTTCTTTTTAGTTTCACCATTTTTCTTGCGTAGGCAGTCTGTCATTTTATTTCTGTTAAGTCTTTTATTTTTGTCATCTATTTCTCTACTGAGTATTTTTTTGCCATTGTATTAGATGTTCCTTTTAAAATGATTTACCTTTACAGAAAGCAGTCACAAAATAAAATGTGTTCTGCTAGTGCCATTGGGTATACTTTTGACTTAGCTTCTCCATTGTGGCATGTGGGCAGATTGCCCCTGTCTAGAAGATTTTGACAGATTATTTAATACTTCATCTTTTTCTGTAAATAAAATGTTGATAAAATGGCTATTGTATTTCTCCTTTCCTTCTGTTCAGTCCATAAAATGTTGTTTCTGAGTATGAATTTGTTAGACAAAATTAATATACAAAATAATAGTCCTGAGAGCATGAATTTTAGTCAATATTCTCACTATTTTTTCACTCTGTGTTATTTGGAGGTCACGTGACATTTCTCTGGAATCAAAAGCCTATAGTTATTTTTACTTTTATTTTTATTTTAAGTAGAATTACTCTCCTGCATTCTGTTTTTAAAAACATCCTGATTTCAAGAACATGAGTCTTAGTTAGCCAGGGTGACAAGATGTATTGATGCCAATCCCTGCTTTAATTTCAACTTGGCTTATTCCCTATAACTCTCTGCTGGCAATTTTAACAGAAGGTGTCTTGTACAAATTACAGCTTGTTCAAAAAGTAGCTGCCAGAATATTAATTTGAACAAAAAATCACAACACATTCTTTCCAACTTCTAGATTCTTTGAGCTTTTCAGTCTGTTAATTCTGTCCTTCCATGTGTTCTCCATTAAGTAGTGAAATTTTTGAAAGAGGCCAGCTTTGGGATTCCTTACAAACTGGATTTTAGAATCCAGGTTTTTCATTCTCTTGAATGTCCACCTATTGATCTTGCATATTTGGATGGTGTTTTCTGTTCTTTGGAGATCCATACTTCAACAGATAGATAAGGTCTCTTCAGTGTAGTGTATCCCAAATCACTTCATTGTATTTGAAGCAGCAGAAATTTTCCAGCCTTTCTTAACTTTAATACAAAACCAGTATAATGGTTTGACTAGTTTTATTCATGAAATATTCATGTCTTATAAAATCAGTATACCAGGGCAAGCTAGGGAAGTGGATGAAAGCTCCATCTTTAAACTGGGGTTGTGCTCATGGATTTATCCTCCCATATACTAATATATAGGTTACTAGCCATTGGAGCTACATGAGCACAAGTCAGAGATCCTCCCCTGCCTTCCAGTGTCCTTCAACCCATAGTGATTTATACCTTTGCAGAACCATCTCAAGCCCATTTTGAAGGTTTATATGGGATTTAAATGGTGCCTGTGAAAGCGGTCCATAAATGAGGTTGAGCTGAAAAAGTCACACCTAAGTATCTCCTTTATAATAGACATAAAAAGAAATGCAACTTATATCTCAAAATCTATTTGTGAACATTACATTCAACTAAATATAGCCCAGTAATAGTGCCTTTTAAAATAAAGTAAGGCATATTGCAAACGTAAGGGTGTTACTTGGCATGTAAGGTCTCTCTCATTGACATGGGATTTTGATTCTCTCTCTCACATTGCCCATATGCCCATTTTAGGATCATAGGAAACTGGGGCTGGAAGGGACCTCACAAGATCATCTAGCCCAGACCCCTGTCAAGGCAGCATCAGTCATGACTAAGCCGTCCCAGACAAGTCTGTTTAACTTGCTCTTGAAAACGCCCAAGGATGGAGGTTCCACAGTTTCTCTACACAACCTGGTCCAATGCTTGATCACCCTCATAGTCAGAAAGTTCCCCCAAATCTCCAACCTAAAAACTGTCCACATTCCATGATTTGCAAATGACACCACTGTTAATACAATTCACTATACTGTTACTGTCACTATGTTTTTGCAACAAGAGCACACTGCTAACTCATTTTCAGCTTATGGCTTACTGTAACCCCCAAGTCCATCTCTGCAGTACTGCAGCCTAAACAGTATGTATTTGTGGATTAAATTATCCCATACCAAATGTAGGACTTTACATTTGTCTTGTTGAATCTCATCTGATTGAATGTTGGACCAGTCTATCCAGATCATTCCGTACCCTAGCCCTACTTTCAAAAGTATCTGCAACTCTACCCAACTTGGTGTTGTTTGCAAATTTGCTAAGCAAGCACTCAGTTTCAAAGTCCAAATCATTAATGAAGATATTAAACAATACTGAACCTACGACAGACCCCTGGGGCACTCCACATAACACCTCTTCCCAAACAGACATTTAGACTTTGATGCCTACTCATTGAGCAAGATGACCCAACCAATTATGTATCTACCTTACAGTACTTCCATCTACTCTGTATTTCCTTAGTTTGTTAATAAAATTTGTAAGGCTTCTGGACTTCAGCCAGGCAATTTGGTCAGCAAAAGTCAACCTCCTAATCCAGGCCAGCTGAGCTTCAGCCTGATGATTTGTTCTAGGGCTGCTTTTAAGGAGCTCTTCCAGCACTTGGCCCCTGCTGTACAACAAATTGGCTTCAGTCTGTGTGTAGCTGTCATCCATGTGACTTCCCTGGTGCCTGCTTCTGCACCCCTGCCCATGTATTCCATCCCTGAACTTCAGAAGCCCAATTTAACTTGGCTCACTTCCTGACATCCACTTCTGCTAACCCCTCTGGCTGGCACATGAACCCCAGTTTGACTTCAGCTTGCCCCCTGACTGTGGAATGTTGGTAACACCCCCTGACACTAACCACTAGGCCTAACACTACTGTGGACCCTGACATGAGTGTCATGGGGGAAAATTTCCAAAGCCTTACTAAAGCAAGATGTGTGACATCTCATGCTCACCTCTCATCCACAGATCCTGTCACCTTATCATTACGGATCTCCATAAATCACACCAGAAGTGCCCCGCACAGCATCTTTAATGTTTTTAATTTTGCCACTTGATCCTCCTCCTGCCCCCCCAAGCCCAATTGGTGGAGGTTTGAAATCTGCCACGGCTTTCACTTCCCTGGAGATCAACAGCAAATGGCCAGGTCAGAGGGGCTCTTCCACGAATCAGGGGTGGGGGGCAAGTGGCAAAATGAAAAATATTTAAGAAGCTGTTGTGGGTGGCACTTTTGGCATGATTTATGGATATTCCTACTTATTATAGAAGGAAATCAGTTTGGTCAGCCGTGACTCACTCTGGGTGAATCCATGCTGGCTATTCTTGATCACCTTGTTCTCCTTTAGGTGCTTCACAGTAAATTCCTTGAGGACCTACTCCATGATATTTCCAGGTATCAAGATCAAGCTAACTACTTTGTAATTCCCCAGATCCTTCTTCTTCCCTTTCATCCAGGACTCCACAGCACAGGAGCAATGCAG
>NW_017729000.1:33263652-33294535 GCF_001723915.1 Gavialis gangeticus
TAAGTGCCTCTGCAAGCTGGCCCGAAAATTCCCAGTCCAGCTCCTCCCCTTTCATCCAGGACCTCACCCAACATTTCCATGTTCTCAAACAGGATAGCTAATAGCTCTGAAATTAACTCAGCCAATTTCTTCAGTACCTCGCTGTGCATGCCATCAGTCCTTTCAAAGCTTCTAGCTTCTGTAAGCAATCCTTAACCTGTTCTTTTACTACTATAAGCTGTTCATCTCCTTCCCTATCTTTGCTGCCAGCTGCACTCATCACCTTGTAGCTGCATCTATTTGTGAAGACTGAAGTAAGCAGGTCATTAAATACTTCAGCCTTCTCTGGATCATCTGTAACTAAATTGCCTTCTGCATTCCTTAAGAGACCTACGGATTTTTGGTCTTCCTCTTACTTTTGATATACTTATAAAATCCCTTTTAATTGCCTTTGTGTCCCTTGTCAACAGCATCTAATTATGCTTTGTTTTCCTAGTTTTCTGCCTCCATATATGCAATACCCTTATATTCTCCCCTAATACTGTGATGACATTTTTGCTTTTTGTAGGATTTTTTTTTTTAATTTTAACTCACTGGAAAGATTGCTATCTAGTTAGGCTGGTCTCCTGTCACACTTTCCATTCTTTCATTTTATCTGGATAGCTTGCTACTGCACCCTTGAAAGGATCTCTCTAAAGTACAGCCAGCTCCCTTGGATTCCTTTTCCCCTCAGAATTGCCTCCCAGGCATTCCTGCCCACCAGTTCCCTGAATTTGTTCAAGTATGCTTTTCTGAAGTCTATTATCCTTACTCTACTGCTCTTTGGCACTTGATTTATGACCCAGATACCTTGTTCCAGGCACACCCAAGTCCTCAGACCAACCACAGCCTCTCCATTAGATAATAGGTGATTTTTATTGATAGACGGTAATAGCAGATAAGAATAATGCAAACAGTTCTATATTTACAAGTCCTAGGGCTGTCGTCAGAGGGAAGGTACACCTGACCAGTATGCAAGCTTCACCCTAAGGTTCTCTCTTGAATGCCAGATGTCATCAGCCTGGAGGTTGAAGGCCAAACACCTTCTCCCACCAGTGGGGTGGGTGACATGCTGATGGTATACTCTCTGTCCATAGTGACCTTGGGTTCTCTTCTTTGGGACCCTTTATTGCTCTGAAACCCCATTTTTTGTATTATTTCTCCCTTTCTGATGACTTAATCTCTGGGCATTGTAGATTGGTTTCCCTGTGGTTGTAATACTGTCTACATTCTGTCCTATCAGCATATTCCTTTGTTTCACAAACCCA
The DNA here is from genome assembly GCF_001723915.1 of Gavialis gangeticus. NCBI lineage: Eukaryota > Metazoa > Chordata > Crocodylia > Gavialidae > Gavialis > Gavialis gangeticus. The sequence continues at coordinate 33,264,939 of NW_017729000.1, forward strand.
TCACATGCTCACATCCTTATTTCGGCTTTTATTGGGACTCCTAATTTGGTCTGTTCCCCAAAACTGGAAATCCCAAGGGTTCTGCAGCTGGGCACTGTGTCTTGGCCAATGCAGCAGGTCTCTTATCTCATGTTATGGAACATGTCTGTGGTACATGAGTGTGGTAAATGTCTTCAATTTCCCAGCCTGTGTGTCTGCTTGCTGCTTGCCTGTGCCAGACACAGTGGGTCTTGAAGGAAACTTTGTCAAAAACAAGCTTTAAGGAATCAAGTAACCCTTGCCATTCCCTGGGACCATTGTTCTATTACATATCTACTTTACCTTTAAGCCAGTTCTCAAAAGCAAAATTCTAAATACCATTCTCTAGCCATCACTCTCATTTTGTTGTGTTCTCTTGCAAAACGGAGTTCTGAAATGGTTAAATAGTTAAAGATACTTTTAACTATTAATCACTTGTTCTGATTGTACTTGGATTACTTACTAAATGAAAAATATTATCCGTGTTATAACTGTCACAGATGAAGAAATTATATTAATAAATACATTATATTTAATCATGTGTTTACAGACCCAGTATCCCTGAGGGAATGTTGTCAAACCGTGTGATGATATTCCTTACATTTGGCACTCTGAGTTAGCTGATACAAAAGAATTCCACATTGTAAATAAGAAATGCTGCAAATGCAGACAGCAGCCTACCAACTGAAACCCTAATTTATCAAAGCATTTAAGAATATGCATAAATCACAGTGGAGTGAAATGGAACTTAAGGAAATGCTTAAGAAAATTAGACATAAGCTTAAAAGCTTTGTTGACTAGGAATGGACTTAAGCATATTCTTAAATACTTTGTTGGCCTTTGGCCTTAACATCTTGAAAAGCTCAGATCCTTGTTAAAATAGAGAAAATTTCCAGACAGGAAAGGACTCAAAGAAGCAACTTAGCTCTGAAAAAGTGCCAGAGAGTTACAGGACTACAAGTGGTACAAAAGGGAAGCAAGCAGGTATGTGTTTTGCAAAATACAAAACACATCCAATGCCTGTATGGAAAACAAGAAGTATGGAAAACTAAAGACTATGATGAAAACTATGATCTGACTGGCATCACCAAGACCGGGTGGGACAGCTCTTCTGACTGGAATGTCAACATGGAGGGTTACACTGTTTCAGGAGGACAGAGTTGAGAAAAAAGGTGGCGGTGTTGCCTTGTATGTCAAAAAACACACACACTTCTTTCCTGGTTCAGGAAAAAGACAGCAAAGCAGAATGCATTTGTGTGAAGATGAAAAGTGAAAGGTACAGCACTGATATAATGGTGGGGATTTATTATAGGCCACTTAATCAGAAGGGGAAGGTGGATAAGACTTCTTCAAGCACATGACAGATCTATCCAAAAGCTATGGGATGGTACTGATGGGAGACCTCAATTGTCCAGACATTTGCTGGAAGAAGAATGAAGACAGTTATAAATTGTCAAGCTGGTTCCTAACTTGTGTGGAGGACAACTTTCTGTGCCATAAAGTGGAGGATACAAGTAGGGAATCATCTATCTTGGTTATTGTCCCGATCAACAGTAAAAAATTGGTGGAAGATGTGAAGTTGATGGTTAATTTGGGAAGAAGTGATCATGGTACTATAGAATTCCGGATCCAGAGAGAGGAAAATCCAGAGGTCAGCAAAATTAGGATGCTTGATTTCAAAAAGGCAGATTTCATCTGACTGAAGGAGTTAGTAGGCATGGTGTCATTGGAGGATAGACTGAAGGACAAAGGTACATAAGAGGGCTGGAACTTTCTAAGGCGCACAGTATTGGAAGTCCAACAAGAAACTGTCCAAACATGATGGAAACACAAAAATGGTAAGAAACCAATGTGGCTACACAAAGACCTTCCAAAACACCTCAAATGCAAAAGGAAAGCATGCAGACAATGGAAGAATGGGCAGGTCATCAAAGAATTGCACCAGGAATGAGTAAAAACTTGCAGGGACAAAATCAGGAAGGCAAAGATAAAGAATGAGCTATACCTGGCAAAGGAGGTTAAGGACAAGACATTTTTTAAGGATGTTGGCCAGAAAAGAAGGACTAAGGAAGTTGTGAGTTCTCTGTTAACAAGCAAGAAGATGCAACTGAAGATGCAAACAAGGCAGTGCTACTCAACAGCTATTTTGCCTCAAAAAAATTAAGCTGCAACCAGACACCTAATAAAGATTATCTGGATAGGAAGTGGAGCAAGTGGAGGGAGGAGATAACAAAAGAGATGGTCAGGGAGCTTTTTTCGGTTCTGAATTAAAGTCAGCAGGCCTGGATGAACTTATTTCCAGTGTCCTGAAGGAAATACCAGAGGAGATCTTGAAGCCCTTGGCAATGATATTCATGAAGTCCTGGCAGATCAGCCAGATTCCAAAGGATTTCAAATGAGCTAACCTAGTGCCCCTCTATTTTTAAAAGAGGCAAAAGGGAGGACTTGGGGAACTACAGACTGATTAGCCTCACCTCAGTATCTGGAAACTTACTAGAATATTTCCTAAAGAAAGCCATGTGCAGGCATCTGGCAGAGGAAAGGCAGATCACACCATGGTTTTATGAAAAACAAATCATATCAAACAAACTGATCCTCTTCAATGAAGTTACTTGAGTGGATTAAGGGAATGCTGTGGATATAGTGTATCTGGACTTTAGCAAGACTTTTGACAGGGCCCTGCACAGCTTTATCATAAACAAATTGGAGAAATAAGGGCTTGACAAAACTACTATAAGGTGGATAGATAACTGGATCAACAGCCGCAACCAAAAGGTACTTATTAATGGGCCCATGCCAGAATGTCAGGAGATTTCCAGTGGAGTCCCACTGGGCTCTGTCCTGGGCCTGGTGTGTTCAACATGTCCATTAATTATTTGGATACTGGCAGAAAAAGAAATATTGAGCAGATTTGTAGATGCCATTAGACTGGCACATTGGAGGACCCAGGTACAATTCTGAAGGGTCTTGATGGATTGAAAAGTTGGGCTACAGCTAACAGGATGAAGCTTAAAGTGGACAAATACAAGGTACTGCACCTGTGGAGGAATAATCAAAAACACAAATATAAAATGGGTGACACCTGGATGGATGGAGCCCTATGGAAAAAGACTTGGGATTCTGGGTAGACTACAGACTCAGTATGAGTCTGCAGTATGATGCAGCTGCAGAAAAGGTAAATTCAGTTTTGGGATGCATCAATAGATGCATTAGGTGCAAGATATGGGAGGTAATAGTGCCTCTCTACTCAGCACTAGTTAGACCTCATCTGGAGTACTGTGTGCAACTTTGGGCTCCACAATTTAAAAAGGATGTGGAGAAGTTAGAGCAGATCCAGAGGCAGGCAACAAAGATGGTCAAGGGCTTGGAAGGCAAGTCACATAAGGAGAAGCTGAAGGAGCTAGTCATGTTCAGTGCGTGGAAAAGATAGTTAAGAGGGGACATAATAGCAGTCTTCAAATACTTGAGTGGCTGCAGTAAAGAAGAGGGAAAGCACCTTTTCTCTCTTGCTGCAGAGAGGAGGACATGGATCTATGTCTTGAAGTTGCCACAAAGTAAGTTTAGACTGAATATATGGAAAAAAAATCTTCACAGTTAGAACAGTGAGGCTTTGGAACAGGCTGCCTAGGGAAGTGGTGGGTGCTCCATCACTGGGGGTGTTCAAGAAGAGGTTGGACAGCCACTGGTCAGGTATGATTTAAGCATAGCTTTGCCTGTTCTACTATGGGTATTTTCCATGCTTTTTGGCTTTGTTGGTTGTCCCACGCACCCTGCCTCCCATTTCTGCTACAGGTGTCAAGGTGTTTTTAAGCCTTCCCAGAGGCATTGGGTGTTGGCTACAGCCAAGGCTGGGAACTTCAACTAGGATGCACCAATGCTTCTGCTGGGTGCAAAGCCAGAGGTTCAGGTTTAGTGGGTCTTGCTCCTTCAGTCGTGGTCAGACCAAGCACCACATCTGGGGTTATAGAGAATTTGCTTCTTCAGTAATCCCTCACAGTCGAGGACGATTGTCTTCCATTGTCTTATCTGTAGGTCCGAAGATGGCTGATGAGGTCAAGCCAGGATCGACAAACTCTGCTGCAATCCATGAGGAGTGGGTTGCTCCAAAATCTTGATTTGGTCTGTGACTCTCTATTTCTGTCACTCTTGCTTTTCCATCTTCTGTTGTGGTCATAAGGTTTCAAAATAGTAAGATCCTTGCAACAGACTCTTCCTCCATTTGAAGCACTCCTGGGAATAGTCTCCCATGACCTGATATCAATGCTGCATTTCCCAAGTTAGCCTTGAGGGCATCCTTGGAGCATTTTCTCTGCCCTTCTCTTGAGCATACACCTTGACTGAGCTGGGAGAAAAAAGCTTACTTTAGGAATCTAGAGTCAGACATCCAGCTGATGTGACTGGCTCAGCAAAATTGAAGTTGGATGATCATCACCTCAATGTTCATGGTGTTTGCTGGCAAAAGGATGCTAGTGTTGGTGCATCTGTTTTCCCAGTGGTTTCAAAGGATCTTCCACTGGCAGTGTTGATGGAACTTCTCCAATGACTTGAGGTGTCTCCTGTAAGTTTTCCATGTCTCAGTTCTACACAGTAAGGTAGACATCACAACGTCTTGATAAACTGTGAACTTTGTTCTGGATCTGATATTGTGAACTTCAAACACCCATTTCTGCAGGCATCCAAAGGCTTCACTTGCACATCTGTGGTGATGTTGGATGTCTTCATCAATGTCAACCTTCTAAAAAAGATGGCTTCTGAGGTACAGGAAATATTCAACACTCTCCAGAATCTCACTGTAAATCTGAATCAGTGAAGCTGGGGACTGCTCATTAAGAATTTCTTGATGAAGGACCTTTGCCTTCTGAATATTAGATATCAGTCTCATTTTATTCTGTACCTCACTAAAAGCACTGACAATTGCCTGAAGGTCTCCTTCTCTATGAGCATACACTACAGCATCATCAGCATACTGGAGCTCAATGATTATGGTCAGGGTGGTCTTGGTTCTGGCTCATAGTCAGCTGAGGTTAAACAGCTTACCATCCAACTGGTAGTTCAGCTCCACTCCCACTGGAAGCCTGTTGGTGGTCAGATGTAGCCTCATGATAAGGAATACCAAAAGGAGTTTTGGAGTGATGACACAACATTGCTTAACTTCCCTCTTAACTTCAAAGGGATCTGTGATACTGACAGCCACCACTCACACACCATCAGGGAGCAGCCAGAGAAAGGTGACAAATTTCAGTGGGCATCCATATTTTAGAAGGAACCTGCACAACACTTTTCAGCTGACAGAGTCTAAAGCTTTCATGAGGTCAAAGAATGCCATGTAGAGAGGCTTATGTTGTTCCTGACATTTCTCCTGGAGCTGGTGAGCTGTGAAGATTATGTCAGTTGTGCCTCATGATGCTTAAATCCACACAGATTCCAGGAGGAGCTCTTCAGTAAGTGGAAGGAGATAGTTCAGGAGGGTTCTCACAATGATTTTTTCCATGGTAGACAGCAAGGTGATCCCTTGCTGTAGTTTCCACAGTCAGACTTGTCTTCTTTCCTGAAGACTGTCACAACCAGTGGTGTCCCCGAGCTCATCTGGAATTTCCTCATCATTCCAAAAACTTAATATGAGGCCATCGAGTTGTAATGTGAGCTCCTCTTCCCCCGCTTGAATATTTCAGTGGAGATTCTATCAGCTCCAGATGCCCTGTCATTCTTCATCTGCTTGATGGCTTTCCTCACCTCATCAAGGGTTAGAAGAACTCTAAAAATGTCTCTAATTGGGTATTGTGCGATGAAGTTGGGACCACTCTCATCAACAACAGAGTCTCAATCAAGATGGTCTTCAATATGCTCCTTCCAATGGGTGTTCATGGCTCCGCTTTCCTTGATCAGTTGTCCTCCATCCTTAGATGTCAAGTGATTGGTCCCTGAGTGTTTAGACTATAGATGGCTTTGGTGGCATTGAAAAAACTGCATATGTTCTGGAAGTCAGCAAGATGTTGAATCTCCTTCACCTTGTCTTCCCACCATCTGTTCTTCATATTGTGTGTCCTCCTTTGGACCTCTGCCTTGGCTTGTTGGAGATTCAGTTTATTTTGCTTGGAGTTGATGTTATTCTGCCAAGCACAAAATACCTTGTGTTTGCAGTCAAGCAACTCTTGCATGTTATGGCCATTCTCATCAAGCCAGTCTTGATGTTTCCTGATAGAAAATCCAAGTGTCTCTTCTAAGGCACTGATGACAGTGGACTTGACAGCATCCCAAGTGCTGCTGACATTCTCCCATTGTTGTTAATTGAAATTTGCCGTGTTTTCATTGAGGTACTGGTGAAAGAGGTCTTGCTTGATCAAGTCCTTCAGTCCTTCAACACTGATCTTCCGCCAGCATTGCTTCTGCTGTAGACAGCATTCGGGAGCCAGTTTGAGTGACATAACTGAGCACGAGTTGGTGATCACTCCAGCAGTCATCAGCAACTGTCAGCTCATAAAATAGCTTGGATGATGTGAACATCTTTTCATTCCTGGCATGAACCTAGTCAATAAGGTAACAATGGTTAGACCACAGATATTGCCATGATGTCTTGTGCCTCTTTTTCTGGTGGAACAGGGGTTGGTGATAGTAAGTCCATGTTCTGTGCATTTGGTAAAGGATGCTATTGAATTTGACCTTTCCTACTCATTCCTTGATGATGGTTCCATTCCAGGGGTCTGAGTCCCTTCTAACTCTAGAATTGAAATTCCCAAACAGAGTAAGTTTGTCTACCTTGGAAACATGAGAAAGGACTTGGTCAAGGTTGGCATAAAATTACTCCTTTGTTTCATCAGCAACATCAAGATTCAGGGCATATGCACTGAAGACATATCAGTGACACTTGTGGGGGGATGTGGGCACACTAGAAGGGAGAAATAGGCTACAATCAGACCTAGACTGGTTACAAGGGTGGGCAGACGAGAATAGGATGGGATTCAACACCGACAAGTGCAAAGTGATGCACCTGGGGAGGAACAACCAGCACCATACCTACAGGCTGGGGAACTCACTACTTGTCAGTACAGAAGCGGAAAAGGATCTTGGAGTCATCATTGACTCCAAGATGAACATGGGCCGGCAGTGTGGGGATGCAGTCAGGAAGGCCAACCGCACCTTGTCATGCATCCACAGATGCATCTCAAGCAGATCCAAGGAGATGATCCTCCCCCTCTATGCGACACTGGTCAGGCCGCAGCTGGAGTACTGTGTCCAGTTCTGGGCGCCACACTTCAAGAGGGATGTGGACAACATGGAGAGGGTCCAGAGGCAGGCCACTAGTATGATCGGGGGCAGCAGGGCAGGCCTTATGAGGAGAGGCTACAGGACCTGAACCTGTTCAGCCCCCACAAGAGAAGGCTGAGGGGGGATCTAGTGGCCTGTTACAAACTATTCAGGGGGGATCAGCAGGCACTGGGGAAGTCCCTGTTCCCCCGAGTACTGCCAGGAGTGACCAGGAATAATGGTCACAAGCTGGCAGAGGGTAGATTTAGGCTAGATATCAGGAGGCGCTACTTCACAGTCAGGGCGGCTAGGATCTGGAACGAACTTCCAAGAGAAGTGATGCTGGCTCCTACCCTGGGGTTCTTTAAGAGGAGGCTAGATGTACACCTTGCTGGGGTCGTTTGATCCCAGTACTCTTTCCTGCCATGGCAGGGGGTCGGACTAGATGATCTACTCAGGTCCCTTCCGACCCTAGAAACTATGAAACTATGAAACTATGACAGTGGCTTATTGGCTTCCTGTCAGTTTAGGGACAGGGAGTCTGACCCCTTCCATCCACCCCTACCTCCCAATCCCATGCTTAGTTGGCTAACATTGTATTTTCTATAATCTAGTTGCATTCTCCTCCTCACCCCCATCCCTCTTATGTTAGTCCCTCACTCGGGTGATGTGTAATTCCCTGCTGGCTTTTTCATCTTTTTGAATTCATAACTCTTAACATCTACTAATAAAATTAAATCTGGAAAATCATGAACTACTCATTATTTCTGATAGGAAAACTCACTGAATTGATTTATGAGTTCCTTTTTGATGGCAAAACCAAGTCCATAAAGCCAGCATTCTCCTTCCTGATTACCCTTCTAGAAGAAGGTATAGCCACCTCCATGTTTTTTAGATTACCCATCTTCCTCTCACTGGGTCTTCCTCAGTGCAGTGATGTGGATGTTGTGTTACCTGAGTTCTCAAGCCACAATTGTGGTGCAGAGCTCAGGGTATTCATTTGTCCATGAGGGTCCTGATTAGGGCTGTGAGAAGCTTCAGTCCCTAATTTGATTCAGTAGAGATTAAGCCTGATTTGCTAGCTGAATCTTCAAATCCAAATTGAATCAGGAGACCCTTTAACCTCTCCAAATCAAACTGGAACTCTCCAAATAAATTCAGAGAGATTCAGACATAGACATAGTTTTAAATCATTTTTCTACATACCTTTAGATAGCAGTTGGCTCATGAATGCTGAGATGGTGGGGCGCATGGAGGATCTCACAAGAATGTGGAGGACTCCCCAGCATTCTCAGCAGCAGACCCAGAAGTGGACCAGAAGCACTTTTGGTCCACTTCTGGGTCTGTTGGGGAGTGAACCCCCCCAATCCCCGGCTCAGCGACTGGTGCCTCCTTGGTTTGGGGGGGCACCCAGGGTTCTCCTGCAGCTGATCGCTGAGTTGGGAGGCCATGGGGGCTCCCTGGCACACTCCCTGGTGGACCCAGAAGTGGACCAGAAGTACTTCCGGTCCACTTCTGGATTCATCACCGCGCATGTGGGATGCTCCATCCGCTCCACCATCACAGCATTCATGAGCCTCATACCTTGAGGTATGTAGAAAAAAAAATTTAAAGTTGTGAATCAGCATTGAATCTTCAGTTTCGGATTCAGTCAAATCAAATCAGGGAAAGTGATTCGAACCAACAAATCAAATCACTGTCCCCAATTTGGGCCAAATACTAATCTGAATCAAATACGGCCAGTTTTGCACACCCCTAGTCCTGATGTTCCAAATCCCTAAACTGATTGTGAGTCTTTACTGATTTTGACCACAATAAAGGGGACTCCACTGGATGTGGTTATCTATTCAGGAAGAAGTTAGACAAGCTATGTTTAGAGTACCTGTTCTAGCCTCCCCATGTCTGGTGAGCAGAGTGGATTCTGAAGCAGTTAAAGCTGTTAAATCACACTTCTGCCTTATCCATGGGCTAGAAAACCTTTCTACAACTGGCGCCTTCGTGCCAGTTCATGATTAAGAGTGTCCAGACCTTACAATCCTGGTCCTATCATCACTAGCTGATTGTCAAATGGCTTGAAAAGTTCTCATAAGAATTATACCCCATAGTGAGATTGATGTGGACTGGGGGGATCCTTCTCTGTAGTGTGAGGTGTACCCCTCTACCCAGGATCTTTTGAGCTTATGTTGATCATATATTATAGAAGCAGAACATTGGCTGCCATACATCCCCTGCAGGTTAGGGTGTTGGGTCTGTGTGATGTCAGGGTTGATGGTAGTCTTATGTAGAGTTTAGATTATGGATTATGTAGAATAGTTTGGACAGGGCTGCCTCAGGCAGGGATTTGGACTAAATGCCCTCTGGAATTCCCTTCCAGCCCTACTTCTCTATGATTTTATTAAATAAATTAAACAATGTTGGGATAATTTCATTGAAGAAATCTTTTACAGGTATGCTATTTGTAATGGGAGCTTTCTGTATAGCCAAGAATTCTGCCTTTGGTTCAATCACACCCCAGTTTTTAGGCATAAATGTAGAAGGAATACAAAGATATCCTATCCATACAACAGACTGTGTTTCATATACTCATACTTGAAAATACCTTGCTTTTTTGAGTAATTGATTTACCAAGTGTGACATAGAATAAGTTATTACGCAGTACATTTAAGGGTGGCAGAATACGGTCTTAAAATTTTAGAGGCTATCAAGATCTTATGCAGTTTCAACTGGTTTTTATTCTTTCTGAGATACATAGATTAATCCATCTGCACATCTGATGACAGGATGTACAACACTTAGAGCAACCTCTAAGTCCGCATTTTTGCATTTGCTTTTCTTGAATAGATGTCCTTTTAGAATGAATAGCTGTTAAAGACATTTCCATACCAGACATTTAAGGAATATGAGTAAATGTTTTATTTTAAATTCTCATGAAGTGTCAATGCTGTTTTCATAAGTCATCTAAAAATTAGAGTCCTGTTGAAATCCAGGTTTGTGTCATTGTGTAGCTAATAGATGTAGTACCTAAAACCATAATTAAAATATGGAAAAAAGCATGGAAAAGATAAATCTTTTAGAAACGAGGAAGCTTTTGCTGACTATTTAATAAGAAATGCTGGGAGAAGGGTCAGGGTTTTCAGTTTAATTATAAAATCTGGACATTTTTCAAAAAAAAGTCAAGTCAAGAACAGCTAAAACAGAGAGAAAAATTTGACCTCAAGAACAATAGTTAATGACATGGTGAACAAGAGCTGTCTGTATAAGTCAGTGATATAAATTATTCCATATATACCTCTATATGAAGACTTTTATAATTAAATCAGAAAAGGAGAAACAAAACACAAAATTAAACTTTTGGAACTGGCATCACAGTCATCTGCTTCCTCAGCAGTCTAATATATGTTTGCATAAAGATGCTAAATATGAGGGTTGATTTTTATCCTTATTGTTTATTGATTTTCACCCTTTCCCTGAAAAAGATAATATTTACGAAGAAAATATAGATTTTTCAATAGCTAAAATTTTCATCTCCAATTTCAACTTGTGGTTTATATCAAGAAGCATTAACAAATAATTTTCATGAAGGGAAAAATCTTTTTCTTCTTAACAGACAGGAGGAATTGTTCTTGTTTATGAGTCTTGATTTGTGTCATGCTGCCATCCAAAGAAAGGTACCTATCGGCTTGACTCAGACCCTGGCTTGAGGAGAACATCGTTAAGAATATCCTACAATTTACTCTTCCTATTGTTACATTTTAATCCAATAAAGATTGAGTCATTGGAAAACTAAAAGTTGCATTGCTGCCATTTTAAAGCATATAAAATTAACTTCTAATTTTAACTTTTACCTGTAATAACTTAGTAAAGTGGCCAGTATCCTTTAAACCTTCCTTTGATTCTAATATAAAGTATAAAGTGTATTTCTTACTAACTGTATTGCAGTAATTCCAAAGAGCCTCACTTCTAGACCAGACACTCTTGCTGTAGGAATTGTACAAAAGCAGAAAAAGTCCTTGCTCCTATGAGCTTTGTGGCCCACCCTTCATTTTCCATTGCTTTGGTGTTTATTACTTACTTAGGTCCTTAGGTTTATTCATCGTATGTACAAGATTAAGTAACCTTTACCTTCACCCAGTGATACAGGAATCTTTAAATAATGGTTTAACTTAGTTTTAGAACTAATTTGTGCCACATGGGCAAAATAGGTAGAGTAGGGCCAAAGATCTGGCTCACAGTTAGTACTAGGAAGTGTTATATAGCTAATTATTATTTTATCTTGTGTCTTACTGAATATTTAAATTGGACTCTTTATGGTGTTTTATTCGGGTACTAATGACATCAAACGCCTTGTCCTGATTTTCAACTACTACATCTGACTGTTAAACTACTGGTAATGCTAGCCTCTACAAAGTTCATTGTATCCAATTTCATTGACAAAATTGATCAGTGTGAGGGGAAATATGAAGTTTCAGGGGACAAACATGCATCTGGGGTTTGGTCACCAGCTCTGCTCATTGCAGATCTAATATATTGGTCTAATTGCTTTGGCTTATGAAACTTCCCCACTGATGCCCATTCCTTCAGAAACTGCAATAGTTTAAAAGAAGAAAAAGATATTATCACCTGAAAAGTTAAGGCACAAAAATCTTTGGAATTTCCACCAGCATGAGTGTACCTTCAGTCACCACTTGGCTAGCTTATTAGCAGAGTTTAATTTGCTTCGTAACTGATGTGAATATTCAAAATATTCCCATATTCAGTATCAGTCAGAGAATCTCAAAAGAAAGAAAATGAGACTAGAAATGGTTATGATCAATTATGAAAACAAGAGGCCCTATAAAAAACAACCACTTTTAATACTAACTAATCTGTTTATTATAAATTAAAGCTATAATAACAACAAAAAATGGATTTGAAACATCCAGAGCCACCTTCTCCCATCCTTTTCTTCCCAATTCTTAGTTTCCTTTCATTCTAACCATGGCATCAACACATCTCAGTACAAGATAAGATATTACTTTAGCTAGTTAACAATAAAATACCCTAAGTATAAGGGTATCTTTAAAAAAATGGGGTTTTTTAGGGGCAGAGGGAAAGGACTGTGGGAAACTCCACTTAGTTACTGATGATATACCAAAGGAGAGGGTGGTGTTTGAGAATGCAATGGTGAGTGGTTTTAACAAATATGCAAGGTGCATGGGGGAAGTTTAAAATAATATACAGTGGGAATGCCGACATGAGTCACTACGGTGATGTTGTTACTGCACTGTGATTAAGTACTTTCTTTTGGAAGTACTAAATTATGGCACAGTAATAGCCTGTACTGCACCATACATGCAGTGTGCATTATTTTTAGCAGCTACTTTGCCATACTGGTGCGCTAAACTGGGGGAACACATTGCTACAGCAAAGTACCTGCTGGTCACTTGTAGAAGTAACTGCCGGTCACGTGTAGATGCCCACAAAAGCTACAGCATGTTGCTATAGTGACATAGCATCACATGTAGACATGCCCACTGGGAGCATCTACATGTGCAACTAAGGCACATGAATAAACTCCAGAGCTTATTGCTCTGGAGTTTATTGTTCCTGGGCATGCTGTTTGAACATGAACCTGGGACTGCAGCACATTGAGTCAGGTTAGAGTAGCTCTGGATGGTAGGGAGTCTGCGGGGTGTCAGCCTCCCATTCCAGGGCTGCTCCCCTCAGCTCAACGCACTGCAGAGGGGTTGGCTGGGGCACAAGGATACTTTGCATGGTGCTAACTGGCGGGCAGCCCACACACTGAAGCACCCTCGTGCTCCAGCCAGCTGGGGCAGTATCTATATGTGCACTGCTGCAGACTTTTTTACTCCACAGCAGGACAGTACTTGTATTTCCAAGTAAATTATTTTATTCTCGTCTAGTAGGGTGCACATGTAGATGTGCAGTCTTTACAGCTAATTAATCTACTGTGCAGTAAACATCTCATGTAGGTGCACCCTCTGTATAAAATAAAACACACTAATTCTAATAAAATTCAATGAATACCCAAGTCTTGTAAATCCCTGGAAGGAATATGAACTCAAGTTCTTAGGGAAGGGAGATGAACTCAAGTTCTCCCTGGAAGGGAGCCCAGAAGATGAAATATTCTTTCTTTTTCTGAATACTAAAATGAAACGACAGCATTCTTCTGTGTATGGTTTTATTAAAGATATTTCAAATGTTTGGAAGAAATGTTAGACTGATGAGCAAGAAGGTCTTACTAGAATTTTTTAATGTGTGGGGGTTTTTTTCTGAATGTGCATAACAAGCAGTGAAATTTTGGTAGGGCTAGAATGCAAGGAGCAGTGTACCTTATCAGCTTTTGTGAGAAATAAACCATATTACATGTATTTACACTAATTGCATAATTAGACATTCAAATTACAGTATGTAAATACATAGTAATCAGCTAAAATTTGCTTTGAAAAACAAGGTAATTCCCACAACAGAGACTACCTTAAAAGAATGTTAAGTTAAGGAAAACCCCATGGAAGTACAGTAAGAAAATTAACTTGCAGTAATTAAACCTTCAGTAACTGTGGGGAACAATGTGTCATTTTACCATTTCCTCCTGTGTCCAGCTATATTTATAAAATTGAGGCTTAATAAGATGATGTGCTAAGCACAATTAACTCAATGGAATTTTAAATATTTAGCTCTTGTAACACTAATGCCCCAGTTCCCTGTGTTTTAGTAATTCATCTTGTTTCCTTAAAACACTGTTTTTTGTGGAAGTCGAATGCATCTCTCACCCATTACAAGAGCACGTGACTCAAGACAAATATATGTTCAAAGGCAAGGCTAGACTTTGGAGACATTTGCTAAATTAACAATACCCCAAATAGTTGGTATGGTTCTTTCCATTCAAGTGAAACTGCTTTAGTTACAATAAGGTAAATAAAAACATTATTCCCCATAGAACCTCAGTCTTTCAGTGTTAAAATAATCGAGCATCATTTTTGTAAATTGCTGGTTGTTGTCTTTGACTGACATGTTTACCCAGATAATGTAACAGTTTTTCTCAAAGAAATCTACTTAGTGTCTAGATGACATAAACGTGTTTTTTTGTGGAAGAAAAAAGTCCTGAAGTGTTCTTTAAAATTACTTCCTCACGTTCTCATCCTTTTTCAAGCTTGTAATGTCATTTCATTTTTTTACATGCAGTTGATACTATTGGTTCAGTTGCATTCTACATCTACCCAACTTCATAAAAAAGGTGTGGAGTGGCACTGACATTGGTCATCATCTAGAAATAGTTGTTCTTTAAAATTTTAGAAACTGAAGAGATGGTTCTAATGTGACCTAAAATTATGTTTTTCTTCAGCTGGAGTGAGGGGATGTACAAAACTACATAATATGCTTATACAATATGCACACTGGACTCAACTTTTAACTCCTGCTTTCCCTGTGTAAATATGGCCTTTATGGCTAGGGAGAGAAGTTACACATAAACCTGTTTAAATGATCAGAACCTGATTTAAACCTGTAACAGAACAGAAGTTCAGTGCACAGAAACCAATTTCAAAATGGCTAAAACAGGTTTAATATAAACCTGGTTCAAAGTAGTATCAGACTTACATGATTGAGGTCACACCAGTTTGTGGAACTTCTGTCCCAGACCCTGTCATGGTATCTCAGGGAGCGCAAACCTCTTCCCAGTGGGGGTGTGTAACAGGGAACCCTAGCCCTGTTACCAGAAGGCCAGTCAGCCCCTTTAAAACCAGAACTTTCTGGGCACAGTGTTCTGGTATGGGGGAGGGGGCGTTAAAAGCTGAGCCTGGCCAGCTAGTCAGCTGACCAGAAGGGGGCAGGCCAGGACTATAAAAACCCTGGGCTGGGTGGCAGTAGGGGCTGGCAGCCAAAGGGGGAAGGAGTGTGTCCCAGAGCTCTCTGGAGAGTGGTCCAGTGGCTGCAGGAGGGGAGCTACTGAGGACTTCCAGACAAGTGACAGCAGCCCCAGAAGAAGGACTGTAAGCAGAT
Organism: Gavialis gangeticus; assembly: GCF_001723915.1. Taxonomy (NCBI): domain Eukaryota; kingdom Metazoa; phylum Chordata; order Crocodylia; family Gavialidae; genus Gavialis; species Gavialis gangeticus. The sequence goes on from NW_017729000.1 coordinate 33,280,203, forward strand.
GGTGGGGGAGCACAAGCATGAACCCCTGAGAAACTGTAAGCTGGCATGCTGCCTTCTTTAATCCTATTTTCTTTGTGGTGGTTATAGCCCAGGGACAGGACTGTCCATATTTTCTTTTTGTTGTTATTGAACAACACCAGTGGTTTGGGTGAGGCTACTGGAGAAGAATGAGGCCTCATTGGAGCCCCACTATAGCGTGGAAATTCTGGTGCCTGTGTAGGCACAGTGTTTGGGGGCCCAGGCCTGGTGCCAGAGAGGGCAAGCCTAAAAGGCCAGGGTGGCCTGTGTGTGGTTTTTTTTTCTTTTCTTGGATTGGGATGTTGGAGTTCTAGGGCTGGCTTTAAACTTGTGACCCCTGGCTCTGGGATGGGCCTCTGAGCCAGGGAAGCTGTGCTCTGGGTTGGAGCCCAAAGGAGGGCCATGAGCCCAAGACTAAAGAGCTAGAGCCTCAGAGTCAAATCCCATCTGGTGGGAAAGACTGGGGTCAAGGCCAGTGTTGGCAGAGGACCCCAGCATACAAAAATAATAGGCAGTCTCCTTCTTATAATATTTCCATCAAGACATGGCAGGTGAATAGAGAGTGGGAAACCGTAAGGGGACTCCAAGGGTGCCCCCACATAGGGTGCGGATAATGCAAAAGGTGGCGCTGGGGAGGGTGACCTATTACAAGGGGGCTATGCTGTGGGTGGGAGTGGGGTAGGCAGAGCTGCTGCAGCCTGCACAGGGTGGTCAGCAGTGGTAGCAGGGCTGGGAGGGGTGGCAATGGGAGCTAAGCCAAATTTTGGTGTGACCATAGCCCCCCAATCTCCTCTAGTGCCACTACCACTGCTGTTCACCCTGCATAGGCTGTGGCAGCTTTGCCTACCCTGGTCCCATCCATAGTGCACCCCCCCCACTAGGAAGAGGCTTGCACTCCCTAGGACACCATGACAGGGGATACTTCCTCTGTCGGGATCCCCCCTCACTGTTCCAGTGGCAGGGGCATAGCCAGACACCAGCTGGCATGACTCCCTGAGAAGAAAGGGACAGAGAAAGGACTTATTTCTGCCTCCCTCCCCTCTCTCCACCTAGGGAAACCTGGTCAAGGGTGAGTGGTGGAGGTGGTGGCCAGGGCTGGCAGACCCCTGCTGTGGTTTCCCAATGGAAGAGAGGAGAGAGGGGGGGAATAAACCCCTCTCCCTTCCCCCTTCATTTTAGGGGGCCATGATGGGCTGCTGTCTGGTCACCCCCCACCTCCCCTTCCACTGGAGCAGTGAGAAAGGGGCAGGCAGAGCAGGGCCTGACAGGGGCTGGCTGCTCTGCCCTGGACAGGCAGGCCCTGACTGCAGTCCCCCAGGTGGAGAGGGGAGGGAGGAATAAACCTCCTCCCTATCCCCTTCACCTTTAAAGGGCCATGCTGGGCTGGATTCTGGCCAGAGGGAAGAGTATGGCCATGCTTCCTTCCCCCAAAAGCCTAGCAAAGGCTACTGCCTCCTTCCCTCCCTCCACAGATGCACCATGGCTGGGGTCCCTGCAGGCCAGAGCAGGGGTTTAAACCTGTCCCCTACTGAGGCCTAGTTATGCCTTTTTTCCCCCACCCCCCCAGCTCAGCTTCTCTTGTCCACTGTGGAAGGGAAGGGATCCTAGCACCCCCCAGCTTCTGGCCTGAGCTATTGCAGGCATGTGGCTGGATTTCTGGAATGAAAAGTTAATGCCTATTCACTTGGTGGTTCAATCTACACAGGTTAGACTAACGTCCAAAGATTGAATTGGTTCAGGCTCAGGCTTTTTGAATGCTTGTACTTAGCCAGTAGGGGTAAAATGAGATTAATTACTCTAGTCACGTAACTCTGAAACTGAAATATACTATTTTTGAGGGCTAGTGGAATGGCAAGTCAGAGGCCTCTCCTTTGATGTCTGTAAGCTTCTATGATGTGTAAATAAGCCCAGGAAGATGCAGATGGGGTATAATAGTCTGAGAATGTTGTGGAGGTTGTGGAGTCATGATCAAAGGTTACTGCATTTCAGCTATTTCCTGCAAAAAGCTATCTCTTTACCCATTAATAATGAATTCTAAAGTTTAAAGTAGTGAAAATTATTGTTGGACAGGTATAAATAGTATCAGTCTCCATACCAGGGAGTGAAACCACTGTTGGCCCCTTTCTTTCTGCAGGCTTACAAAAGACATACCTCATTAAAAATGTCTCTTAGTCCTTAAAGGTCTTTCTCTCCTTCACTCCTGAAGTTTACTTTGCTGAGACATTGTTTCTGTAAGCTCTGATCACAACCCCAAACTAGTGTACATATTTTAGTATTGACTTGTATACTATTAGACCTCAAAGTGAACATATCATTAAGGGGTAAGCACAAGGCTCTGTCTTGCATACAGAAGTTCAGCAGAATTTCCAAGATCCAACTGGGGGTCAAAGTTTAGGGTTTTCAGTGGCTGGTACTTGTGGACTTGAGGACAACTTTAAGGTTAGTCATAACTAGCAGTGTAGATACGGAGGACTAAATGTACTAGAACTAAAAAAAACCTTTAAATTGGCAAAAAAAAAATTTAAGAAGAGCTTTCTGTGAAATTCCAAACACTGAAGTTTTTCAACCAGCTCTTCTTAAAAGGAGATCTGCGCACCATATAAAACCAATGTACTCTTTTGCACAATGTATTAATAGTGACAGTATCTTTATACATTAATATTATGAGTATTTCTCACTTGTATAAGGAGAAAGTTGAATTGTTAGGGCCTATAATTGATACTTGCCATCTTTCTTAAAAGAGACAGACTTCAATAAAGCAAATGAATGTCTATAGGATCCCACAGGGATTGACTGGAAACTACAATTCAACCTTACAGTCAACCCTACAGTGGCTTCAAACAGCTGGCCTTCACTCCAAGATGGAGAGAGTTCCCAAGATGACAGTGGCAGTTACTCCAATAAGTCAGTTGGAGGCAATTTAGATTTATTTGATTTGAGGAAAAAAGAGCATATTTGAACAAAGCATAAGGACAGATCCAGTTAAAAAGGAAACAGCATGACCACTCCAAAAGCCAGACAAGTATTTCAAGACTATATTGTATATGAGAGAGACTCTGGTCATGGACAGACATACAATTAAACTGTTTTAAGGGAAGAAGAAGAAAGGAAAGAGACTTGCTACTCAGGAGCATGTGTCAACTGACCTCTTTTAACTATTTCCTCTGTCTGCTCCTGCCCCATGATAAATGAAACTAAATCACAGTAATTAGGTCCTGAATGGAACAGCAGGTAACTTATTGTAATTTAGCTTAACTTACTGTGGGATAGGAATAGGAATGGACAGACAAAGCAGTTGCACTGAATTCAGCTGCAGTATACTAAATGTAGTAAAAGCCTTTTCCTCTTCTCTGCCCCTTTAACTTTCCCATACCTTTTAAGTGAAAAGTGCTTTTCCCTTGCTTTTCCTGGAGTGCAACCTCTTTAGTACTTCATAGGCTAGAGGCATACGCAGGGAAATTGCTCTACAAGTTTTATTTCAGAAGTGCAGTAGTTATTTATTTAAAGAAAATGTGTTGTTTATACCTATGGAAGAGTTTTTCAGGGGGAAAGGAAGTGGTTTGGTTTAGGTTGTTATGTTTTTGTTTTTTTTTTTGACCATTGATATTAATTTCAGCTGATCATAAGTGGATATAGTTATATTACCTGAAAAGATGTATATGATCAAAATTCCTTATAGCCTATGAATATTATATGCTCCTTGTTCTCCTTCTCTTCCACCCCTCCCCCCCCAAAAAAGGGGAAAAAAAGGAAATTTGATAACCTACTTTTTAGAAGGGAATTTTGTATTAACCTAAATATCTAAGCATTAATTAACAAATTTCCCTTGAGCTTGATCTATTTTTAAAAGAACAAAATAATTAAAAATGATAATAGTTTATGGTAACTTTAAATTACAAGTATGAGAATCAGTTTAGATAGCTCTCCTTCCTGACACATCTGTATGTGCATAAATGATAATCCGGATATAAGTTCAGTTCTATATATGCATAAACAGGTTATTTGCTATTCCTTGGACGTAGTTACCCATTTGCTGTTGGCATGCTTCTTTATTGATTGTAATCAAATCTTCCTAAGTTATTGCGAAAAGCTCAATTAGCAATCTTATACTTCTAATGGCATTGCCTATTAAGCTTCCCATGTGTTAATCACAATATCTTTGCTTGACTGTTCAGGTCAGACACATGTTTTAATTAAATGCAATGTTATTTTTTTAAAAAAGAATGTAAACTAGGTGTTTGGTCAAGACATGCAAGTGAATAAGACAGATGTACAGGTAAGTATATTTAAGCTGAAGGCTGCAACATTGTACTAGATATTCCTTGCAGGGGATACAGGGTTCAAATCAAGGGTTGACCCTCTTTATATTACACATGATATTTAATTTAATTATTTGAATCCTCCCACCATCTTTCTTGTGAAAGGGATGGAGGGCATTAAAGGGAGACCCAAGTCATGAAAGACTGTCTTCCATTCTCCCATAGACATGGAATCCACCAGTGAAATCCCAGTTCTTCTTTACTCCTGTATAACTCCAAGATGTCGTGATAAATTTTGAAAAAAAAAAAAAAAAACACTATGCCCCTGCCAATTAGACTCCAGAAAAAAATTCCTCCCCAACAGAAGGAAAAAAGGGAAGAAGATAAAAGGAGTTGGTTAGAGCAGCTACAGGGAAGGGAGGTAGGCCAGCTGAAGGGAGCACATTCCCCATATATATTTTTTTTAACTACACTCTTTCATGTAAAATCTCCCAATACTTATCTATACATTCCCACTTCATTTTTTTCTTCTGTGCCTCCTTTTTACTACTGTCATGTCTACCTTGCAACAAAAGGTATCACCTTTAAACCTGCCAACACCCCTTAATTGTGTTACTTTTGACTAATGGTGGGATGAGAAGTGCCTGGTCCTTTATTCATTCTTTTTTCAACACAGTATGATTAATCCTACTGCTCCTGATTGACTAGTGGGGTGATGATTGAACTGTCTCTTAAAGTTTCACCCTGGTCTGCCATGGGTATTACTGAGATGGAACTCCAACCATCAGATCTTCAGTTCTGTCAGAAAAATGCAAGCCAGTAATTTACAAAGTGGTTCTGCATTTCCATAACACATGTTCTACTATCCCAAATTATGAGTGCAGAGAATACTCTGTAGGGTTTATTAATGAAACCAAATACATCAATGCCACCACATTACATAATTTCATATCCCATGGGATGAATGAATTATGGATATAAAACCATCACCACTCCTTTCTCAATGACATTTTCACCTACTTTCATATTGTACACCTGTGACTTGTTGGCATTGAGGTTTTTTGCAATGTGTTGCAAAACTCCTAGGAAGCATTTTGTTTTTCTTTTATCCACACTAGTCTTTTAGTTAGTGTTCCAGTGATTTCCCTTTGCTTTTATATTTATGTCTTAAGAATCTTTGCTTCTCTGGTTTTTTTATTATTAATAAATATAATGCTTTGAGATCCTTGGATAAGAACGATCATAAAATGCAAACTTATTTCAATGCACTAAGTATAAATACAGAAACAAATTCCTATTTCTCTATGTGCAGGTGCAGCTTACAAGCAATCAAGCTGTGAACATTAAAAAGACCTTTTAAAGAGCTCAAAAACTAATGTTTTTTGCATTCTTTATTTGGCAGTCCTGAAAAATCACTCGACTATTACACAATATGAATGAAATGAGAAATTCTGTGGGCTACTGAACACAGATTTTTTTACAACTGATCAGTACAGTTATGAGTACAGATGTTTCTAAAGTTGTGATTCAGTGGGCATGTTTCCACGTGCATTTACGTTGGCATAAATTTACTGTGCAGTAAGAGGGAATAAGCTGGCATTTACATGTGCAGGTGTTTAAAGTGTATTAACGCTGTGTTTGGACTGACTTGGGTCAGTCCTAAATTAAGCCACACACAGACTGTGAAGTAAGGCATCTACATGTGGATTACTGCTCAGTAACTGATCAGGCATAAATTTGATATCTCCATGGTGCAGGTATCACATTTATACTCAAGACGGTGTAAGTCACCATATTTGCTGAACAGTACATTTATGCATGTGTAGACACTTGCCTGTACTGCACAGTAATTTTGGTTACTGTGCAGTAAATGCACATGCATAAACACACCCACTGAGGATCTGTCCCGTACTCATTGGCCCAGAAACTACCGTTGCTTTCTGTCTGACATAGTGGTCAGCCACCAGTAGAGTCAGGGTCTGGTCAGCCCAATTAGTACAATTTTTTTCTTTTCCACTGATATTTACTTTTTGATCCTGTTCCTCCATTTTGAACTGCTGCACTTATACCACTGATTAACTTTCTTTTAATAAAGATCACAATTCTTAACCAGATCTAAGACCAGATGTGAACAGTGTAAGAAGCAAAAACTGTCTTGATTCCATAATATGGTCCACTTCCTAAGGCCTATGTCCAGGCATGCATCCAGATGGGATACAAGGATGTGGGCTGAGCCTGGCTCCCCACAGCACCAGCTGGAGCAGGACAGAAGACTCTCTGGAGCTCCCCCTGCACCTGTCCCAGCTAAGGACAGTGGGGACAGTGGCAGCAGTGGGTAGGGGTGGGGGCAAATGAGAGAGGGAGTGCAGGGGAGGTGCTTTTGAGGTTGGAGCAGAAGGGAGCTTGTGCAAGGAGTGGAGGGGAGGTTCTTATCTGATTTGGGGACTTAAAGTCCTCAGCTTCTGCTCCTATGGTCCTGCCTGATCTTATTGGCAGAGGAGGAGGTAAAGGGAGGAAGAAGTGGGAGTTGGGGTACAGACATGCCTGCAGTGCTTGTCCCTACTCTCATGTCTTCCTTTACAAAATCATGGATCTGTCCATGGCTATGTCCACAACTATTGTTATATTTCTTTAATTAAATGTTGAAACATATATTAGAACAAGGGTAGGTAATGCCTGGCATGGTCGCTAGAGCACAGCATGCAAAGGCACTTTACTTGGCACCTGTGCCTTGGGGCAGATGGCAGGGAAGAGGCTGGGGCTGCACTGCCACAACAAGGATTGGACCCCTCATGGTTCCCCTGCCATCTACCTCTGGCGTTCCAACATCTTAAAAGTTGAGGTTGCCAGTGTCTTTGGCACTCTGCCCAAAAACATTACCAACCCTGTATTAGAAGCACCAGCCAGGGGCCAAATTCTTCCTGCTTTTATGTGGGTCTACAAGGGTTGCAAGAAAGAGCATAGAATCCCTTTACATTTCTCATCCCTCTACTTAAATAAGTGCTCTGTTTTCAAATCCAGGACAGAGCATTGGCCTTTGAACAGCAACATACGACAGAAGCAATGAAGAAATGCATGGCCAGGAAAACAAAAACCTCCTTTATCCAGTCCTCATCACTCTCCTGCCCCTGCTGCAGCAGATTGTTCAAAGCAAAAATTGGACTTATATGTCACCTACATACTCATGTGACCTAGGTCCCACCCCTCTTTGTTCTCTTCCCTTTCCCTTTTTTTTTCCTCCTTTTTCCTTCTTTCCCCTTTTTCTCTTCTCTTTCCCATTTCTTTTCCCTCTTCTTCCCTCCCCTTCCCTTCCCTCCCCTCCCCCTTCTGGACATGGTCATCTTTGCCCATGAAGGACAAACAACACACGCACACTTACATTCATTTACTTAAGACAGAACTAAAAAACTGGGCTGCTGAGATGTCTCCAGCAAAAGTACACAAGGGATTACAGACACAGACTCCTATTCTTATCCCAAGACAGAGTGAAACTGGGGAAAGTACTAACAGTTAGGGATGATAGGGTGCTAAGTGAACTTTACTCAGGCTTTCACACTGGCATCAGTACTACGATACACAACTCTGATTACCTTAGTTTTATCAGGAAATGTAAAGAGCAGCCAAAACCCTGGCCATATCCAAGCATGTGCAGCTTGTGGCATCACAAATCACACACATGGAATATTAAAACATACCCTGTGATGCAAATTTTCAGTGCAGGGACAAAATTTGATACCAGGATTTCCTGGTAGCAAAAAAAAAAAAAAAAGCACCACGAAGAAAAAACAGTGCAAAGCAAGGGAAAGATATCATGCACCAAAACAAATGGAGGCTTGGTCCTCCAGCAGCATCTCTACTGTTCCATTTGTGCCCTTGCACATCGGGGACCTGAAAGGAACTGGACAAGAGCAGTTTGCTCAAAGTGAGACAATGTGTCCTGCAACAAAGCGCACATGCAGGGGTGTGCACTGAGGTATAAAGTAGTGGCACAAATTTGTGCCACTACTGTTTGTGCCATGGCAGGGGCACACCCCCGCATGTCTGGACACAGCCTTTTAGTGCAAATAGTAGAGGAAACTGTACCAACAGTCATCATTAAGTACCAATGCATGTGTACACACAAGCTGGCCTAGTAAGGGTGACATTGGAGGGGAAGCAGATTTGGTGTATTTAGAAAGTGAACACTCACTCTCACTCTTACTTAATTTATTTAATTGTACCAAGTCCACAGGTATGGCGGTGTTTCACAGAATAAAATTCTCTGTTTCTATTATCTCTCTCCTGAGTCAGTTCCTATGAATGCTAATCAAAGATAAGGGTCTTATTGTATTAGGCAATTAATAAGAACAGAGGCCACAAACTGGGTGAGAAACAGAATCACCAGGTGAGGAAAAAGTAAAACAGAATGTGTTTAAAGAAACCCCTGCTATACCAAGAGCAGATAGGCTAGAATTTAACCACAATGTGGTGAGTTAATTGGCTTTTTATTGTCAGTTTTAGTTACTTCTGTCTTACCAGGGCTTGAGAGGAGGGGGGGAGTGAATTTTAGAAGGATTCAAACAGAATGAGAGAGGGTGACTCAGCACATAGCCTTGAAATCACATTTCAGGAGAGAATAAGAGAGCACAGGGTTGTCCACATGAGCAGACGAGCAAGGATGTGAGCTGCAACAGGGGAAACACAGAGCTCTAGGGAGGAATTGCCATTCTAGTATGTTCTCCCCATTGTCTCCTATCTCTTTGGCTCTGCTCTGCAGACAGAGCAGCGCTGGGCAGTGTTGCTGCATCTTTCCACCTAATGGGTCATTGCTTCAGAAAGCCATTAGCTAACATTAGGTTACTCCAACTGAAATAATGTCTACAATTTCATTGTATGATACTTGTTAAACCTTTGCAAACATTTCACACAGCTTGGGCAATGAAATTCGATTATTATATCTTCTGTCTCTTTTTAGCCGTCAGCAACCTTTTCAGTTTAACCCTTCTGCCAGGCACAGTTCAGCAGCGCAAGGGCTGGGTTCACATTTTGGGGTACCTCATAAATCTATACCCATGACTCAAGGCCCCATCCACAAATCTAGGAACACTAAATGAATTAATAGAGTGTCCCACATAAACAAAAACCTAGTCCTCGCAAGCAATGTAACCCAAAAAAACAGATTTAATATACAAAATGGGGAAAAACCACCAAATACAATGTGAAACTATAAACTATGTTGTGTAGTTAGTAGGATGCGCTGCATCGGGGAAGGTGCTTGGGAGTGTGGGTCCTTTGGTGGGGCAAGGGGCCCCTCAGTGCTCGCGGAGTGATAGCAGTGTGGCAATCTTTGCTCCCACTGTATATGCATGTGGCCGTATATGCATGTGGGGAGTGACTGCAGCTACAGACAGCATGCACACACCCTGCACTTCTGGGCTGGATTATATGGCCTGCTGCAATGAAAACTCCAAACGAGCCAGGTTGATTAATGGTTACAGCCAGCCCAAAACTGGGCTGAGACACCCAGGTTCCAACCCTGTTTAAGCTGCCAGGCCTAAATCCTGGCCAGCAAACTCAAGGAACCAATGCTCTTTCCCACAATATTTAATCCCTTAAAACCTCAAAAAAGAAAAAAGGAAAGAAAAGGAGGATAGACAAGTTTCCAGATACTGGGACAATTCTCCCTCTCTACCTGAGCTTCCCTTTTTGCAGTCTGTACTGCTTCTCCCTTGGAAGAGACGTCACGCTTCAGCAGCCCCTAACACCTTCTCCTCCCCCAAACCAGCCTAGGTCCCCTTATATCCCTTTGCGTGACATCACCATGGCCTTGTCCAGTCAGGGAGCACCACATGCCAGCTCCTTTCCCAACAGATCAGTCTGAAGAATCCTCTGCTTCCCCTGGCCAATGAGGCAAGGGTTTTACATATTTTCCCCAGATACAGACCCCCCAGCTTCCCATGTGCTGAGCACAAGGCCAAAACACAGGGCCATCTTGCCCACATAAAAAAAAAAAGAACACACACAAAAAAACCCACAGTATACACCCAGTGTGTGTGTGTGTGCATGTGTGTGAGTGTGTGTGGGGGGGGAGAGGTTACATTAGAATGACCAGGTCTGAGGTGGGGGGGGGCGTTGCAGGCACTAGGACCCAGTTGTTGCAGTTCTGCCTGCAGTGACATAGAAAAGGTGCACACCACCACCACTTTTCCTTATTGCAACATGAAGAAAGCTCCCCACTGCCAAATGCCACCAAAGCCCCTTGTCCATGGGCCAGATCAAATGGCTGTGTGGGCCTGACTCAGTGTGTGAGCCATATGTTGCCAACCCATTCATTATAATCTTAGAATTTTCCACATGGAAGAGGCAGTTATAGATCCTGTTTCACTTGGATAAAACTAAGAGAAGTTGATTGTCACTGTGGGCCCCTCTACACAAGCCGGTAAAGGCATGATAGGATCTAATGTGCAAGCCACACAATTGCGCCTCCTGCCATGCCACATATGCATAACAGGAGGTCTGACTGTGGGATCACATATTAGATCCCATTGCATCTTATTGCCAGTGTAGGGGGAGTCTGGTTCCAGGCTCCCCCTTCACCAGCTATAAAGTACATGTTTTCAAGGTCTAACTTTATTAATTCAGTCCCTGGCATTAAAACTAAGGTAACCACCTGTACTTAAGAAAACGCACGTGACAGAATTAAAAAAAACAGCTTGGGTAGACTTCATCGTTCAGTGCATGGAACGTGGGAGGGCACCATTTTTTAATATGGCAGCAACCACTCTGGGTGACTGATATCTTCTCTTCTAAGTATACTACAATGGTAATCTTGGTGTCTAACCCAATGTTTTCAAGATCAAACGATCAAATGAGGATGTTTCCAATGTCATAGTGACAAAAGAATGTAGGTTCCCAAGCTCCACATCCATGTAATTGAAAACCATTGGTACCATATATTGCCCTACTAAAATAATTATTGAGTTTGTCATATGTGTGAGTTTGCTATTTTAATAAATAGAAGTTAATAAACTGCTCAATTCATTGTTTAATCTTTTATTTAGTGTGTATTATCTTAATGACTGGTTACTGTTACTGCATTAACTGTAGTTAAATGCATTTAATGTTTTTTGTTGCGTCATTATGTTTGCAGCCAAACTCACAAGTAACCTTTTTTTCTGTGATTCTGAAGAACTGAGGTCCGCATGGTCAATAACTCAATTGCCAAACAAACTTGTCACATTTTTCTCAGCACTACTCAGTTTAAGTAAGGGAGTGTTAATATCCAATTCGATGTCTGAGGAGCACCAGCATGATTACTCAGAAGATGTGTCAGAGAATAGTAGTGATGCAAGTGATGGTGAGAAGGGGACATCTAAAAAACTTTCATATCAAAGCAAATCAACCCTAAATGCTAGAGTATTGTTTCAGATCCTGTATTACTCAGTTCATAATGGCTGGAAAAAAACCCACTTCACACCATGCAATATATGATAAATGCAAAAGCAAATAATTGATTACTGCCATGAACAAGTCATTTGTGTCTATAAGCTACAATGAAGTGCAGCATTTCAGAAGAATACTGGCAGCATACACTTTTCACAGCAGTGCTCGTGAGTAAACTTCTTTATATGATCATTTTGGAAAAGAAAACTTTAGACTCAATAATATCGATAACTTTGACCATAAAGACTATTCAACAATAAGTGGCACGCACAGTTCCCATGACACAGTGAGTGTTCTGTTTCAGGTAAAGCCTGGCCCCAGTGAAGTTCCAGTAAAGTCAACAATTTCTGAAACAGATGTGGCTAGAAGTGGAACCCATTTAATTAGTCAGATTCCATGCCAGAAATTGAGATTACCGATGAGCACCTACTAAACCTTGCCTACCTGCAGATTTCTGGGCTGATGACTCTCTTATAAACTTCAACCACAACATTGAACTACAAGCAAAATCAGAGTTTGTTCTATCCTTGGCAAAGAATGGGATTCCAGGTGAAACACACCCACTCCTATGTAGTCTGGGTGTCATGCTTTATTATTAAGAGCAAAAACACCACTGATGCATATTGGTTTCCTGCCAGTAATTCCAAAATCTGGCACAGATTATGCAATGGTTTATAGATCCCTTAAGAACCTTCAAAGTGTTCCCTCTCAATTGAATCAGACATCTCTACCTGCCTTTTGTGATGAGGGAGTAGTCCATATAACTGCAGATATAATAATGTGTAATCCATCAGTGTTTACAGACATTGTTCTATTGTTGGGAAATTTTCGTCGTGCTAAGGTTGTCATGCACATCATTGGGAAGTACCTGCATGGGATTGGTGTGCAGGATGCTTTGGTGGCATGCGGTGTAGTTGCTGCTAAAGTTGTAGAATCAGTTATGAAGGGTAATCACTATGTGAGGTCATTCAAGGGATTTGTCATCTTGTCAGAAGTCATACAAAAACTGAAATGGGATGCCTTCTGGAAAATCACTCCTGCTGACAAGTATTCTGCAGTACTCAAAAATGCACAAAAACTGAAGACATCTCTCACAGATAAGGATAAAAAGATGTCTTGGACACCTATGAAAACCTTTTACTGCTGATTAATGATCGCTATGAAGATTACAAGGTTTTCAGTGCTTTCTGTCAGGAGAAATCTGAAATGTGCAAGTATTGGGATGGTTTCATTGAGCTAGTTCAGATGCTCAAAAATCTGGTAGCCACTAATAGAGAAGGTGATCACATCTTCAAACTGTACAGGGCCTCCTCCCTATCTTTAGAGAATTTGACAGCATTAATTACTTGCATTATGCATCTTAGTACCTTGAAAATATGAGAGCTGTCCAGGCATGAAATGCAGATGTGTGCCACAGATTCATAAATACACAGAAGTTGAGGGCTGGAAGGGATCTTGTGAAATCATTGGGCATGTCCACATGAGTGCACACATGCATCTTGTAGCATCTCAAAGCCCTTTTAGATGCTGCAAGAAGCACGTGTGGGAATGAAAAAATGTTCCCCGCATTGCAAATTTGCATCACAGGGAGGGGAGGGGGGCGGTGGGAATTAGACGCATAGATATCCAGGGGTCAAAAAAAAATCCATGGCAGAAAAAAGAGGGGTAGGGCATGGTCCTAGACTATGCCCTGAGGCAACCAGAAGCTCAGTCCTTCACAGAGATGCTTTGGTAGCCAGCCAGAGCATCTCTATGGCTGGCTGTCACTCAAGTGCTCAAGCACACTACCTTCCCATGCACAGCAGGCAGCGTGCTAGCCACAGAGAGCTGGACCCAAGCTTCTGCCAGTAGGCAGATGGTGTGGGGGGACTGGAGGAGGGGACCATGGGGGTCCCCTGCTGTCCCCACCTGCTCCCCCAGCCCCCTGGATTGCTGCCCCACCCAGCCCCAGCATCCCAACAAGTTTAAAAAACAAAAAATGTGGCACTCACTGGCAGTAGCAGCTGCCATCAGGGTCATTGGGGGCTCATGGCAGAACCTCACCGCGCAGCGCGGGGCCCAGGTGACAGCCACAGCAGCCCCAGCTGCCCAAAAGCATGCAGAGGTGCGCAGTGCCCTGCCAACCCCAGACACACCCACACGATGGGGGAATGGCAGTGCAGGTGCCAGGTGGCTGGGGCCAGTCCCCACTGCTCCCACAGCTCCATGCTGCATGCGGGGGGGCACAAGGCCCCAGTCACCCTAATGGTAGCTGCTACTACCGGTGAGTGTGGGGCTTTTTTTTTTCCTTTTTTTTTTTGAATCCTGGACTGCTGGGGCCAGGTGTGTGTGGGGGGGGCCATTGGGAGGGCTGGGGGATGCAATCAAGGAGCCCCGCTACCCTCCCACTGTGCTGCACAGAGGTAGGGGGGGCTCTGCCATGTGGTCCCAGAGGGCCCACAGCCCCTGCTACTGCCAGAGTGAAAGGCTTTATTTTATTTTTTAAGTGTCAGGAAGCTTGGGCTGCAGGGGGAGGGGGCAGCCATCAAAGGGCTGGGGGTGCAAGCATGGGAAGGGGCCAGGTGGGACAGCCATTGGAGGGTCTCAGGGAGTGGGTGGGGAGTGGGGCTGGGTGGGGCAGCCATTGGGGGGCTG
>NW_017729000.1:33299535-33323394 GCF_001723915.1 Gavialis gangeticus
GGGGGGATGGAGGAAGGAAAGGAAATGTGGGGGGGGGCTTGGGGAGCAAGAGGGGGTGGGGCATATTGGCCCGGAAGGGGGGTGTTAGCTGGTGCAGGGGCTATGTGGCCTCTTTTGGGAATGCTGTGGCCCCTGAGGGGGTGCTGTGGCCCCTGTGGAGGGCAGTCTGTAAGCTGTGCAGGGGGGCAGGGGACCCACCCCTCCTGAGCAGCCCCCCTGCACAGTTCCCCCCACAATCCTCACACACCTACCCACACAAACCATGGCTGCCCACATCCCTCCACAGCCACCCACATCCTCCCACTCTCCTTCCCATCACCCTCCTGCAAACCCCACATTCCCCCAGCACACACCCTGCATGCTGAAGTGCCAGACAGGATGCGACCTGCTGCCAGGAGCTGTAGCTGCAGGGACAGCTGTCCCCACATCCTGGTTAGTGAAGGGGGCACAGGGAGCTCTAACTGTTCTATGGTAAGAAAACCAAAGGCAAACAGCAAAACATATAGGTATTTAGAGTTTATTTTATTATGATGATAAGAGGCTGGTAGGCTTCCAAATTGCTTTAACACTGTAGATATATCAATAAATCATTGCCCAACTGATCATTGTCTCTCTGTCTCTCACCTTCTCTCTCTCTATATATAGTGGTCTTTTGTTTTAGTTGTGGAGAAACATGGATTTTGGGGTATTTTACGGAGTGACTTCAGGATTTTATTTATCAGGGCTTTTTCAGTTTTCAAATAGGGAACACCAGAATTCCTGCCAGGGTGGCAAGTGGCAAGACCCAGGCAGAGAAGCCTGCTCAGAGATGGCATCCTGGACTCAACTAGAGGTTGCAGACCTCCTGGCCAATTGGAGCCAGGAGGACATGCTTTGACAGTTCAAAAAAGGCCACCACACTGGGAACATTTTCCAGGTGATAGCTGCCCAGATTGCCAGGCAGGGGGCACACATGGCAGTAGTGTCGCACAAAGGCCAACTTTGCAGCCACAGTCCACTGGCAACTGACCCATCTGAGTCTGGCAGGTGTGCAGCAGGTCACAGCCAGGCAGCAGCTCCCACTGCCAGACTGCTGCAGTGGGTAAGGGGTGCAGGGAACTCTCAGGGCTGCTTCAGTTACCAACTGGCTGGGCCCCAGAAACTCCTGAGAACAAGTAGACCTGAGCTACTTGACAGGGCAGCTTTTTGTACTGATGGGGCCAGGACAGGGCAGTTTTTCATACTGCTGGGAACAGCAGAGGTGCTGGCTCTGGACTCTAGGTCCCCCTGGTTGCAGATCCAAGAGAAGCCAAGCAGGATTATTTTGCCCCAAGTGGTACAATTTGCCCCACACCAAAGCGCATGTCTGGGCGTATGTGCTGAGGCAAATAGCCCCGGCTCAAATTTACACTGCTTCTATTTGAGCTGCTGCAAGTGCATGTGCTTGCATGTGTGGATGAGCCCACTGGGTCTAGCCCCCCTGCTCTGAGCAAGAAAGAATGCTGGGGTCAAATAACAAGGTGTGCATCCAGTCCCCTTTTGAAGATTTTCTGGGTAGGTACCTGCACCAGCCCTGCCAGGAGTCTATTCCAGAGTCTGATCACATGAACAGTGAAGAATTTTTTCCTTATATCCAGTCTGAAACCTTCTAGGAGTTTATGACCATTGCTCCAACAGTCCCATATCTGTCAGCCTTTCCTTGTATGGCTTGCTCTTTAGGCCTCTAATCATATGAGTAGCTCTTCTCTGGACTCTCTCAAGGTTTTCCACATCCTTTTTGAAGTGTGGTGCCCAAAACAGGATGCAGTACTCCAGCTGCAGCCTAACCAATGTGGAGTACAGCAGAAGAATAACTTCCTTGGTTTTGCTTGAGATGCATCAGTTGATACATGCCAGTGTATTGTTTGTTCTGATAACTGTAGCATCACGCTGGTGGCTTATATTCATTTTATGATTAATTACGACCCCCAGGTTCCTTTTGAACCTGGTGCTAGCTAACGTAGCACCATTGAGCCTGTAAGTTTGTTGCGGACTTTTCCTCCCCAGATGGAGCACTTTACACTTCTCAGTGTTGAACAGCATCTGGTTCTGGTCCACCCATCTAATTAACCTGTCTAGGTCCACCTGGATCATCAGCGTACCCTGATGAATGACTGTACTTCCCCACAGCTTAGTGTCATCAGTGAACTTTGCCTGTGTGCTTTTCACCCCCACATCCAGATCATTAATGAAGATGTTAAAAAGCACTGGTTCCAAGTACCAAACCCTGGAAGACCCCACTGGCTACCTTCCACCAGGTTGACACAGTCATCTATTAGTACTCTCTGGATCCAACCCTGAAGCCAGTTTCCCACTCATCTGACCATTGAATTATTGAGCCGATTGTCCCCTAGTTTTACCTTGAGAACCTCATGGGACATCAAGTCAAAGGCCTTCCTAAAGTCCAAGTAAATCATGGTCATGTCTGATTAACCTCATCTCCCTAATCCAGGTGGTAGGTAACCTGGCTGTAGAAAGAAATGAGGTTAATCAGACATGACTTACGCACAACAAAACCATGCTGGCTGTCATCAGAATTTTGCCTTCTACTAGCTTATTGCATAGGGACTCCTTGAGAATTTTTTTGAGGATTTTTCCTGGGATTGAGGGAACTATAGGCTGATTGGCCTGTAGTTCCCTGGGTCCTCTCTCCTCCCCCTTGAAGATGGGCACAACATTGGTCCTCTTTGAATCTTCTGGGACCTCTCCTGAGTGACACAAAGCAAAAAATTTTAGGTGGCCATTTGGTTGTTGGACAACAGAACAGGACATTCTGTGCAGTTTTTCCTGATATAAAGCTGGAACAAACTATTTCGAGATCTCAAAAAAGTCCTGGTAGAGGTATAATTAGACAGACTGGGCAACAAAAATATTTTAATGTTCATCATGAAATCCTTGCAATCAGAAGTACATTCCTAGAATTAACAGGGTCTGGCAGAGCTAGATATCATGAGGCATTCACTCGCCATGAGTTGCCTGTGAGTTCAGCCTCAAATATTGCATCACATGTTTCCTGTGTGTTCCAGTTCATGGAAGGTAGAGGGGAACCCATATATCACATGCAGTGAGATGCAACTTCACAATTTCATAAGCAAGCAACATGTCCCAAGAGAGGTAGCTGAAAGACTGCTTTCATTCAGAGAACATGCAAAGGAGGCTTATATGCAGTTTAGAGATGAATGTTTCATTAAGAAAACAAAGAAACTTTTGGATATCATTAAGAAGGTAAAATGTCCAAGATCTGTGGCTGATGGGGATACACTAGTAGAAAAACATAAACCAACTGCAGCATTGGAAAAGAAGTCCTGCTCTGCAACTGAGAAAATCCTACACATAACAAAGGATCAAAGAGTCTGTTAAGAACATACTGAAGTATGATCTACAGCCATCTAACTTGTTATTTGATGATTGTGGCCTTCTTACTTAAACCAACCAGGTCAGTTCTTTTGGGGGAGCTTGCAAAGGAACTGTAGCCAGCTGATTACAATTTCCATTAGTGCAGCAACAACAAAACTGCAGTAACTGTAGACTTTACTTCTCAAGTATGCCACATCCAAAGCAAACAAAATGAAAACTTTTCAAGAAATTTTCAATACCATATGGAGGAAAGCTATCAACTCCAACTGGTTCAGAGGGTAGATAGCGTGTTTAACAGTTATGTGAAGAAGTCATTGAAAGAAGGTGAACAAGAGAGGAGAAAGACTATTACACCAATAGTTTGTAAAACTAGATCCTGACACTCCTTTACCTGTTGAGATGGAGAAGTTTTGGATTTCTTCAGTAAACAAAGAGTTATTACAACTGTCAGCCAAACAATACTTTTGGGAAAAAGAGAGAGAGAGTAGCATACATACTAAAGTGTTAAGTGGAACAATGACAGGAGAAAGTGACAGAAGGGCGGCCATAATGATCACAGATGCTGGAATTCAGGTATGCAATCATCTGTCCGCTGCTCTGGAAGAATCAGATTCTCAGCTGGTCATCCATTTATCTGATGCAGTTTCATCTGGCTTCACACGTCATAGTGCTGTCTAATGATACAGATGTTTTTTGTCCTTTGTCTTCAATATCTGTTTCAACTGTTTGAGAAAGGAGTTTTGGAACTTTGGATTAACGTAGGCTTGGATGATAAAGTAAAAATTGTTCCCCTTCACACACTTGGACAGAAATTAGACTAACTTTGTGTAGTGTTCTTATTAAGGCCCACATTTTCACAGGATGTGATGTCACCAGCAAGAGGGAACAAAACTGTCAGCACTGAATGCATCACCAGAGAAATTTCTTTTAGGTTTTGCTGAAGATAGCACACTTTCTGAGGACATAGTTAACAGAGCTGAAGAATACCTTGTTAAAGTCCTACAGCCATCACTTCATTGCAAAACATTTAATGAGCTTTGTTTTGCACTGTATAAAAGTAAACTGATCTCACAGCTTCCACCCACTTCTTTTTCTATTCAAAAGGGACATCTTAGGAGACACTTCTTTGTGGCATGTGAATGCTTTAACCTGGATGACAGCAGCTGCACAAGTATATTAAATCTGAAAGATTTTAGGTGGTACAAAGACCTGAATGGAGCTCCTTTTCCAGACAAATGTCTCCATTCTGTTTCTGAAGAATTACTGCTGACATGCAACTGTGCAACATGCAAAACTGCAAGATGCAAGTACCAAAAAAATAACGTTTCTGGTATTGAATGCTGCAAATGTGGTGAAAATGGTATAAGGAAAACCAAGTAGTCTAATGGATGATGTATTGAATTACCCCAAAACATTAAAAGATAAATTCTTTCAATAGTCACATTCATGTGTTTCATAACATGTTGTATGTTATAGCACTTCTTATTAATTCCATCTGGATATTCCAGTTTTATATACAGCATTTAGATTTCAACTTGTATGTAAGAAGAATTTTCATAAATAAAGTGATGTTGAGATAATTTGCCTTGAGAAAATTGCGAACCCTACTTCCTTTTCTCACTATGATCTTGGAAACTAGGGTTGTGTGAAGCTTCAGTTGCTGATTCAATTCGGAGGAAATTTGGCCGGATTCAGCAGCTGAATCTCCAAATCTGAATCAAATCAAAAGACCCATTAATCTCTCTGAATTGAAGCAGAAGCCTCCAAATCAATTTGGATAGATTCGGAGTGATTCAACAATTCAACCATAGAAACAGCTTTATATGTTTTTTCTACGTACTTCGAGGTACCAGGTGTGGCTCATGAATGCTGAGAGGGTAGGGCAGATGGAACATCCCCTGTGCACTCAGCGGTAGACCTGGAAGTGGACCAGAAGTACTTCTAACCCCTGGCTTGGCAACTGGAGCTTCCTGGGTCGGGGGGGGACACCCGGCATCCCCCTGTGGCTGATCACTGAGCCGAAAGAGAAGCAGGGGTGGTCTGCTGCCAAGCACACAAGAGACCCCCCTGTGCTCCTGTGGGATGCGCCATCCTCCCCACCATCTCAGTGTTGATTACTATGCCTGGTACCTCGAGGTACATAGAAAAAATATATCAAGCTGTGCCTATGGCTGAATCGCTGATTCTCTGAATCAGAATCGAACCTTCAGATTCAGCCGAATTGAATCAGGACAGTGATCTGAATCAGCTAATCAAATCACTGCCCCCCGAGCCAGGCCAAATCTGAATCCAAATCGAATACTGCCCACTTTGCACACCCCTATTGGAAACATCTTTACTGGGTTGTATGACTTTGAAAACGCTGGGTTAGACACCAAGATTACCTTTGTACCATACTTAAAAGAGGATATACCAAAGAGCGTTGTCACCTTGTTCAAAGTTGCCACCCCTCATGTTCCGAATGGGGAAGTCTACCTAAGTTTTTTTATTCTTTGACATGTGTTTTCTTAAGTGCCGATGGTCACTTTACTCAGTTTTGACTTTTCTGCAGGGGTCTATGTCTGGCACAGGACTATATGGTTGGAGCTTTCTATGGTGTGATAGCTACTCAAGATTCATAGCTGCTCTCAAGGTAATTGCACAATTCAACAGTTAATTTGTGATACCTGTAACATGTGGAGGGGGCCAGTTTGATAGAAAGTATTACATGTTTTAAGATATTGTGATTAGTCTCTCAAGATTTAAGATGTCTTTAGTCTCCCACAGCCCACAAAGGTGGTGGGATTTTGTGAGACTCTCAGCTCTCATTAAGATCAATGAACAGTTTTAGCCCACACAGCTGCTATGAAAAGCTTGACAAAGTGAGCCATAAAGTCTTCAAAACAAGAAAACAAATAAAAAGAGCCAAACGTGTTGTTTTAAAAATCATATTATTCTGAAGTCAGGTAATTTCATGATTTTGGGGGTCTGACGCATATGTCCTAATTTTTTTTTTCAAACATTGTATTCATTTCTTGAACTATAATTGCCATTCACATTAAGGGCATCCTATCAGTGGTTAAATATGAAGTTTAGAAAGAAAGAGTTGAAGAAACCATGCTTTCTTGTTTTAGGTTTTTCAGGGTTTTGGTTTTTTTTAGGTTCTTGTGGTTGCAGCATCTTTCTAGAAATGTCATGGAACTAAGCTTTTCTGGATAGATTTCCACTACTGTTTGAGTGTAGTTATGCAGGACATTACATAGGAGTAGCTTGTTGCACACTATCCTTTCATGTTTATATCTTGGCCTGGCTAAATTATGCAGGGAAATTAAAACTGTGTTTTGAAGGTAACCAAACTGTCTCACAACTTAGGCAAAGTTTTGAGCCAGCTCTAACTTTGTCTGTATTTGCTCACATACCTCTTATCAAGAAGATTCTATATACCTCCCATGTAACTGATTATTTTAATACTTTTGCCTCTATCTATCTTTTCAGGTTTATAATGGTGTGTACTCATTAATTTACAGATAATATGGTATATTAGCGTGTATCATTCTATAACATTACATTAAGAAACTGGGACAAGGCAACCTTGTATTTCTCTCTAAATCAGTTCCTGTTAAAGCTCATTGTATGAGAATAGACCATTGAAGCTGGCACAAATAAAGAAAAGTAAGAAAGATGAAAAAGAGGCTAATTCATCTTCTGTCACTTCTAAGTGTAAAGTTCAAACCAATGCAGAGAAATGAAAAATACTTTGTGTGTGTGTGTGTGTGTTACATTTGTAAAGTTGTCAGTACTGAATTAGTTCAAACAGCTCTGGCCTAGTTTCCAGACTACAGAAGTATCTCTATCAAGACTGCAAGGTCTTGTTTTTAGTAACTAACTGCACATGAACTGAAATCTAAGAACTGACATTTTGTTAGCAGGTCATTAGTAAGGTGCTGCTGACAAGGTCAAATTAAGTTGTAAAGGCAGCAGATAAATTTATCCTAAAAATAGCGAACTTACTTTAATAGAATAAAGGTAATATCAAATATTTTAATGAACCGGTACTGAATTACGTAACATAATGGTGATGGTGAATGATATAACAAACAGCAATACTTTGTCCTTGTATAAATTTTAATCTCAGAGAGTCCAAGAACATTTGCAATCTTCAAATATTATGGGCTGAATTTTAGTTTTAAAGTATGGTCCCTGGTAAGTATTGTCCAGTGGCTTACCTGGCCTACTACATATTACTCTTTACCCTGAGTGATGAAATGGGTGAGCTAAAGGAAGCACAAGTAGGAGGGGGCAACAGGGGAGGCCTTTTTATTCTTCCTGAGAAATCAGGGTAATGAACAAGTTACCTCAGGTGCCTGTACAGAAATGCACAGGGCCTGGCAAACAAGCAGAAAGAACTGGAAGTCCTTACACAGTCCCAGAACTATGATGTGATTGGAAAGAAAGAGGCTTGGTGAGATAGCTCACATGACTGGAGTACTGTCATGGATAGGTATAAACTGTTAAAAAAGGACAGGCAGGTGAAAAGAGAAGTTGTGATTTATGTATAAGAGCTGTATGGTTGCTCAGAGCTCCAGTATGAAACTGCAGATAGGCCTGTTGAAAGTCTCTGGGTTAGGGTCAGAGGGGAGAGCAACATGAGTGATATCTTGGTGGGTGTCTGCTATAGAGCACCAGACCAAGGAGAATGAGGCAGATGATGCTTTCTTCAAACAGCTAATGGAAGTTTCCTGATCATGGGCCCTGGTTCTCATGGGGGACTTCAGTGACTCTGACATCTGCTGGGAGAACAAATACAGCTGTGCACAGGAAATCCAGGACGTTTTTTGAGAGTGGTGGGGACAACTTCCTGGTGCAAGTGTTGCAGAGGCCAGCTAGGGGCCATGCTGTTCTTGACCAGCTACTCACAAACAGGGAAGAATTGGTGAGGAATGTTGACAGGGAGAGCAACTTGGCCAGCAGTGACCATGAGATGATTAAGTTCAGGATCCTGAGAAAAGAAAGGAAGGCGAACAGCAGAGTAAGGCCCTGGACTTCAGAAATGTGGGCTATGACTCACTCAGGCAGGATCCAGGGAGGGCAGTCTGAGAAGAAAAGGAATCCAGTAGAGCTGGTTGTATTTTAAAGAAACTGTAGTAAGAGAGCAGGAACAAACCATTCCAATGCACAGGAAGACTAGCAACTATGGCAGAAGATCAGCTTGGCTTAGCAGGGAACTCTTCAGTGATCTGAACACAGAAAGCAAGTTTACAAGGATTGGATTCTTGGACAGACAACTAGGACATGCAGGGATAAAATCAGGAAGGCCAAAGTGCACCTGGAGTAGCAGCTAGCAAGGGAGGTGAAGGGTAACAAGAAGGGTTTCTACAAGTAAGTCAGCAACAAGATCAGGGGGAGTGTGAGTCCCTTTCTAAATGGAGGAGTCAACCTAGTGCCAGAGGATGCACAAAAGGCTGAAGTATTCAATGCTTTTTCACCTCAGTCTTCACAAGCAAGGTCAGTTCCCAGACTACTGCACCTAGCAACACAGTTTGGGGAGGAGGTGAGCATCTGACAGTGGCAAAAGAACATGTTAGGAAATATTTAGAAAAGCTAGATGTGTACAAATCCATGGGTCTGGATATGATATACCTTAGGATGCTGAGGGAGTTGGCAGATGTGATTGCAGAGCGGCTGATCATTATCTTTGAAAACTCATGGTGCTCGAGAGAAGTTCTGGATGATCAA
This sequence comes from Gavialis gangeticus, assembly GCF_001723915.1. NCBI lineage: Eukaryota > Metazoa > Chordata > Crocodylia > Gavialidae > Gavialis > Gavialis gangeticus. The sequence goes on from NW_017729000.1 coordinate 33,308,626, forward strand.
AAAGGTGAAATATAGTGCCATCTTGAAGAAAGGGAAGACAGAGGATCCAGGGAATTAGAGACTGGAAAAATCATGGAGCAGGTCCTCAAGAAATCCATTTCTAAGTACTTGGAGGAGAAATAGTTACAGCAAAAAGTCTGTTATCTGACACCCATAGGGAATGGGCGGTGCTGGATAACCAAATATGCTGGTTACCTGAAAGGTGTCTTTCTCTGGTCAGACCACTGCCCCTCCTGCCACATCCAGTGTGCCAGGGGACAGGCACTGCGCCACCCCTCCCGTCCCTCTCCTGGTGTCATTGTGAAGGGGGACAGGGAGGGGGGCCCTGTGCAGGCTGCTTTGCCCTGGGACATGGCCCAAAGTGGGACTCAGAGAAACTGGAAGTGGGACTTCTGATTTCGCTTTTGCTGCTTTGACCAGCATGCTGGATAATAGAGCATGCTGGTTAATGAAGTGCTGGATAACATGGCTTTTACTATAATTAGGAACATAGATTCACCAAGGGCAAGTCTTGCCAGGCCAACTTGATTGGCTTCTATGACAAGATGACTGGCTCTGTGGATGCATGGAAAACAGTGGACATGGCATACCTTGACTTTAGGAAGACTTTTTATACAGTCTCCCACAATATTCTTGCAAACAAGCTAAGGAACTGTGGGTTGGGTGAATGAACTAGAAAGTAGATAAAAAACTGGATAGATCATCAGACTTAAAGGTAGTAATCAATGGCTCAATGTCTAATCGGCAGCCTGTATCATGTAGAGTGCCCCAGGGGTCAGTCTTGGGGATGGTCTTGCCTAACATCTTCATCAACAGCCTAGAAGATGGGATGAAATGCACCCTCAGCGAGTTTGTAATTGACACCAAGCTGGGGGGAGTAGTAGCTATGCTGGAGGGTAGAGCTAATATTCAGAGACCTCAATAAATTGGAGGATTAGATCGTTGTGTGGTTCAATAAGGACAAGTGCAAAGTCCTGCACTTAGGACAGAACAATCCCAGGAACCAGGCTGGGGACTGACTGGCTAAACAGAAAGGGACCTGCATTTCACAGTGTAGAATAGGCTAAATATGAGACAACAGTGTGCTCTTGTTGCCAAGAAGGCTAAAGGCATACTGGGCTGCATTATTAGGAGCATTGCTAGCAGGTCAAGGGAAGTGATTCTTCCCCTCTATTCAGGACTAGTGAGGCCACATCTAGAGTGCTGTGTCCAGTTTTGCCACCCCTCCTCCCCCCAGAAAGGATGTCGGCAAATTACAGTCCAGAGGAAGACAACAAAAATGGTTAGGTGGCTAGGATATATGACTTCTGAGGAGAGGCTGAGAGAACTGGACTTTAATCTGGAGAAGACAAGACTGAGAGGAGATTTAATAGGCCTTTAACTACCTGAAGGGTGGTTCTGAAGAGGACGGAGCTAGACTGTTCTTAGTGGTGGCAGATGACCGAGCAAGAAGCAATGCTCTCAAGTTTCAGCAAGGGAGGTTTAGGTTAGATATTAGGAAGAACTTTTTCATTTGTCTGGAATGATTTAGTTGGGTATTAGGCTTTGAGAAGGGGTTTGGACTAGAATATCTCCTGAGGTCTCTTCCAACCCTAATTTTCTATGATTCTATATTGTGCCTGAGGCAAAGTCGGTATACTTTGTAATGTACACAAGAAGCTATTTCTAAACCATTTGAGAAGATATAGTACACATTCCTTTGCATGTGAGACCAATTTCATTGACCTGTGCTGTGACAGCATGGGGTACTCCTCCCCCGTATGAAATCTTTTGAGAGACTGATACCAGTGTAGAATCTATCTAATCCTACTCCCATATTGTAACCAATCCCTGTACAGGAACATGAGTGTCTGCATGTACATGACAAAAGCTCCTAGTGCCTATTTTCTTCCTTGTCTCCCTTCACAGGACCAGGCACATTCTAGAGCTAATGGCTTTTTAGATCCTAGAATAGTTTCACCCATCCTTCAAATGCAGCTAATTTAAGCCATATGAATTTAGTGATGATGAATTTGATATAGAATAATACAATCTTAGAAAAATAGGGATGGAAGGCACCTCAGGAGGTCATCTAATCCAACCTCCTGCTAAAGCCTGTTTAAACCATTCCAGACAAGTGTTTGGCAAACCTGTTTTAAAATCTTCCAAAGATGGAGATACCACAACCTTCCTAGTTAGCATGCTCCAGTGCATAACCAGCTTCATAGTGAAAGAGCTGTTGTGACTACTCAACTTAAATTTTCTATGTTTAAGTTGAACACCTTTACTTTTTGCCTGTCTGCTGTGATAGAGCTTAGCCTATCATAACCTTCTTTATATAATGATATTTCAGGTTTTATTAGGACTGTTACCAAAATTGCTCCTCAGTCTGTTCTTTTCCAGACTAAATAATTCCATTTTTTTCAGTCTTTTCTCATCATGTTTCCTACATCTCTAATTATTCTTCTTCCACTCCACTGGACTCTCGCCAATTTGTCCACACCTTTTTTAGAAGTGTGGTATTTGTATTTGTGTATTTGATTTTTCCATTCTAAGTGAAGAGCTTTGCATTTCTCCTTATTGAATTTAATTCAATTAATCTAGAGCAAATTTTTCCAGATTGTCACAGTCATTTTGAATATTAATGACTAATTCTGAGGTTCTGATTCCTCCATGCTACAGTCTTATATTCATTCCTAGTAATTTAAATAAATTTCCACTAGTTATAAAATTCTTCTTTGAGTTTGAGTGTTCATTCTTTTGCCAAGAAAATCTCTTGCTGCAGCTCTTGTACTTCTTTTGAATCAGAATAGCTTGTTCTTGAGCCCTTAATATGGACTCTTTAAGGTGTAGCCAGCTTTTCTGGACTCCCTGAGACTTGCCTGCTATGTGATCCTGCCCAGCAGTTCCCTGAGTTTGTTAAAGTCTGCTCTTCTGAAGTCTAGTGTCTTTATTCTTCTTCTCTCCTTTTTTTTCCTTAGGGTGTTGAACCTTAGCATTTAATGGTCACGATCACTCACATTACCTCCTACCCTCAGATTTTCAACTAATTCCTCCCTCTTCATGAGCAGCAAATGTAGAAGAGTGCCCACCTTAGTTGGGTTCTCCACCATCTATGCCATAGAGTTATCTGCAACACACTCCAAAAATTGCTAGACTGCCTGTATACTGCTGTGTTACCCTCCCAATAGATAGACAAGGTGTTTTAGGTAAATCTGATATCTTTTATTAAACCAACTTTTAAAAAAAGAAGAATTTTTCCAACTATTTGAGTTGGTCTTATAAAAGATACCACATTTACCCAAAGAACCTTGTCTGCCTATGTCCTTAGACCAAAACAGCTACAACCTACATGCCTCCCAATAGATGTCACGGTAATTAAAGTCTTTCATCAACACCAGGTCCTATGATTTAAATACTCTGATTAGTTCTTCGAAAAATAGCCTTGCCCACCTCTTTCTTTGGTTTGGTAGTGTATTGCAGATGCTGATAGCACCTTTGCTATCCTCCTCTTTAATCTTGACCCAGAGATTTTTCACAAGTCTACTTCCCATATCATACTGTGCCTCACAACAAGTGGATGTCTCTCTTTTTTTATATAAAAAAGCCCTACCATTTTCCCACCTGGCTGTCCATTCTCAACAAGTTATACTCATTCATGATAGTATTCCAGTCATGTGAACTATCCCTCCAAGTCTCGGTTGGACTATCCCAGTGTTATTGTATTTCTGTGATCATATGAGGACTAATTTCTTATGCTTCTCACATGATTATATTAGCTTCTTAGTTCAGGGATCATCAACCTTTTAAGAATGGCAAGTTACTGCTTGCAACCCAGCTACAACTGTGTACTGCCAATTTCCCCCTTCCCCAGACCACCTTCCAGCATGCTACCAGAAGAGGTGGGTGAGGTCACATCCCAGTAGCCACAGTCCCCTCATCAGCCTCATGCTCACCTCACCATGGGGGGGGCACTCCTGTGCGGGGAGTAGTCAGTGTGGCCAGCAGACTGGGGGTTAACACAGCAGCTTCTTCTGGCATTCCCTCCCCACAGTGGTGCAGCTGCCACCACTCACCCCCATTTCCTAACGCTGCTGCCAAAGCCCCTCCCCACTGTCAATCAGCAAGGTAAATTCAGTGGTGAGAAAGGTAATCAATGCAGCAGGGGGACTGTGTTAACTCCCTGGCTGCTGGTTGTACTCATACCTCCCCTAGAGCAACAACACCTCTCATGGGGAGCGAAGAGGCTGACAAGGGGACCATGGCTACTGGGATGTGGCCTCCAAGAGCCTCAAACTGCCCCACCACTGTGAGGCACTCTGTCTTAGGCCAGATATGAACTTTGTGAGCCAGGTTCAGATCTCCTTGCAAAACAGACCCAGTCCACAAGCAATAGGTTATCAACATCTAGCTTGGATGAATTACCAGCTGCCCCCCTATTTTCCTTCTGAGTCTGAACCTTATTCAGAGTCTCCAAGTTGCTTCCTTTTTGTGGCCCTTTTAGACCTGAGTACTTATCAGGGCCTTTTGTCTCCTTCCCCCAATGAAGCTAGTTTAAAGCTCTTCTCACTAAGCTAGTTAACCTGTATGTGAAGGTGCTCTTTCCTTGCTTTGTTAGGTGGACCCCTTCTCTGACCAGCCCTCCTTCTTCATTTCATACTAGTGAAGGCCAGAGAAGCTGAAAAATCAGTGGCAGTGCCATCTGAACAGCCACATATTGATCTTCCAGATGCATTTGCTCATACCTGGATTTTTTCCCTGGACTGGAAGGATCAAAGAGAACATGTTATGAGCCCAGGTCTCTTTCAGCCTTATACTCATAACCACATAGCCATTTTTGGTCTGCTTATGGTCACCTTTAGCAGTATTATTAGTAACCACATAAATGAGCATTACAGGGTAGTAGTCAGAGGACTGAATGAGTCTCATCACTCTTTTTGTAACATCTCAGAATGGGGATGCTGGCAAGGCAGTAGACCTGAGAGAAAGGGTCTACATGTCTCAATCCCCCTCAGATGGGAGTTGCTAGCCACCACCATCCTTTGGTAACACTAATCTCCATTTTCCCAGCTTTTAGGATACATGTCTTGGACTTTTCCATCAATGGAATGGGCTCCTTCTCTTCTTGTGCCAGGGCTTCATGCCCATTCTTCACTTCAATGTTCTGTGATTCACAAGTGGAGTGATGTTTGCTCCCAGCAGTGACCAGCTTCCCCCTTCTGGAGCATCTAGGTCTTCCTTGCTCTCCAGTACCTTCTCTGGTCAGCCACAATCTTTGTGTCTCCTAATTCATTGTTTCAATGGCCCTTGATTACAGGAAACACCTTGTATTCACAAACACTTCTCAGGCTAGCCCCTTTCTCCAGCAGGTTGCTGAGGGAATCATCCAAAAGGCATTTTCAGAACTGGAAGCTCTTCCCAGTTTGACTATCTTTACTAAGGACAAGCAGGCTGCATTCCCTCAAAAGCCAGATTTTGTAAAAGGTGCACCAAATGCCCTGATGGAAAATATGTAGGAGAAACCAAACACCAACTGCACACCAGAATGAATGCACGCGAAAATTCAATCAAAGGTAAAAATATCTAATCACCTGCGGGTGCCCACTTCTGACAAGACAATCACTCCCTCTTCAATCTCTCAGTTCTAATCCTCAAAAGGAACTTACAAAATACCTCTCATAGATGAGCCTACAAACTTCACTTCATAAATCTGCTCAATACAAAAAATCATGGACTCAGTATAGACACTGAACTTATGACATATTACAACCTAATCTGATACACCTGAGATCTGATTCACCAGGTACCTGCCTGACCTCACCATTTACACTTTTCTTTCCCCCACTCTTCCACCCATCCCCTCTCCTCCTTTTTTACCCTTTGATTTCCTAATTTCCAGCTATTTACTTTTTCAAAGACTGCCTCTTTTCTTCCTTGGAGAACTCAGCTACAAAAGCATCTCCCTTACTTACCTTTGGCATTATTTTCCCCTCATTTTCCCCCACTCCCTTCCCTTCTCTACTCTTTGTTTTCCTAATTTCTACCTATTTACATTCTCATTGACATCCTATCACACTTTTAGCTTCTTTCATTCCTTGGAGATCTCAGAACATCAGAGACTTGCTATGCCTGAAAAAGAGTGCTTGTGCCTAAAATATTGCAAATAACTTTTTCCCAACTACTCAGTTGGTCTAGTAAAAAATATCACATCTACCCAAAGAAGCTTGCCTGCCTTTGTCCTTAGACCACCACAGTAACAACCAAAAACCTTGCAGATTCTGTGAAAAACCTTTAACACAATTTTATAGACGTTGCTCTAAAACCTTATGGAATATGGTAGAGCATGTTATCTTTTTATATACTGATTTAAGCATCTATTGAATTCTGGAAAAGGATATCAGCTTTTATTTAAATTCTATAATTGCATAGGTTTTCTAAACTATCTTATTTGCTATTACATCATAAAGGATTTTTTCCTTAAGAAATGGGTTCTTTAATAACCACAATGATAACAGCTTCACTTTTACATCTCATGTGCAAAATTAAATCTAACAAAACATGTATCTAACCCTATGGTGAGACATACTTTAGTGTTGGTTGAGAAGAAAACGTGATTTCTTCTAAACTACTGGCATAACTATTAATGACAGCTCGGTTAAAGCAAAAAACTGAAAGACGAAAGAATCTTGGTTCTAATATGAAGCTAGGTACCAACTTTGTGCTGCTCAGAAATTGTACTGCTTTTAAAATGTTTGTCACTTTTCCAACTAATGACTTCTGACCAGTTCACTGAATTACTCATATCTATATGGATCTGAAGATCTCTATGTTTTTTTAAAAAAACAGGAATAAATTAAAACTCACAATACCACTGTAAGGTAGGCAGATAGCATTATTATTGTGTTAGAGTGTGAAGAAAATAAGGCACAAAGAAGAACATTCACACACTGAATACTTCCACTCATTCAAAAATAACTTCAAAAACAAAAGATGTATTCAAAAGTACATGTGCAGGTTCTTTCCCACTAAACTTGCACATGTGCATTCTGTATTGCATATCCATGAAAAGTGCATGTGCATCTGAAAATTTGAGCTTAAGGGACTTGACTAAGGATGCTACAAATCTGGCACCCTAGTCTGATGATTTGATCACAGAACTGTCTTTCCTATCTATGCCTATCCTTGTCTGATGTCTAATAATATCTGTTTGCATCTGATTTACTTTCCTCCTTGTCTTGCTATATGCTTGGCCATACACTTAGCTCTGTTTCATAGAAGCTGCCTTGTAAAGTCTTTTCTACCATACATTACATTCCCCTGAATTATTTTGGTAGAATGGTGGAAAAGTCCAGTGATTAAATTTTAAAAAATTAAGTAAATATTTGTATCTGATTAATTTCCTTCACATCTTTGTATCATCATGACTTCAGTAATGTGATTCCTGATTTACTTCAGCGTAATTAAATGGCAAATCAGGCCATCTAACTATGTCCGATCTAATTAATATTGTATTTTGTCATCTAAAAATGTATACTTTTCATTTTTAAACATTAAATTACATATCCTTGGGGTCACAAGTATGTTATGTTTGAAATCATAGAGCAGCTTTACACTACCTTCATGGCAAGCCCAGGTCTGCTGCTTACAAGTGTGCACCACCATTCACTCCTAATCATAACATGCCAAGGCCCAGAAATTAAGCAATGTAGCCATCTTAAATTAGCACCAACTGTGTGTCCCAGAGCCACTCTCAGACTCCATTTCAGTCATGCTTTGGCATATTTTCAGGGCAGCTCTAAGTCATCTACACAGTCTAATTTCTAGGCTTTGTTGCCTGATGAGTGGGAGCAAGTGGCAGGGGTCTGACTCTCAGAAGAGGTCCAGGTTATGTTAAGGCAATATAGATGTGACTATACAGTAAAAACTGTCATGGCCTAGTGATGCCTATTGATATTTTAGCCAGCTAACTGTTTTTCCTTAAAACAATGATGATGTTACTATTTATCTTCCCTGGTATTACTTTCCATGGGCTTGGGCTTACATATAACATTCTAAAATAATTTACATATCCTGCTGATTGGACTGGGTTGTTTTTTTTTCCATTCATGGCATAGCAGTAGGCATTTAGATGGAATATTTTTGCACTCTAGAAGGTATAGTCTAATTTATTTGAAAAGATAGGATGTAATATAAATCCATTAGTAAATAAAAAGGTAGCTGGATGCTTTTTTAAGGAAAAAGATTTCTAAATGAAGTCACAAAAGGTTACCATGGCAATTCATGGTACCTACAGATTATTGAAAGAAGATCCTATTTAATTATCTTGGAAACATGTAATCAATGTTAAAATGGAGGATCTGTCCTTGCAGATGAATAAGTAGATATTGCACGTTCTCATTGAAAATGTAAATTTTTCAGAACAAATAATATGACCATATTATCAGCTATGCCAAAGGTTATAGGGTCAGTGGGCAGTTACAGCTCTTCTTGCTCCACAACGGTGTAGTCCAGTTCTCCAGGCTAAATTACAGCATCTCCAACACCATTCTCTCTTTTACCAGATGCAGTAACTAGGTGTGTGCAAAGTGGGCCCTATTCAATTTGGATTCACCCCGAATCAGGGACAGTGATTCAATTTGTTGATTCGGAAGACTGTCCCTGATTCAATTCAGCTGAATCCTAATCTGAAGAGTCGATGCTGATTTGGATAATCAGCAATTAAGACATAGTCACAGCTTTAAATGTTTTTCTACACAGCTTTTTTTTTTATAAATGTTTTTTCTACATAGGTAGAGGTACTAGGTGTGGCTCATGAATGCTGCGATGCTGTGGTGGATGAAGCATCCCACAGAAGCATGTACTTCCAGTCTACTTCTGAGTCTGCCAGGGAGTGCTCTGCCCCCCCCCCCCATGTTCCCCCAGATGAGCAATCAGCCACAGAAGGACCCCAGCTGTTCCCCCAGATGCAGGAGGCACCAGTTGCTGAGTTGGGGGGAGGTGCAGGGGGGACCCCGGCACACTCATGGCGGACCCGGGAGTGGACCAGAAGTGCTTCTGGTCCACTTCCAGGTCTGCTGCCAAGCACACTGGGGATCCCCCTGCACTTCTGTGGGACACTCCATGCACCCCAGCATCACAAGCATTCACAAGCCACCTGCTACTTAGAGGTATGTAGAAAAAAACATTTAAAGCTGTGTCTATGTCTGAATTGCCAAATCTTTCCGAATCTCTCCGAATCTATTTAGAGAGTTCTGATTTGATTCAGAGAGATTAAAGGGTCCTCTGATTTGATTCAGATTCAGAGATTCAGCCACCAAATCGGGCTGAATCTCTGTTGAATCGAATCAGGGACCGAAACTTCATGCAGCCCTAGCAGTAACACCAAGGACCTAAAACAGAAGTAATGGCTCAGCACTGTTGTATGAAACAACCATCATACCTTCTTGCCTTAACCACCTTGTCTGTATTACTGGCAGAGAGTGGAGATAATGCAGGGGTTCCATACTAGACCTGTTCTATGAAAGGATCTTATTATCTGTGGCCCAGTATCACAGGCAAGTGTCACACAGAAGCAACATCATGTCTAAGAATCTGCCCCGAGTCAGACAAATTTAAATTTTAAAAAAAATCAATAAAAATACTTCCATCAATTCAAAAATAATTTCACAAACAAAAATTTCAAGTTTTTCCTGATTTGGGTGGTGGTTTCTAGTTAACTCCAAAGTACTCTGGCTAATTTGTAAAAATGTTTACCAATGTCAAAACCTTGAGAAATTTTAGTGTGAATTATTATTCATCTGAAAATGTAGTTCAGAACTTCTCTTTTTGGCTGCATAATATTTAGCCATCTAGGCAGAGAATCAGTATTTATTCCATAGAACACAAATGGCCAGTTGTAGAGATAAGCCCACAAACAACTTGTAGCATTAAATGTATCTGTCTAGTAAATAAATTCTAACTAATAATTAAAACATCAGTCCATGAAGAATTGTTCATTACAGATTTTTTACTAGCTCTATCAAAAGTAATGGAAAGTACATTTGGGATAGAGCAAATACAGGACAAAATGTATTTGTCATTTGAATGGCAAGTATATCATTTGAAATCTGCTTTGCTTTGAATACTTTTTTATCCTCTCCCCTCCCCACCACAGAATTCAGTCTAGTTTTATAGTAACTTTGACCACAACAGAACTTTTAAAGACCAAACATTGCAAATAAAACTGGAAAAAGGTTACGTGTGCGCTTATGCATCTGAGAGAGAAGTTATATAAGGGTGAATGTAAGGGAAGAGTGAAGAAATAGAGGTATGGAGCCAGAAAGGCAAAAGCACCAAATGAGGTACCATTAGAAAAGGATGTAAAAGGGGGAAAGAACAGGTTTTTAAATACATGAGAAGCAAAAAGATAACAAAGGGAAGTGTAGGGTTCTCTACTTAAGGAGGAAGGAAAAAATAATGTATGGCAACAAGAAAGCTGAAAAGCTTAATAGCTACCTTGCTTTAGCCTCCACTAGAAAGGATAATAGTAGTAGGAAGCTTAATGCACTAATAATAATAATGAGAAAGAAGAGAGAATCAGAAAGGAATAGGTTAAAAAGTACTTACCAATTTAAGTTGGAACACATTAAAATAATCTCTGGGGAGCCAATTCTCCATAAAGTAAACCAGCAACAATTTCAGAACCACTGGCAATTAATTTTGTGTAATTCATGGAGGTGAGGTGAGGTCCTGGGGGGTTGGAAATGGATGATATAGGATACAATCTAGCAGGCATGACGATCCTCACTTTTAAATTCTGCTCATCAAGCATGAGGGAATGTTCAGCTTTTACCAAATGCCTTTGTTAGGTATACATTTGACCCTGACTATGAGTAGACTGTGAACATGGCTTGCTGAACAACACTTATCCTGCCAGTGGTCATGATTCAACTAATATCCAGTCCATTATCTAAAGTTACAGTGAAGCATGTTTTGTTATTTGAAAGTCATGTTTTGTATCATAAACACTGTATAGTTTCATTACATAAAATGAGTTACTTCCTAATCTGCAACTGTTATCTGACTGATAGTCATGTTTTTGCAAAATGAGAAACCCACTAGCGTTCTGTTAAACACACCTAAAGAGGAAGCATGAAATCACTGTCCAATCATTTCCTTATAATTATTTCATAAACTGTCATTTGTAATTAAGTTTACACTGTTAGTAGTTCTGCACCATAGCAGTATCACTGAAAATAACATGTATATAATCATATAATCCTTTCTTAATTGAAATAATAAAAAACCTGGGCAGGAATATGATTTTTTTTCTCCACCTGGAGCCACTGGTACCTGAAATTCTAGAAGGGGCTCATGGTGACTGATTACTGTCATCCTGTCCTTGGGGTCATCATTATTTTCAAGCGTTTCTGTTTTTCTTTGTGTTAAACCATTTTCATCCTTTTATTTCAAGTTCAGATTTTAGAGTAGTAAAGGTCATAGCCACATATATAAGTCCTATAACTTCCTGATCATGTATCATGTGCATTGTCCATGTTAAAAAGATTCCCTTTTTAACAACTAAATCAACCCCTGTGCACTTTGCATTGCTGCTAATGCACAGCTGAAGAGTTGAGGGCCACAAGGAGGCCCACACTCTGTCCCTCTGCCCCCTCTTTCCCTGATGGTTCTCTTGATGCCCTGGACAGCCTCTCTTGACAGGGCTCTCTGAAATACAGGCTAAAGCTGCCACTTGTACAGTTAGGGCAGCAAGATGGCAGCAGCTCCAGCAGATGTTACTAAGCATCCTCTGCTCACCTGAACATATTCAGCAGCAGAGGAGCAAAAGCTGACACACAATGCTTTCTGCAGGTAGTTCATGATGCAAATAATACTTTGCGGTTGAATTTCCTCTGTGACACAGCACAGAGAGGGTTTTTATTTCTGTAAAAGACATAATGAGCATCATTTTTATACACTATACATATATTACACGTACATAGCTACCTTTCGTCTAATGTCACCTGAATACAACCTTCTGTACCTTCCTTCGACAGCACAATGGCAAGTGGGGCAGGAAGCAAAAAGCAGAACTGCCTATTGGAGAGGGAGCATAGGGCAGGAAGAAAAAAGAAGAGCAGCAGATTGGGCAGGGGAAGGAGACTGGAGTAGACTCAAGAAGGGTGCAGGGCCAATTTGTGCCAGGCCTGCCAAAAAGGTTGGCCCACTAGTGAAGTCTCTCTGATGAACTCTTAGTCTCAAATGAGTAGTAATAATCTCCCTCTGTCAGTTTTATAGGTAAGCATGTTTGGATTTTGATGGCTGCATTTGTGCAGAACGCTTTCTGATTCATTGTGGGTTGTTAGCCAGACCCTCAGCTGCTGTAAATCAGCAAAAGTACTTTTGACATAAATGTACATATACTGATTTATGTCAGCTGAGGATCTGGCCTTATCCTCATTAGCCCATCTGTCCTTATACCTTTGTCAGATAATTCCCACATTTCCATACTGATAGTAATCAGAGACTTACTTTACAAGGCATTCCATATTTAGCACTTAGGGAACACCTTGGTGGCTCACTAAGCTTATCCTTCCCTGTCTGACTGTTGGGTTACAGTGTACATATATCTGCCACTGATATCTGTCTGGTCAGGGGTAGGGAAAATAGCAGATCTAGGCAGCGGCTGGACTCCATTTCCTAGCAGCCCCCAGCTGCACGGCTCCCAGTCAGTCTCCATGGAGACCCTGGGAGCATGGGGCTGTGACAATACTGTGTTGTGACAGCACAGAGCTGCAGAGATGGGGCTCTGCCCCAGCCCAGCTGGGCCCCGCGCTGTCACATTTCTGCGCTGTCATGACTCCACACTTTTGAGGTCTCCATGGAGACTGGCCAGGAACTGCATGGCCAGGGCACACGGCTGGGGAGGGAGCTACTCCAGGGCCAGGGCCAGAATCCTGCAGCAGTGACAGCAGGGGACTCAGGCTGGGGCACAGCCATGATCCACTCCCTGCACACGCCTGTCTGGAGAACACACACACATTGCAGGGGCATGTGTCAGTGGATCATGGCTCTGCCTCAGCCCCAAACATGCCACCTCAAGATCCCAGAGTCTCTCTGGCCCTGCCCACCCATCTCACTCCTGGCTGTGGCCCCCTCCCAGCTGTCTGGCTGTGCACACTTCCTGCATGGGTCCCATCCCCAGCAGTGGGTGCGGGTTGGACAGGCTGGGGTCTCCAGGCAGCAGCCAAAAGAAGCCATCACTGCAAGGGCTGCTGGGATATGGAGTCCACCATGGGCCAGACTTTGCCCACCCCAGTCCAGATTCTTGTTTGTTTGTAGTTCTGCTTCCAGCACTTTAAGGCTAGGGATAGAAATTATACATCAACCAAGATAAGTGACTAGAAACCTGTCTAAACTAAGAACAGAAGTGCACACAAACCAGTTTCAAAATGGCATAACCTGTTGGAACCCAGCACCAAGACTTGCCGGGCAGCCCTGGAGAGCTTGTGGTGTGCAGTGGGGCCTGAACCTTCCTTCTGTGGAGACAGCCCAGCTGGGCAAGGATGGAGGAAACCCCTCCACAGTGTGGGCTTCCCCCAGCTGGGAAGAGCCCAGCTTGGGAGGTCCAAGACTGGAGTGGGTGGCTTTATTCCTCCCTTCCCCGTGCAGGTCAAAGGCAAAGATTCGCAGGAGGCAGAGACATCAATGCCCCCTCCCCTCTCCTGTGGCATAGGGCTCTCCCAGCTGAGCAGACCTCAGCTTGCGGGGATGGGACTAGAGTAGGGGTGTGGTGCCCCATTTCCCCTTCCCAGCAAGGAGTGGGGACAGTAGTGGGGCATATGCTGGGCAGCCAATGAGTTCAGCTGCACTAAGGTGTCCTCAGTAATATCAGGCATACTGGGAGGTATTCAAGAGCACCCCGACTTCCTGGCCTCAACCAGTGCTGGCATGTGCCTGTCTTCCCCCAACTGAGGAGTGAATATGAGTTCAGTTCATTAATGGTGCAATCTATGCAGCTTAAAGAAACCTGTGAAGATTGAATCGATTCTGCCTTGGGCTTTTTGACTGTCTGTACTTAGCCTAAGTGCCTGTGACATTTTTCTATCAGCTGTATGTGGAGAGAATGTCATGCCAGGGAATTCCTCCTGAAATATTTGTAGGTTTTGTGCTGCTAATGGATTCATCTGAGCATATTTGTTGATACCATAAATCTTGGCTATAGACAATAGGTTTTTTAATGCTACTTAGATGGGTACCAATGTAGCACAAGTAACTGAAGTGTTCTGTTGGATTTCTGGACAGGGAGGTTTTGAATTCAGCTTCTGTACTACCTCTGTTGATTCTGTCTCAGCAGTATGCCATTTAGAGTGATGCCTGGGAGGAAATTGTTGAATTTTTTAGGGAGTTTATGTGGTAGTGCTTACATTTTGTTTGTCTGCATCTATAATATTTAAGAAGCATATTATTATTATCTGTCAATGAACATGCTCCACTCTCATGTAGGTAAGGGTTTTCACAGAGATACTGTATCACATTGACATTATGGGTTACTATGAGGTCAGAATGGCTTGAAGATAAAGGCCATCTGTTATCTTGGCATGTTATTTTTCTAGAGGGCATTGTTTTTACTTTCCCACGTCATATCAAAGGAAAAGGGGATGGAGGTTAAAAAGATATTGTTACATACAAAAAGCTCATCCATTCTGAATTAAAAATATCTGGCCATCTTTGCAATGAGCATAACTTTTTAAATCTAAACTGAATTTGACTATGAGAGCTGCTTTAGAGAAAAAGCAAATAAGCAAGTGT
>NW_017729000.1:33328394-33333259 GCF_001723915.1 Gavialis gangeticus
AGACATAGGGAGGGATCATTCTGCCCCATTGCTAGCAGAAAAAAAATCATTCTGGAAGGCTTAGAGATGAGAAAAAGCTGAAAAGCAAGTGTGGTTACAATAAACAATCTTAATTCTCACAAAAATCTATAATTATAAACACTTATTTAAAGCAGTCAACAATTCAATTTTGCTGGCAAGCAGAAAAATCTTAACATGTTCATACGTTCCCTATTTCCATTGTCATTTGGTGCATGGATGCATGTGAAGATGTCTAGTCTGGAAGACATACTACTGAAATAGAAGATTTTGATTTAATATTTAAAATGCAATCAGATACCTGTTTCCTAATTGTGTCACCCTCTGCTCATAATCTATGGATCGGCACACTGAGATTTGTAGAATTCCTGTGTGTTGTTTGGGTCTGTGAACCCCATTGCTCCCTGCCTTACTTTATTATCATAAAATTCAAAACACTCAACAACAGAAAAGGACTTCAGAGAATACAGAGCAGTCATACTTCCCCAACATCAAAGTGAGAAAAGACTGTTAGGTGAGCCATCTTGACCAACATGAAACAGGACTTCAACATTGTAATGCATTGACATCACTCTCTTTTAATCCTCTGGGTTCAGGAAGCTCTTTTTTTTAGCTAAGACAGTAAAAAAAAAGATATCCTAAGGACACTTAAGCAGCCCATAAGTGAGCAGAGATTTAAAAAGTATTTGCAGTCTTGCTTTGCTTTGAGAAAAGAATACCAAACAATATAAGAATTGCATGGCTGAGTGCCACATATATTTTTTGTTTGTCATGAAGTTTCTCTCACTAACATTAAGATAAAATAATAGTGAAATGATTCATTTTATCAGCCTGCCATTGGATAAATTGCATCTAACTGAAACAAATAAATTGATGCCTGCAAATATAAGGGTCTGATTATAACCCGCCCCCCCAAATATTGCAACCTCTTGTTCTAAAAAAGGAACAACAACAACAAAAAGAAAATACCCACTTTAGTGTATTTACATATAACTCCTGAGACAAAGATGTCATCATTAGAGAGGAAAAGGAATTAATTTTCAGGGAAAAGAATAACATCACAAAAATCAAAGAAAAAAAGGGGTCTGGCATATATATAGGTTCATTTTATTTAGGAACTGACAATTATTCTTTTTTTAAAAAAATCAGAAGCTATAAAGGAATAATCTATAAAATATTGTAATTCAAACTACTTGTAAGGCAGATAAGTGCTGTGTACAATACATTTTACACTTCCTTAGCTTCAACGATATTATCACATGTTAAATTTTGTGCTAACCTGCCTGAGGCTATGAGAACTCCATTAGGTGCTAAAGAATTTCACTAATTGTGATTATACATATTTCATTTTGATTGTTCAGTATAAGAATGTAGCAAAAGTATTTTTCCAACATATTAAAATGGCCCTCATAAGACCTAAAATTGTATATTTTTATCTGCTGACATAATTTAATAATAATAGTAACATTCTAATGATTTGTTTTTAAAAGTAAATATGATTAAAACTGTGTGTTTTGGAATCAGGTATTGCCATGTATTGTTTGCAGCCTGCCATAGCATCATTGTACTCCTAGTCTGACTGAACTAGAAAATGAAAATGAATGTAAGCACAAAAATATAAGTATATATTTAAGTTTTATTATCCAAAGCATGCGAAATGCCAGAAGGAAATAATGCTGTTGATGAAAATAAGGTTTTTATCATTCTTTTAGTTTTAACACTCCAAAATATTGTCCCACAAGCAAAGATATTTGTATAATAAAAGTATTTCTATCTAACAGTGCCACTTTAAGGTAAACTATGTATTTACAGATATGATTGTTATTATGATTAAATTATAACAAATTTATTTCTTTTAGGCTCTGTGGTCTAGTGATGAAGTGGATTTTGTAGTATCTTGTTATTGCTTCTAAATAAATCTCTCCTGATGAATTAAACAGGGTTTGTTTTTAAATAGGACACCTTCTGTAACACACTGAATGCAAGGTCAAAAATTTCATAGTGAATTATGGATCTATTAATCATGATGACTGTGCAAATAACCATCTTTCTAACAGTCAGTTGCAAGTGTGGAACCCTTATCTAACTACACAAAAGTACTTGAACAAATTATTTTCAGATTGTTCTGTCTCTGGGCACATAAGAATATCTGTCTAACCACAGGTACAGCAGATAATTGCCTATCAAATGATTTAGGCAGACTGCAGTGCATATAGTTATAATACTTATTTACCCAAACTCATAAAAGATGATTTTTAAAAGGAAAAAATGGAGAAAAGTGAAGGAGCTATTTTATTCATGCTCACCTTCTCGTATCATCACACTGGGTATTTTAAATTATGTCCCACTTAGGTTTAGACAACAATATTCTGTGACACTGAGAGGTGGGGAAAAAAGGAGATGGAAAATTGTGGAATGAAACAATTGAACTCCTTGTATATGTAATAAATTATTGGCATTTTTTGCTGGGCATTACAGCAGAGAAGTGTTAGAGCTGCCATTTCCTCTGTCACTGTCTAAAATAACCGAATGCTGAATTACTGAACTGGGATGAAGCTGCACAATATCTAGCATGACATGGACTTCAGGTTTTCTTTCTTTTTTGTTTTGTTTTGTTTGTTTTCTTAACAAAGGTCTTATCAAAGGGTAGGGTTTTTTTCTCCAAGGTTCAGTGAGAATCATGTTGTTGCTTAGGACTCAGTTGAGTGCCTAGGAACACAGATGTGCATGTGAAATAATTTAATATCACAAGCATCAGCAACCTACTTTGTACCAAGCATAGAAAAAGAAAATTATTTTGTTCATGCATATCCTTGTTTTCCTCTTTTTTTGTACTTTAATAAAGAGAGGGTGTTGTAGGCAGCCAATTTGATGTGAGTTCTTTCTGTGATTCTTTCTTAGTGCTCATCAGGGTGCCTATATACTAAAGCCAACCAACACGCAGAGATTTTTCACATCACAGACATAGAAGAAAACTACCTCATGCTAAGCGCAGAAAATACCAATAAACATTACATAGTCACATATCTCCTTTGTTGCAAGGTGTCCCAGAGATTGCTCAGCCATCCTGCAGGAAAAATTATAAACACCCTTTTCCTTTCCTTTCCTTTCTTCTGTGTCTTCTCTCTCTGCACCTACGCCATATACTATAAGGAAAAAATGGGAAAATATTACAGTAAATAGCACAAGTTGTTTGCCAGCTACTTATGCAGGCCTGTCTTGTGGGCTCTGTATACCTTTGTCATGCAGTTCTCCCAGACAATATTCCTTCCTTTTCTATTTAAGGCCACATACAGACATTCAGTTTCTTCTGGGAGAGTCATTGCTTTCTCAACAGCAACCACCAGTATATTGATGCTCAGGATTTTTCTCCCAGAGCAAAAATGGCCACTCCAGGAGAAAAATAATCTGAGAAAAAAATAGCATTAAATAAGAGTGAATGTCTGTATAAATTCCCTATGGAGGGAAGCTACAAACACAGTTCTCAGGACCCCAGGGTGCTTTAATCCTTCCACCCCCAGGGAACCTTGGCTGAACAGGGAGGAGAACATGCCCCCTCACAATCCCCGCATTGTCATGCAAGGAGACACAAGCTGGCTCTGACCAGCCTGCCTCAGCCCATTAGGGCTGCTTTCTGCGCTGCTGTCATCGGTCTCCATATAGACTGGCTAGCTGAGCTTGCTGAGTATGCTAAGATGTGTGCACAGGGCCCCCCTTGTTGTGCAGCAGCAGCACTGCGAGCTCAGTGCTCTTCAAGAACTCAGCAATCAAATGTATGTTCAGGGGTCTCTAGCTAAGCTTGTCTACCAGGAAAACAAACTTGGGGGAATTCTCCCAGATCATTAGAATGTGTGTACACAGCCCACATCACTGTCTTAATTCCATGACAATGAGAAGCAGATTTTGTGAATCACAAAACACTGAGTTTTCTTCATTTATCCCAGTTCCAGAGTCAGTTGTGCCTTAGTAGCTTTGGACCAGGCCCAGCCATCTTTACTCAACATTGAATTCAGTGCAACCAATGTAACTAATGATGATAGAATCTGGTTCCTTGTGCAAATTAGATAGGAAAACTTCCTGTTCATATTTCCTGAAATGTATCTTTGTCACTAGGGTGGTATACAGGGAGGAATTTGACTCAGTGCATTAAATAACATATTTTAGGTTTTCTGCATTTACCAACTATAGTATCTTCATATAGTATCTGAATCAAACTTTTGTCATTTACTTCAAAGCACAAAAAATACACATGCAAGCTGATTATATATTTATTTTTCTAAGCGCAGCAACAAAGAATGCAAAGCAAACCAAAAAGAATCAATATCTGCCCAGTATTATGCATCTTTACCAGTATTTCTAAAAACTTTTGCTGACAATATTTATGATCTCTCAATTTTCTTCCTATTGAGAGTAGATGTCAACTTCTGACATACTTACTCAAAGGAACAGCTAAATTTATATATACATTTTTTTCCCTTCAGGAATATTCAGTATCTAGTGTAAAATGGGCTGGCTTCTTACTGCATTTTGGACTTATCCAGTGCTTAGGGATTAAACTATGTTGTATGGATATAGATTTGCACAAAAAGTACTGCAGAAAGAGCACTATTAAGATACTGTTATAAACAGTGGTATTCATCAACAGTGCTCCAGCGGTCTGTTTACCTACCTTATGCACACAGCTCAGGTTTGAATCAGGATATGCATCTGTTATTTGGAGAACATCTTTATAAGTAACTTGTTCTGAAGAAACCACAGATGATATAATGTATCTGGCAACACCAGCTACAAAAGTATTCTGAAAGTACGTAGGAAGTATGGAAAGCAACTTGCACAATTCGTTCTCT
>NW_017729000.1:33338259-33345329 GCF_001723915.1 Gavialis gangeticus
TATTTGGAGAACATCTTTATAAGTAACTTGTTCTGAAGAAACCACAGATGATATAATGTATCTGGCAACACCAGCTACAAAAGTATTCTGAAAGTACGTAGGAAGTATGGAAAGCAACTTGCACAATTTGTTCTCTTGATAGAGATATACTGTAATACTTTTTAACTTAATACAGTTAATTTTGAAAAAAGTAGCACATTAATAGTATACCTTGGTTTATATTTAAGAACATGATTAAAAATACCAAACCTCCACAGTGTACTCAGTTAGACTACAATTTGATTCCTCTGCTTGTTTTGAGGTATGGGGTTATTACATGGGTACTCTGAGAAATTCTGGTATGGAGTTTTGAATACATTACTTGGAAAAATTAGCAGGAAGCAACTATGCTACATTGGATAAATGAGTACAATAGCATGGCTTTTATGTAAAACTGTACAATTGTAGAGTTAAGCAAGCTGATTAAAAAAAAGTTCTTGACATTCTCATAATACTGTTACATATGAATTTTATTTACATATTGCATAGAAATATTTTCCTGTTTTCCAGGAAACCATTACTTTTTAATTCCATTCCTAAATGCTAAGGGAGACTAATCAAAATGAGAAAAAGAACAACAACAAAACCCTAGTCCCTTTGTATTTTCTTTCTTTAACACACAAGTCTTCATTTTTGAGATACCAGTGTCCTTCATAAAGTCAGTGTGGTAAAGGCCATGCTGAAAAGACAGACAACAGAAACTAGTTCAAGGTGATTCCTTGGGAGAGTTCCTCACAGTAGGGTGATTATAGGTTGGTAGCTGGAGGTGTGTAACTATTCACAGAGAGAATGTTGAGCGATGGTGATACCTCCTGCAAACTCCCTGAAACAATATTCTTATTTTTTTCTTAACTTTTAGGACAAAATGTTCTCTCATGTAGAGAACTATTTCTCAAGCTGTTAGTTCAAGAGATGGGCCTGAGCTGCAAATTTCAGATCCAAATCCAAATGTGAGTTTCTCTGAAGATTAAGGCTATTCAGATGTGGTCTAACTGCTCAGGTTCCTGTTTTAATTTCTTTTTATAAGCCCTGACACCATCTATGTTTGTGTTAATATTGCTTATTTGTTGTACACCTGGTTCCACTGTACAGAGATAAAGGGCTCTACTGTGCTAGAAAATTAACATCATTTTCTAGCACAGTTCTTTGCAGCCAAGTGCCAAGTTCTGCTTGGCATTCTACCCTTTTGGTCCCTAGCAGAGAGAGAAAGGCAGATCTCCTGTTTTAGCACTGGAGCTGGTGTTGCTTGTGAAATTGTCATGACTGCTAGGAGGTCAGAGTAGCTCATTTAAGGGTAAGGCACAGTCAGAGACAGACAGGTTTTAATATAAAAATCCAGATTTAGGTGGCCAGGTTTAGGATATAATCTTGGGCTGGAGATTATGTTTACTTAGTATTATTCTTAGTAATGAAACCAAGCAACAGAAATGCAGGGAGAATTACTGACCTTCTGAAATGTGGTCCACAAAAATCTTTTTTTTACCCTGTGGCAGGGACTTTTACAGCTTATGCTTCTAGTGGAAATTCCTGTAGCAGACTTGAAGAAAATTATCTTAAAAATTGGGAAAATAAAAATTATCTTGCACATATTTTAATTGCTAGGTGGGAGGGTCTTGAGGCAGCTTCATAATGCCTGTTAAATCAAGATTGCAGAATTTATGCTGCAGCTTTGAGGAGGTGTACAGCTGAACACAGTAACTGGTGTAAGTGTAAGCACAGAATGGGTACTTGTTGCTCCTCATTTGTAGCTTCATCGTTGTTGTAACCGACCTGGGCTACAGTATAGGCACTTCTGTTTTAATGTATTAAGTAAGGTTTGTTTCTCGGTAAACTGAAGGTAAGCTAGCTAGTGGCAGGGAGAGAAAAAGGTAGAAACTAAAACTGGTTTCTTATTTGGTCCCCATTGCCATAGCTGATCAACTCATGGTTTTTATTGTGTCTATGAGGTAGCACACTATAAAGTAACAAAGTGCTATTATCCGTATTGTATAAATTGGGACCCAAGGCACCAGCATGATTTTAGTCTTGTCTTCACTGCAGAGTTAGCTTAAGTACTATAAATTAGGGCTGTGCGAAGCTACAGATGCTGATTTGATTTGGAAGAGATTTGGCCCAATTTGGTGGCCGAATCTCTGAATCTGAATCAAATCAGGAGACCCATAAAAGGGTCTGAATCAATTCAAAGCTCTCTGAATAGATTTGGAAAAGATTCAGAGAGCTTCAGAAATTTGGGCAGTCCCTACTTGCTGCTGCAGGGAGCTGGACCTGGACATTGTGCCAGTAAGTAGGGGGCAGGTGGGGGTGGAGTTACAGGTGGGGGGATGGGGCCATGGGGGAACCCCACCAGGCCCTATCCCCTGCCTGCTCCCCCAGCCCTCTGAGTGCCCCTCAACCGCTCTCCCAGCCCCATTAATGACTGCCCTGCCTGACCTCAGCTCCCAGCTCTTAAAAAAACAAACAAACAAACAAAAAAAAGCCCTGCCCTCCCATCTGGCAGGATCCAGTGAGCGAAGGGCTTTTTTTTTTTCTTTTTTTTTTTAAGTGCCAGGACGCTGGGGCCAGGCAGGGCAACTATTGACAGGGCTGGGAGAATGGGTGGGGGATGGGGCCTGTTTGATTCAGAGATTCGGCCGATTTGGTTCCCTAAGGACAACTAGCATCAGTGCACCTTGTGCCACTGCTAGTTGTCCCTGGGGAACATCTGTGCCACTTGCCGTCTGGCGTGCAGCAAGTTACCCTGGGTGGGGTAGGAGAAGCTGGGGCTAGCACTGGGCTGTCCCCAGCAACCTTACCTGGAGTCCTGGGGGCCTCTTGGGGCTGCAGGATCCCTTGCAGTTTGGGAAACTGTTGAATGTTTAGCATGTGGTGCCACAGATGTGTCTGCAGTGCCACATAGCACATGGCTAAGCTCATCTGGATGCAGGCAAATGCTCCAAGGAACCCAGTGGGAAAAAAAGATGAACAATTAATTCTATAAGAAATGAAATTCATTTTATAATTGGTATTTCTTATAGGACTAATTATATATAATTAATATATGGTTACTTGATATATATACACACAAACACACACATACAATATACATACACATATTTGCATACATATAATTCACATAAACTCATCCTTTTTCCTTTTTTTTTTCCTGCTGGAGCAATATCAACCTGAAAACAAATTATGACCTTTTTATAGCAATCACCCTGTAGAACATCTCCTGAGCACCTTGAGGCATCAGTCTTTAGCTCTATGCCTCACAGTGCACTGAAGATGTGCACAGGCACCTGGCTAATGCACACCCTGGTTGGGATATTTGTTGTGATGGCAATGTTGTGCTGATAATCTGCAAAGGTGGCTGCCCACACTTTACCTGTCTCTAGCTGATGTTACTGTATCTCTCTCATTTTCAGGCATATTAAAAATTTATCACAAACATTTAAAGAAGAAAAATGCATTGACTTTACTGAAAGCAATTTGTTAATTAACATCAAAGGGATGAAATTTGACTTGCATTGCCTGGTGAGTGGCATTCTTCCATAGTCCTGGTTGCTATGGAGATGAAGGAAACTCGTTTGTTCCGGGTCACTCCTAAATTTGCACATGAAAGCATTAGAGATTACTGCTGTCTAATCAAGTTATATGGAAAAGTTTAAAGGGAGGTACAGTGTTTTACAGCCATCAACCCTCAACAGAATAAAATACAATAGCTGAAAGAAAGGATTATCCCTTGCTTTTAAAAATGTACTAGGAAAGTTCAAGATGGTATGAAATCTTTTTCTAGCCAAACATCTTGATTTTTTAATACTACTTTCTAAATGAGGAATGTAGAATCACATTTCTAATAGGGAATTAGTGCATGTATTGCCAAACTCTAGGTCTGAATTCAACATAATGAATAAGGCATATGGTATGCATTCATTAAATGATTTTACATTTGAACTCTTTCTTCTGTGTCACAATCTTTGCTATTGTCACATCACTGCTATAGTACTAAAACCATTAGTATATTGACAATTATATCTTCAAATGCAAGAAAATATGGGTCTGATCCAAAATTCCACTTGGAGGCCTCACCAGTAGCCCTCACACTGTTGCAAGAAACAGTATAGCACATATGGGCCGACTGATTATTAAGTCTTGAAGATGCTATTCAGAGCCATAATAAATAATAGGATCATGTAGGCATGATGGACCATATTTCTAATGGAACTGAATTGTGTATGGCCAGGTGCAGACCTAACACTTTTTTTACTGTTATGGGATCAGTAACTGGTCTATACCCATAACAGAACAAAAGTTCAGCACACAGACTGGTTTAAAAATGGTGGAACTCCATTTAAGATTTGCCCCCACCCACCAAAGGGCGAATGTATGTTCTGTTCACTACCAATCTAAACTACACCACTTATAGAAAACTGAGTAACTTAGATCAATTCTGCGTCAGGCTTTTTGAACATCTGTACCTAGCCTATGTGGACTAAACTCATTGTTTTAGTACTGCATATGATAGTTAAGTAAAAGTTGTTTTCAGTCTGATGTTCAGTAGTAATAGAGGAAGAAAGTTGCCTAATGTGAATTTATGGATAATATACAATGAAAACTTTCCTTCAGAAGTTTACTTTTAATGGAAACAAGTCTAGAGTTGTAAGTATACAGATGCAAAGCACATCATCACAGAACAAAATATAACTTACATTATTTCTTAATACATGTGATTTTACAGTACTTCTGATGGACTAGACTGAACAAACCCAATGAATAATGTAAAATGTAATTTAAGGGTTAATATCAATATTGCAAGCATATATTATCCTTTGTCTTAATTATATATAAAGATGTTCTAGTTATGAAATGGCATTGTTGTCATGGAAGCAATCAAGAACTGTATTTGATTGATTGAGGTTCTTTTTTAGCAATAGAAAGGGTTTCCTTTTTTAAATTAATAACCACTAAAGGAAATGTATCTTTGAACTTAATTTATTTTTGTATCAAATTTTTAAAAATTCTCTCTATAATAAAAAGTATCAAAAGATGGCTAAACTCCCCCTATTTTCACTCATGTTCATATTTAATTAAAAATAACTAGGAAGAACTTGAGTCATTCCTAACATTCAGTATGTGATGACACAGTTCTAGTTCATCCATGTACCTTTATATTCACCTGATTCTCATACCTGTTATATCTGAGAAGCTCTCTCTCTCGGATTTAGCAGGTTAGTTATTTTCCACCCTTCCCCTACAAATTACACTGAGTCTTGATGCCACTATGTTAAGACAGTTCTGTCATATGATACCAGTTCTAGGGCTTCTTTGGTTGGGTAGAAAAGTGTAAAGTAGTCCAAAAAACAGGAGAGAACTAGGTCCATAAGATTGCCTCAAGAATAGCAAGGAGTTTTTATTTCCTTATTCTTATTTATTCTTTATAAAATTTGTAATACCATCTGTTTAACAATGCCAACAATTGCAATAACTTAACTTAATAAAGATGGTATAACTGTTTTGAGAAAAGAATCTCCTAAATTCATTTGTAAGATGTTAGTGAAAATTAGCATAATATCTACACTATGATGAACCATGCCAAATCTACTAGCTTCCAATTACAGACATTTTTTTAAAAAGTTGTTATACTATATATATAACAAGTGAGAAAAAGTATCTTTTAATATAAACTAAAGTGGCATGACCTTTTCTTAAATGTAGAAAATGTACATATTTAAAGATTTTCTTAGTTTGTTAAGACTTGAATTTATCTGTGCGTGCAAATTCAGCACTTACATAGGAACTATGTAAGTCCACAAAGAAATTTCAAATTTAGATGTATATGTGTTTTGGGCAATGTTTTGGTTCCTGACACAGGCCCTTTTACTTGGCCCTGGAAGCTAAGGATTCTTCAGGCGTAGGTGGCTACCCATGTGGCCTTCTCCTGAGCCCCCCAGCACAGCAGAGCAAGTCAGAAATGTTTCTTATCTAAGAACTTCTGCTTTCTACTGCCCCCCTAACTCATGAAAAAGCCCTTTGGGGACCACAGCTCTAACAGATTAAATAATGGATTGGGCCCTTTGTTGGTACAGAAGTCAGGAGAACTCTTTTCTGTAAAGCAGGGGTGTCAAATGTATGGCTCATAGGCTTCATAATCCAGCCCCTGGTGCTGCCCCTTTTGCTATGCCAGACCATCCACGCATACAGTGCTGAGTCCCAGGTTGTGCCACCCATGGCATTCACTTGGGTTGGATCTTGGACAGGCCTGGAAGTGTGCTGCCTGTCCTGGATCAAGCATGTGTTGGGGATGGGAGAAGAGAAATCCATGGTCTTGATCTAGTCCATGGACTGGCCCTGTACCAGTCACCTGGCCCATGGGCCCTGCCATAAAGTAATTGAGGATAGATTTAAGTGCCTCACTAGATCAGGGTCTTCTGTACTGACTTCAGTAGGACTAGTATTAGGTCCTGGGTACCAGTTTTTTACTGAAAAGGGATTTTTGTCTCAGAGCTTTCAAATATAATCCCATTTGAGAGATGAAAATTATATACAAGTTTAAAAATGTTAAAAAAAGGTTAACTACAAATATGTATGCTTATAGAACATAGGTACTTCTTGGTTGGCAAAAGACTAAGGGACATTACCCTGACTGAAATGCACCCTTGCTGAGGCATTCGGCTGATAGCAGCAGTTCTTATCTGTTGCTGTCTGGTAAAAGCTACAACCTTCAAGGCATGGAGCACACCTATACATGAGTGCTGAGTCTGCTCTGACATGCCGGAACTTCAGTGTGTCGGAGCAGACTTTATTAATTGAATCTGCTGGACTGTAGGAATTATTGCACTCCAGCAGCCTCCTGTGTCTCATGTATCAGCATCTCCATGCTTAAAAATGGAGGTGGGGGTGCTTGAACTAAATCTCATCAAACAAGCTTTAGTTCAAGTGCCCCCACCACCATTTTTAAGCATGGGGATGCTGATACAGGAGATGCGGCAGTGTTTTAATTAGAGCAGTTCTCAGAGGTGCTTTAATTAAAGCGCCACACCCTCCATCCCCAA
>NW_017729000.1:33345769-33348546 GCF_001723915.1 Gavialis gangeticus
AGCCAGGGATTCTCTAGAGCAAGGGGCTGCTTTGCCCCTTTCGGCCCCCTTGTTATTACCCTAACTGCTGTGTGTCTCGGCGCTCTTCTCTACAGCCCTCTCTCTGGGCTCTTCAGCCCTCTCCAGGGCTTCCAAAAGCCTCTTAGTCCTCCAAAGGACCGGCCAGCCTCTTGATCTCCATAAAGTGCCCCTCTACTACCGTATATATGGCTCCCGGCTTCTGCTGGGTCCAGCCGTGCCCTGCAGCGTTCAAACTCAAACATCCGGGGCTTGGTTGGGGCCTGTCGACCCGGTTCCCCAGCCCTGTTGGGGCTTACCCTTACCCCACCAGGTCCGGCAGCGTCTCCAGGCGTTACCCCTCCGCCTGTAGGTGCTTTCTTGGCTCCCGGCTGCCTCCCGGCTCACTTCCAATTCCACCTCCCTTGCTCCTGGCGTCGGTGTCTCACTTGTGTTGGCCCCCGCCATCCAGACCACGCCTCCTTCCCCGCACCTGCAAAAGGTGAGTTGTTGCCCCGCGTTCCGGGCTTGAGTGAGGGAGCTTAGTGAGATTGCGCCGGGGTGGGAAGCCTCGGAGCCCGTGCGCCTCTTCACTCCCTCACAATCCAGGATGAGAGTATTAATTTCTTCTATTATTTTCATCATTGTGCATTTAAAAGTTGACCATTTACTAAGTCAAACTTTCTGTGGACTCTT
Organism: Gavialis gangeticus; assembly: GCF_001723915.1. Taxonomy (NCBI): domain Eukaryota; kingdom Metazoa; phylum Chordata; order Crocodylia; family Gavialidae; genus Gavialis; species Gavialis gangeticus. The sequence continues at coordinate 33,346,463 of NW_017729000.1, forward strand.
TGTTGTTTACATATTGAATCACTTGTCAGGCTTTCAAGAAAACCAGTACTTTATTAAAATGAGCAAGCTCCAGAAGGGTTAGTTGCTTAAATTTTGTAACTGTACTTCTGTCCCTAATTGAGTGAAAGAATGAGGGGAAAAATTCATTTTAGCCACATTTAAATGCTTTGTGTATATGATTCCATATAGTAAGGAATTGGCACTTATTTAACAAAACACTGCAATTATAACTGATGAATAACCATTGCATCATGTTGCATTTTAATTCCTTTGTCTGGAATCGTGATAGGTCAAAACTGACTGTAGAATGGGTATGTTAGTGATTTTAAGAAGAAATTAAAAGAAAAAGAAAACGCTAATGCTTTTTTTCCTGAAGCAGCACAAGTAAAGAAAAAAATAGTACCTATGATAAATTAATTAAAAGGATGTATTGTGAAGGAGTAAAACTTATTCAACCTCGTGATTGAGAAGAACCCAGAGGAGGTGATAAAATAGAAAGGTAGAAAATGAAGAACACAATTTAAGGGCTCAGAACTAGAAGGAATGGGGGCTGAAAACTCAAGCTTCTGCTCTGCAGGACCCTTGATACGTTTACATGGAAAGCAGAACTGACTCCAGAAAAAAATCTCCTTTTTCCTCAGTAGGGTGGCAGGGTGGGGAAAGTGTTGGAGGAAGAGCAGGGCGCTAACTTCTGAAGAAAATGGTTAATATAGCTTAACACCAACTGCCCCTCCTCTGGGGCAATCACACAGAAACAAGGTGGATATGCTGCATTCAGACAGTGCAGAAACCAGCTTTACATACAGGATGGTACTTGTTGCCTCTGTGGTTTGAGGAGGTAACCTAGTTCTAGATATGTGGATCCATGAGAGGTTAGTATGCCTCATTCCTTTACCCATCCAATGTTATGAATCCCCAAACACATAATTCTTTAGATATTGATTATTTTTAAAGCATCACAAAGTTTCTTACTGTAATCATCTTCATTCCTAAATTCCACTGGCAGGGAAAATATGGCTGCTAACTGCTTTGCCATACCTCTTTTGGGTCAAGCACTTCTGGAAATACTTCTCCAGTTTTGATGCTATGAGAAACCCACTATTTCAGGCTTCCATTGGCCAGGGAGGTAGCATTTTATATCCATATTTTATAGACATAAATGAATATATCGTAGACTGATTTTGTTAAATCCTTTTTCAATCAACTAATATGAATATTCTAATGTTCTTACTCATTTTTTCCATTAAACCTATTTAAAATACTACTCTTCTGTCTCAAGGGTCAGGCACAGATATAAGGAACATAGTGTGGTTAAGCGTAATTACAATTTACTATATATTAGCCTGTTTCAGTATCTTGGCATGTAAGCTCCTTGGGACAAAGACTTACTTGCCAGTGCAAAATAACTTAATATCCGCAGAATAATAAATTATTTTGGCTGGAAACATAATGCATTCTGAAACCACTTTATTTAAGACCACTTTATGGATGACTCTAAGGATTGATAGGGATGAAGAGCTCTCTGTCTCCAAGGCACTAGGTCAAAGCTGTTAGTTTGTGTAAGGATAGTCACTATCAGAGCAGCCTCTAATGCAGGGCTGAGCAATTATTTTGGCTGAAGGGCCACTTAATGGGAGTTTTGTTGAGCTGTTGAGGGCTGCAAGGGTGGCCCCGGCCCTTGACTGGAGCCCCACCCCCTGGTCACCATCTTGGGACCAGAATTTCCACCCCTAACCCCTGACCTTTGCCACTGGAAGTCCCTCCCCTTGCCCCCAGAAATATACCTTTTGGGATAGGGGGGTTGCCATATAAACCAGAAGAAAAACCCCAAATTATATAGTAGAAGTCAACCATCTACTATAACATATTTTAATGTTATTACCAAAAGTACTTTAGTCATGATTTATGTTTGTGCAGTGTATATAGAGGTGACTGTATAAGAGATCAAAAATAAAGTCTTACTTTTGCATTTTTCTGTGGGGGAGTATATGGGGTATGGGTGTGTATGCTCATGTGTGGTTTGTGAGGGGGTGTGGGGTGTGTATGCTCATGTGTGGGGGCATGTAGGGTATATTGGAAGCATA